>NW_024354500.1:132703-467696 GCF_902729225.1 Pteropus medius
ACACACACAGAGGAACTTTGGGACTTCGATCAGCGGCTCCTTTCGGAGCTGTTTTCCAAAGCTGCCAGCCTCCTGGGCACAAAGCCCTTCGGCTTCAGGTTCCCAGTGGGGCCGAGGTGGCTGCCTCTGGTGACCCTAGGGCTTGAGGACCCGGGTGTTGCGGAGTCACCAACGCCTCCCCCAGGGCGGTGCATAGAGTGTCGAAATCCGGGATGGAGGTAGCTGCACGGGGTCAGGGACCGCAGGCGAGGCCTGGAAACGTGGCGGAGTTGGGGCCAGAGGTGGCCCGGGCCGCGCCCTCCGAGGGTGTCCGCGCCGGCAGGGCCGCCAGGTCAGCGCGGACCAGCTGTGCGGCCCCTGAGGCGCGGGTGGGACATTAAGACTGAGTCTGAATAGGGTGGCGGCGATGGGCTCTGGGAACGCCACCAGATGACACGCCGGCGACGGGGCCATTTTCCCCTTAATTGCGAGACCGGTGGGTGCGCAGCGGCCAGGAGGCTCCCAACGCGCGGCTAGGACGCAGCCTGGACGCCGCTGGTGGGTTTTGTGGTGCCTTTTTTGTTGTTTTTTAAGTCTATCCTTGGAAGCGGCTCAATAAAAGTATTCAGAGCCCCTCTCAAGTTGCCTTTTAACCGGAGTTCCCCCAACTTATTTCTTGGTTCTTTCGGTTGACATGGCGCAAAGAAAAGTCAGCGAGCGTGTTGCTGAATTGCAATGTCTCGGGGCACCTCCACATTCAACGCTCCTCTGCCGGCCGCTGCCGAATGAGCCCGCACTCAATTCGATTTTCCTTGCTGTTGGGCACATTTAGGAGAGCCTCTATTTGTGAAGTTCATTTCTAGGCAAATGTATTCAAGAGCTGATGGGAATGAATAGGACCGTGTGTCAGCCGCCCCTAATTGGGATTAAAGCACTTAGGAGCATATGCAGAGAGTGACAGAAATTCTCAGGTTGCATTGTGTTCAGACTTCCACCCGTTTGGACGCTCCTCCTCCAAGGGGGATTTATAAAGCTTGCAGGGAGAAACTGAGGAAAGAAAAGCAAAATGGAAAAGAACCGGGCTAATGGCTCACGATGGGGCTGCGGTTCAGCAAGTGGTGGTGACAGCTTCAGAGAAAAGATGCTGGGGTATAATTGAACTCGGGAGGGGGAGCGGGTCTGAACTCTTTAATCAGAAAGGCGGAGAGTTAAAAAGGCGAAATAAAGATGTTCTTGAGATTCCCAGACGGTTTTTTTTTTCTCTTTCCTTTTTTCCCTCCCTTCCCCTTGACGAGCTCGGCTTTCTTTCTCTTTATCTCTGCTTTCCATCCCAACCCCCAAAGAACATACCCTCTCTTGAGGCATAAGAACAATTTGGTATTTGAATGGGGAGGGGGGAAGGGGAGTCAAAAGAAACAAAAGTATCTTCTTTTGTATGTTAAAGGGAACTTCATAACCAAATAAGTCAATGAAAATCTTTCCTGATGTATGTGTGTGTGTGTAAGATATAAACACACTATGTTAAAATACAAGCATAAAGTATTTTTATACATTCAGACTTTGTATGTAGACAGTCTCTTGTAAATCTCCACCCCGAAGTGACAGGTGAAGGTGACAAGGTCTTTTAAAAGCTGAAAAATCATCCCAGAACTGAGGCTGGGACAGTTGTCTAAGCAGAGAACAGTGACAGCCTCTTTTAGCACCTGAGAAGCAGAGAAGCCAAAAATAACAGATGAACACTGAACAAAAGAATAGTGAGCGGGGAAAGCAGATTGTTTCAAAATTATCTGGATTTCCTTGTTTGTTTCTTAATTTGTTTAAATATACTTGGAAACATAGGTTCCCTGGAGGATAGGAGACCTGGGTATCTAAGCTCAGGATAAGCGGAGATGTCTCATTGTGTCTTTCTTGGTGTCATTTTGGATTTGGTATTATAAGAATGTATTTCCAATTAAAAGTTATTTCTGAGATTTATTTTTTTTTAATCTGCATGGGGGGCAAGGAAAAAAAGAGAGAGAGAAAAGAAAAGGAAAGAGATGTGTGGATCCGGAGATGATATAATAGCCAGTGATTTTTGTAAGAAATTTCTACTCAAAATTAGGCTCCCAAACTCAGTATCTCTGGGGACACCTCCCTTCCCTGTCTGAGGAAGGTGGATTCTCCAACTATAAAGGATGACCATATGACAGAGGGACAAGTCTCAGTGGAAAGCTATGAGTCAAATACTTTTTCTTTTAATTCTTCAATGAACCAAAATCCTCCTCACGCTGGCCCACATCATGAAGAAAGAACTTGTAAATCATAAGGCATAGAATTTTCCTTTAACCTATGACTCACTTTTCAACTCTTTAGAAAGTGGTGCATAACTGGAGGAAGCTGTCCTGGCAGATACCTTTATAGCCCATAGGACAACCTGTGAGTGATATAAGTTCATTAGGTGGTCATTATGATAGTAATAGGAACAAAACAGTAAAAATATTCAGCTTATGTCACAACTAAAAATTGAATTCAGCATTTCTGAATAACAATTAGTAAGTTCACTAACAGGATCCTGTGTACTTTCTAATGTCACCACTAATTACGTGTTTGTCTGATTTAAAATTCAAAACCATCACTCACATTATTCATGTCCATGACCAAATGATGATACATTTTAGGTTCCTGAAAGCATGTTTCAGTTTTATGTATTCTTCATTTAAGTTGTGTTCTCCTGATTCACATTCAGATAACCTTTCAAATATATATATATAATCACGACATAAAAATTAGGTAAGGTTACAAAGGATGGATTTTTATGCACACACAAAACCATTTCGTTTGTTAAAAAGCTTTATGAGATATTCGCATACTATACAATTCACCCATTTAAAGTATACAACTCAATGTTTGTGGGCTTTTTAAAAGTATGTTCACAGGACTGTGCAACCATCACACAATTTAACTTTAGAACATTTTTATCGCCCCTTCCCAAAAGAAAGCTCATACTCATTAGCTGTTACTCCCCATTTGTTACCAAACTCCCCAGTTATAAGCAATTACCAATGTATGTTCTCTCTGCAAAGGTTTGCTTATTCTTCACATTTATATAAGTGTAAACATATAATAATATGTGATCTTTTGTGATTGTATTCTTTCACTTAGCCTAAATTTTCAAGGTTCATCTATGTTGTAGCATTTATCAGTATGTCATCCCTTTTTATGACTGGATAATATTCCATTGTATAGATATATTATATTCATCATAGACCTTTGGATTCTGTCTACTTCTTTGCTATTATGTATAATGCAGCTATGAACATTTGCACACAAGTTTTTGTGTGTATATATGTTTTCATTTCTTTTGGATATATGTATACCTATAAGTGGAATTGCTGGGTCTATGTTTAACTTTCTGAATAACTGTCAAGCTATTTTCCAAAGTGCTGCGCCATTTTTACATTTTCACAGCAGTGTATGAGGGTTCCAGTTTTTTTCATATCCTCTAATACTTCTTATTATCTGTCTTTTTATTATACTCATCTTAGTAGGGGTAAAGTGGTATCTCATTGTAGTTTCAATTTGAATTTCCCTAATCACTAAATAACATTCTTAAGCATCCATTCATGTGCTTCTTACATTTGTACATCTTCTTTGGAGAAATGTTTATTCAAATCCTTTTCCCATTTTTAATTGGGTTATTTATCTTTTTATTATTGAGCATGCGCATATTTTTTAAAAACTTTTTAATGCCCAACACAACAGCCTGTTAGGTTTAACCATACTATGAAGTAGGTTTTATTATTTATTTTTTACCAATGAGAAAATTTCAGAGAGGTTAAGAAGCTTGCTTAAGATCACAGAGTAAATAATAGAGGCAGAATTCCTCCCACATCCTTCTGAGTTCAAAGCCCGGGCTAATTTGATTCGACTGCACACATCCAGAAGGTTAATTGACTTCATATATCCTCTCTTCTCTATAAGGATCATTAAGTTATTACAGGATATCCTAGTGGTTGAGAGAATGGACTCTAGAGTCAGACTGACTGGATTCAAATCCTGCCTCTGCCATTTACAAACCATGTGTTACGGTAATCTTTCTATTCTTTAGTTTCTTCATCTGTAAAATATGAGTAATAAGAAAATCTAGCTCACAGAGTTCTTGAGAAGATTGTGAGATATTGATGGAAAATGCTTAGCAAAGCACTCAGGATATAGGATGTACTCGGAAATGTTGGTTGTTCATATTTTTATAATGATACTTATGCTTACCGTTCACTGAGCCCTATGATAAGCTTCTGTACTGTTAGGCTTGAAATTATACATGATAAATTAAATGAAGCAGGACTTCTGACACCAGAGGCTGCTTAGTCGGGCTGTCACATAAGACATAGTAATGAGTACTTCAGGGCAACAAGTAATTGATGAGGGGAAGCTTCATTTTATAGACATAGTCCAGATAATAAATGAAGAAAGAGTTCAAGAATTCAAGTATTATTGTTTTGCAACCCTTTGTGAAATAATGGATGCAGGGAATGATCATCAATGATGGCTAGCATCGCAAAGAGCAAACCAACTACATGTGCTTCTGAATGGAAGAATGCAACACTACTTAGGAAATAGTCTTGTCAAATTAAGCAAGCAAGAAAACAAACAAACAAAATTAAACCTGAATCTAATTGTTCTGATAGTAGCAAATAAGAAGACAAATGAACTTGATAAACAAATCCATGGGCATACAGTCAGAAAAACAGACTGTGGAACCCTCCACTGGACAAACGACCTGTTTTTATTTTTGACAAATACGTTACAAGGGGAAAAAGGAAAGGGTGGGGAACCAAAAGATTTAAAGAGACTTAAAAGATGTGTTAATTTTAAAATATGTCCACAGATTCTTTGACAGTCCTCCTCTCCAAAGAAGGAGCCTTGAGTGTGAGTCAGATTAGTGACCCGTTTGTAATGAGCAGAATAAGACAAAAGTGACAGTGTGTGATTTGTGAGACTAGGCCATAAAAGGCATTGAAGATACCATCTTCATAATTCTAGAACTGACTAGACATTTAATGATGTTAGGAATTAATTTTAAGTGTAATAATTGTAGTATATTTAATTTTAATGTATATCATTCAGAGATATATTCTGAAATATTTACAGATTAACAGTGATATCGAAGGCTTATTTCAAATAATTCTAAAGTGAGGGAGTGGTAGGTACAGATATCAATCAGTATTTTTCCACCTCAGCACTCTTAACATTTTGGACTGAATAATTTGTTGCAGGAGCTGTCTCGTGCATTGTAGGATATTTAGCAGTATCCATGGTCTCTACTCAGTAATGTCAGAAGAATCTCTCCCCTAATTATGACACCAAACATTGCTAAGTGTCCCTGAGGGGCAAAATTGCCCCCAGGTGAGAACCACTGGGTATAGATGAAACAAAACTGGCCATAAATTGATAACTGTTGAATTTAAGTGATGGGTACATGGGGTTCATTACACTATTCTTCCTACTTTTGTGTGTTAGAATTTTTCCAAAATAAAATGTTGCTTAAAAATAAGACTTAAAAAAAAAATCAATTAAGGTAGAAAAGATCTGAAGCAGGCAGTGGGTGTGTATACACACTGCCAATATTTCATTGAAATAAGTGAAAAAAAATAGGTCCTTTTGTTGTGTGATCTTTTAAGAAGTTATACCAGAGATGAGCCAAAGAGAATGTGCTCAGTTGCAGAGTCTGTAATCTAAAGAGCCATCTGGAATCCTCACTGCTACAATGGTGCCCTACCAGGACTAAGGAACTCACAGGAACAGTGACCAAAGCTGTCGCAAACAAAAATGCTATTCCTGTGGCATTGAATAAATCTTTTCTCTCCTTCTCAGTTAGAACAGAAGCCACCAAATGTGGCCTGTGCTTAAGTCAATTATAAATGGCTTAAATTCATTTTATTTGTATAAATACCTTCCTTTAAAAAACATCAGCAGTTATTTTACATTCATCCTTGACCTTTCTTTGAAAGCTTACAGTTCTGTTTCTGAGACCAATATGAAAGAGGAAGTGGGGGGCAGGGAGGAGAGTCTTCTGTATTACTACTGAGTTTGGGGGTACTATATCCCTAACTTGATGTTCCAGGACATACCTATATCAGTCAGGGTGCTTATGTATTGTTATGGATTAAGTTGTGTTCTCCTGAAAATTCATATGCTGAAGTTCTAATCTTCAGTACCTCAGAACGTGACCTCATTTGGAGATAAAGACTTCACAGAAGTAATCGAGTTAAAATGAGGTCATTAGGGTGAGCCCTAACTCAACATTACTGGTATCCTTATAAGAAGGGGAAGTTTGGACACAGACATGAATACAAGGAGAACATCAAATGAATGTGAAGATGGCCATCTACAAGCCAAAGAGTGAGGCCTGGAACAGACCCTTCCCTCACAGCCAAGGTTGTTCAGAAGGAACCAACTCCTCCAACACTTTGATTTTGGACTTCTGGCCTCTAGAATTGTGAGACAATAAATTTATGTTAGTTTAACCTACCCAGTTTGTGGTACTTTGTTATGGCCACCACAGCAAACTAATCCAGGTACATCAGAAACACTCAGGAAAATTGCCCAAATAAGACCACACGAGATACCACAGCCACTGTACAGGATACAGACCGCACAAACCACACTGACAACTCTGAACATGGACCTCTGCCACTGCTGCCTCTGGAAGTTTGATGTTTCTGTTGCTACTCTCATGAAAATAGATTCCACGCAGGCATTGGCTTTTTCACATTACTTACTTCCAAATCAAAGTCCTGAGCTGTAGCATCTGACGTAGATAATAAGCTGCATTGCAATGCCCTACATGCAAAAAGAAGGCTCAGAAAATAAGCTTTTGACTTACAAATAGGGGAAAGATGGAGCCACAGGAATATTCCCAGTCATAGTTGAAGGGTCTTCATAGATTCTGGTGAGGGAGAAAAAGGCATAATACAATTTCATAACATTGCCTTAGTCATTGTAGCGAAGTCTTCTATTTTCTTTCCAAGTACTCATTCTCCCCATCCTCTAACAGAACCTGATTACATTACATTACAGCTGGTTATATTGCCATGGAAAAAAAGACTGTGTGTCCCAAGTCTCTTTATAGCTAGATGTGCTTATGTAAGTTCTGGTTAATGTGATGTAAGCATGGTGTTTTCTGTGACTAAGAAGACAACTCAGCCCATTCTGCCTTTCCTCATGCCAGAATACAAACACAATGGCTGGCACTACAGAAGCCATCTTAGTCTCTGAAATAACCCTGTATATGGAAATCATATGCCAAGGATGTCCAAGCAGAAGACAGAAGGAAGCAGGATCCCAGATGACTTAATGGAACCACCATACCAATCTCGGGTTACCAATGTGTGGACTTCCTTTAGGTGAAAATAAACACCGATATCTTTAAACCACTACTTTGGGTGTGTGGGGAGGAAGAGAAGGAGAGAAAGGGTCTTATCAGAGCTGAAAGCAATTCCTAAGTGGTACTACTGACAAATGAACGATGCTGCTTTGTTTCCTTTGGGGGGCTTTGGCTTTGTTTGTGTGTGTTACCAATGAATTGACTTTTTAGATTTCCTTATAATTTATGTTAATGTTTATATTTGAGAAGTTTATAAATAAATAAATATTTTAAATTGAGATACCATGATATCATTTTACTGGAAATACTTGGAGAATAAAAATAAAATTTCGAGTTATTATTAAAACAGAAACCACTCTTCCGAAAACTGCCATTTAATTTTTTGAAATAAAGACATCCTTTGAATCCAGGATGTACTACAACATAGCAGTACATTCATGGATTTGTGGTCTGTAGTATAAATTATGGACACTGTCAGTTGAGCCAAGGTTTCAGTATATTTTAGTAGCTGCTTAATAAAAAAAAATTAAACTATTTACATAGCATCTATCTTCCTCAGTTTCTTAGTTTTTCAAAATTGATTTATGCATTCTTCATATCAAATAACTATGTGACATATTTTAAGTTTCTCAGGGAAAAGTAGCAAATGCAAAACTGTGTTAGGTGCAGGAAATAAGAGCAAATTCTCATTACTGAACATGAAGGAGATACTCTTACTGGTTTTCCAAGATCAAACCAAATCATATAGATCAAACCAACCAATTATAACCATATAATTTTACTAATGATGGTGACAACAGAGGGCTTTACTTAATTTCGGTTGCTTCATTTTGAGTCATATGAAGAGTTGAGTTGATTTGAGAGAAAGGAATAAAAATAAATGGGGAGTGAGAAGGAGATGATAAAGGGGCAGAAGAGAAGAAAAGGAAGAGAAAAGAAGAGGGAGAAAAATTGTTAGAATTCTTTACAGTTGAACAACAAAGAAAGATGTAATGATTTGCTGATTAACATGACTGAAAACATGGAGAGAGATAGATGCTGCTGGAACAGCATCTGGATTTAATACTTCATAAGGAAAAATACAATTTAGCAAAATATTTTCTTTTCTGTGATGACTTAGCAGATATTTCAGTATCTACTAGCCACAAAGAGAGTAGTTTAACAAAAAAAGCAGCAATCAGAAGTTACTTACTCCCTCATTACTATGACAGAGCAGAAAGTACTTGTCTTGTTAAGATATGTAGCCAAGTAATTAATAAAATTGACAAATTCTTGTTTTAATTATAACTTGACTTTGTTTTCACAACCCCATGATGCTAGGTAAAATAAAATCAATAGACAGAGAACAATTCAGAACAAAGCTTGGTTGTTTTTGTACATGAAAAATATCTAGAAAGATGTTTCATTTTTGTCCTCTATCTGATTCTGTTGCCTTTACCCATACTTGAATTTAGTTTTAAATAATTAACTTATAATTTTTAAAATACAGACTAAATCACACATAGCAAAAGTTTTATTCTGCTGACCTAGTACTCTCATTTTTACGTTTAGCTCAGTCACAGCTTAGAGAAGTTGTATAGCATTCCCAAAAGAATGGCTCTTTGATGTTCACAATTTTTCCTATGATTTTTCTTTTCTCTTCAATGGTTAATCTGTGGTAAACTGTTACATAATCGCTTCCAGTGAATCAAACCTCCTGATATCTGTGCTCTTGGATAATGTCCTCTCACCAAGACTCTGGGCTTGGCCATGTGACTTGCTCTGCTCAATAGGACGTCAGCAAATGCTGGTGCTATGATACCAGTAGACACTTAATAAATATTTGTATATTGGGGCTTGCTTTTTTGATACACTGTTGATTACCATGTAAAGAAGCTTGATCTAGTCTCTTTAAAAGTAAAAGTCCGCATGGAGAGAGAGACCCAGCCTCCATTTGCCTACTACATTATCATAGGCACTTGAATGAGCCTAGGTGATACCAGCAAAAGATCCATCTGGGAAATCCCATCCCAAAGTGCAGAATCATGAGCAAATAAGTAGTTGTTCTATGCCATTAAGTGTCAAGGTAGTTAGCTATTCAGCAACAAATAATAGATACACTTCCTATAAGTGAATACAATTAAATACAACAGAGATAAATGCAGGGAATTGCCTTGATTCAAATGATTAGCTGCCTAGAAATGTGAGAGGGCGACCTATTTAGACAAGAGAATGCCAACAAAATTGGGACTCTGATTGATCACAAGTGTGGAAAACACTATTAAGATGTCCACTCAACAGCCATTGTCCCCACTTTTCTTTTGCTAACCAAACCCTGAATTTATTTGAGTATAAAAGTGGTCAAGTGCTTTGCAAATGCTAAGTCCCTCCAAATCCCAGGTAGTGAATCTTGATTAATTTACATCAGTCATAGCAGTTCCTTTCCTCTTGCTTGTGATTGGTTTAGGAATGGGCAAGTGAGACAATTCTGGCCAAAAAGACATGAGGGAAAGTCTTCTGGAATTACAGGGGAAAGATTTATCCTGATCTTTAAAAGGGGTGCCCAAAAGGAAAGAATTCCCTTTTTTGTGTGTCTTTGAATGTGTGAGCATGATTTCTAAAATAATAGCAATTGATCATGAGAAAACAAACCTGCAGATGGAAACTAACATCCTAAAAAGGCCATTCTGACTTGTCATTCTGAGCCAATGAATCAATCGTAGAGCAGTTCTGTCTTTAGATAAATAAGTAATATCTGAGATGATAAGTGATATGAAAAAGAATAAAACAAGGTAAAGGGTGAAAGACTGATGGAGGAAGATGTTACTTTATATGGGATGGCTAGGAAAGGTCTCTCTGATAAGATGATGTTTGAGACTCAAAAGAAGTGAGGGAGAAGGCTATGTAAGATATCTGGGGGAGGCGGAAGTCCTTGAGGTAGAAGTGTACCTAGTAAATTCCAGGTATAGCAAAAAGGACAATGTGACTGGAATAGAGTATGTGAGGGGAAGCATGGTAGTAGATGAGATTAGAGAGAAAATAATGGGGTCTATTCATGTAGAATCATGTCAAGGACTGTGGATTTTATTCTGGTGACCTGGGCAATCACTATTGGTTTTGAACAGGGGTGTAACACAATTGGAATTGTGCTTTAGAAGGATCACATTGGCAGCTAAAGGTGACAAAGGTGGAAGCGGAGACTAACTAGGAGAATACAACGATATCTAGGGGCAAGATAATGGTGGCTTGGACCAGAGTGGTGGTTGTGATAAGAAGAGGCAATCTTCTGGAGATGTTTCTAAAGCCGACATCAAAGTTTTTTGATGGATTGGATTGGGATGTGGAAAAAAAAAGAGGAATCAGGGGTGAATTCCAGGTTTTGGCATAAGTAAATTGGTAGTGTGGATTTGTCTTTAATTAAGATGAAAAAGACCGAAGGAGCAGCAAATTTAGGAAGAAACAAAAGTTTGTATTAAATTTCAGATGTCAATTAGCATTCAAGTGAAGAAATTAAAGAGGAGGCTGGAATGTATCAATTTAGAATTTAGAGAAGTAGTCAGGTTAGAGATAGAAATTGGGACGTCATCAGTATAGAGTATGTATTTAAAGTCATGATAATGGATGAGCTTGTTAAAGGAATGAGTGCATACAGAGATGAAAAATTCAAGGACTGTGTCCTGGAGCACTTCAGCTTTTATAAGTCAGAGAAGTGAGGAGGAACCAGCAGAGAAGACAGAAGGAGCAGCCAGTGAAGTAGAACTAAAGAAGTCATGTGAAGTTTCTTGGGGTGGGGAAAAAATGATTATCTCTGTCAAATGCTGCTGAGAGGTCAGGTAAGAAAAGGACTTGAGAGTTGACTATTAGATGTGGCCACATGGCAGTCAATGCTGACTTTGGCAGGAGAAGTTTCCAATGAACTTATGAGGGTGAAAATCTAATAGGAATGGGAGTCCAAAAAAGAATGGGAAAAGAGGAAGTAGAAACAGTGACTATAACCTACTTTTCAAATGCCACAAAGAGAACCAGAGAAATAGGGTAGTTACTAGAGAAGAAAATAGGATCAAGAACTTTTAAAGGTTGGGAGATATTACAATAGGCTTGTGTGATGATGGTAATGATTCTGAAAAGAGGAAAATGTTGCTGGTGCAAGAAAGAGGAGGGAACAACTGCTGAGTTAATTGAGAGTTAAATCAGATGGTTGATAATATATCCCTGAAAATTTCTAACATATTGGGAGACAGGCTCAACAATTCAATTCCTAATACTATTCCTCCTCTTCTCATCAAATCACAAAACCGAAGTTCTTAATGGTCATCTAGCCCTACCTCCTTCGTTTTATAAAAGGAAACATGTATAGAAAGGTCGTCACACTTGCCCAAAGTCATGTAACCAGTGAGAGGTGCAGCCTGCCCTTTCCACGTCACCATGTTTCCTGTAGTGTGGTCAAAAAGGGAGGTGAGAGAAGTGATGTCTGCTTTTCATCTTGGTCCTCTCCTGCCTCTTCTTGAAAGTCAGAAGGATTGACCCTGTCCCTAGCACTCTTCTGCTGCAGGCAGCAAGGCTGACCTGAGTGTGTCATCACCAGCTGGGCCAAATAGCTCTCCTGCAAGCAGTGCTGGGGTTCTAGTAAACTCGGGTAACCACAATTTTAATGAGATTCTAGATTCTAAAGAGTTTTGATTCTGGGATCTGAAAGCAGTCTCATTTGGATTGATCACCTCCTCTGGGCGACAATTATTTTTTCTCCCAAGCCTGGCTGAACTTCTGTCCTTTTACACAGCCCTACCAAACACCACCAGGACCTGGTTACTAGGCAACTAACTCCTTGAAACCACTTGTATTACATTTCATGAAGCCAAGTACCTCAGAACCAAAGGGAAATCTAGAGGCTCCAGGTTCCAACCTTCAGATAACTTTTTTTTAAAATCTAAATATATACAAGTAAAATATAAGACTGAAATAAATATGACTCTTCTAGGTTGCTCAATTAAAATAATGGATATCTTAACTTGATAATTATTGATAATGGAACAAGTGACCATCTGAGAGCTACAGGTTCTTCTGTTCACCTCTTAATTCCTCTACTCTAGTCACTTTTGAGCTTCCTTGGCCTCAATATTTTATGGTACAACAAAAGAGAGATATTTCCTCTCTCATTATAACAAATTATACCCCAAAATGGGAGCAAAACCCTGACGAAGTTACTTTAAAGCCATTAAAGAGCAGGCGTAAATTCAGGACAGATTATAATTTCTAATAAGATTCCTTTGTAGAAACACTTCATGATTTTGGTGTGTTTAAGGGCAAAGCAAATTAAAGCCTTTACTTGATAGTGACTGAAATATCTAAAGAATGATAAAAAGTGACAAAATGTTTATTTAATAATAAAAATACTGAAGACCCAGGCTATATTTTCTTGCGTTTTATTCCATTTTAATGAACCATAGGTACTCAGAGTTAAATTGCTTGGATATCCAATGAAGCAATTGTTTGAATTATTGACATTGTTTAAATGCTGGATATCATTAACCTCAAAATTCTAATTTTGATTATTTAAATGATGATGATAAAGACAGTGGAGAATTAACTAGATTCCACATCATATTTAAAAGTAAAATAAATTTGTTATGTGTGTTGACCACTGAAACCAATCTTACTTCTTTCATACTATCTGTATAATTGAGAATAGACTTTCAAGGCTTCCTGTTATTAGAATGGGTGGCCAAGGAAACAACATATGGAAAAGAAAAGCAAATATTGTTTGATCTCAGGAAGAATGTTACACCCTCTTCCAAGTTGGAAAGAATTTGTGAACTAAGGATGGTTGTGATTTATTCAAAGCCCTAACCTATAGCTTTTCATTCTTGGCACCAAAGGTCATAAATATGGGAGAATACTAAAAGTGAATTATTACCAAGTTTATTAATAAATGTATTTATTACCAAATAAATTTAAGACTTGAGATATTCAGATCTAGCTAGCTAAAATATTCATTTTAAAAGAAGATATTTGTATAGAAATGGTGTCACTTAAAAAACAAAAGAAGACCTTTTGCATTCAGCATAAGTTTATTTCTTCCAAAACATTCAGAATGAGGCAGTACTTTCTCCTTTGCATGGTAGAATTGTTCCATCTGAGGAGATTAAGGAGGGCTTAACTTGGATATATAAATTAAAAAGAATCAGTATTTCAACTATTGAAAAGTTCTGTCCTAAGGAAAGTTTCTGCCAAACTTTTAAGCCTAGGCAGTTAGACTTGCACATCAATGAATACAGAAATGTTAGGTGTTTATTTGAAAAATTCGACAATATTTGTAATCTAAATGTGAGATGCGAGTACTTCGCTTTGCTTCTTCCTCTTGCAAACTGGGGATTGAAATAGGGGAAAGAAAATTACTGAGAGAAGCTTAAAAAGGCCGGGGCAGTTTTCAACAGGTATTTTAACTAATTTTTCTAATATGTTTCCTCCTGTGCTTACAACTAATCTTTCGGCATTGTTTAGTCTTTTAAAAACTGATTAGAAATTTATAACAACATTACAACTCTACCTCCTTTTTAGAAAACTAATTTGAAGAATCGAGTCTACATCCTGGAGATGTTAAATGAGTGTTGGGATCTCAAAAAGATTCCTCTTTCTGGAGCAATGCATTTAGCCAGCCTTTCCAATGATTAAATAAATTGGGTCATCGCAGACAAGAAATGATTGCTAGGGGCATGAGATTTTACTTCACTCCATCAAAGTGACGCTCAGGTGCAGAGCGCTCCACACAAAGCTCCCATTGACAAACACAGAAGGGAGAAAGTTATGAAGTGTGAGACTCCATCAGCTCCCCCATTTGGTTCTTCAGCCCCCAAGCAAAACTGTCTGACCTTGGGCTTCAAAAGAAACGCAGATGCAGAGGAAGCCCAGGCAGAGAACGTTGGGGATCTTTGCGGGTCTGGACTAGGCCCGCCCCCTGCTGCCGAAGAGGAACGTCCCAATCCCTGGGCTGGGGACTGGGGCGGCACAGCGCTCGGTGCGAGAATTAGAGGGGCGCCGCGAGACTGCAGACTTCAGAAACAGCCGAGCGCGAGGCCAGGCCTCCTCCCGACACCTCACGCCGCGGGGAGGTGGAGCGCCCCGGCCTCCTAAGGACTCTGGAAAGGATGAAGCGCGGGGTGCCTCTGCCTTCCTTCTGGGGTTGGACCCGCCGGTGGGTCAGGCTATTGTCCTGTGGAGGCGGAGATGAAAAGCTCGTCCTAGACCAGTGCGTCGGACTTTTCCCTCTTCCCTATGGCCGTGTCCCAAACTCTCCACGCCACGCTAGCGCCTTAATGGTCGGCTGGCATTGCCCTGGCCCTAGGACTACCCGCTCCTGGAAAGCAGCCCGCAGCGACAGAAGTACTCGCGACAGTACGTGCAGCCGTGCGCGTCAGGGCGGATTCCAGGGGCGGCCCCCAGAGGGCAGGCGGAGCTGGGAGGCTCCTCTGCGGACCTCGCCCGCCGCCGGCCTGGCTCTATGGTTCCGCACCCGCGCTCAGCACCCTGCTTGGCGCCCCCGCCCGGCCGGATCCCCTGCCACCAGCGCTGCTTACTTGAAGAAGGCAAAGCTCCGGGAGCCCGGCTTTAAGGTCCTGAGCTCGAGTGGAGAGGGGGTGCGAAGCAGGTGCCGCCGTGACTGTACCAGGCTGGCGTCGCACTGCTAAAGCAATAAGGCTTTTAAAATAACTTCATTAAGTGCTTTTTACCGATATAGACACAAATTATAGTAAAAGAGAAGCAGGAGCTTACATTCGTCTGTAGAAGTTTGAGTAACGGGCCTCTGGGTGTGAGTACCTTACATTAATTTATGCATCATTCATGGTTTCCATGAACAAGTAATGAGCATTTATTACGGGGCAGCTCTGCTGGTGCTTGACAAACATCATTCGAGGCCCTCCCAGGCACTTCGAATATGATCTTCCCTCACGTTTTCAGGAGCACTTGCAAGGTAACTGTTACATAGACAGTTTTCAAAAGATCTGGAAAACTTGGTGACCCTTAACAACGAAAGGCACGATCACGCACGGGTAAAGGTTGTCCAGTTCGCTTGCATGGTCCTAGGCGAAAGTCCTGAGTCAGGCCCAGGTTTTGATGCTTGGGAGAAAATTGACCAACGTCAAGGAGCTGGTGCCTTAAGGAAGACCAAGAAAACGCTAAAAGTGATTTTTATCATGATTATTTTTAACTTCTTTTATTCAAAAGTTTGAATGTGTAAAATCTATTCTACTTAGTCAAGGCGTTACAACTACAGCTGAATAAACCTGTAGTCAATATAAGTATTCGTATTCTAAGGAAAATTTCAGAAAGTTGATGACTATGATTGTAAAAGGTAGTGATTGGTTTCCTGTCTCCATAGCAGGCAATATAATTCTGTATATAATGAAACACAAACAAGAAAGCATGCTTCTCAAGAAGAAAGACCTTTACAAAAAAAGGAAAAGGAAAAAGAAAAGAAAAATGTGTAGGTGAAATGTTGAAATTGTCATTCGAAATATCTGGTGAAGTCTTAACATTATCTTTAAATAAAACAAAAGTGGCAAGAGGGTACAGATGCGATATTCCTTGTGGGAGATTAACTCTTCCTCCCGTAGTGCTCTCTCCCACCGCCACTCCCGTATTCGCCGCACAATGGCAGGGCTGATAGAGTTTGGGGACTTCAGGCACAGGTAATAGGGCTTCAGCGCTCTTCGCCTAAGTAAAAGATGGTTAGTACCTTCCCTGGGTGCCTGAGCCAAGCAGGCTGGCAAAGACTGAATTGAGAAGGAGGCGCACACACGCCCTGCTTGCGGCTGCGGGTGCTCCTAGGTCTGCCTACCCGACCAGCACCGACGCGGTAGCCACGCTTCCTCCTCTGGGCTGTTTAGAGTTTAAGATACGAAAGTTATTTCAAGCTCTTTCTGGAATTCCGCCCGTGAGACTGGCCCCTGGGCACAGCGGGTTTCTCTGGCTCCAGCTAAACCTGAAGCTTGGAGAAGTCTCAAAGCAGCTTTTGACCGTGCCATGACTGAGGTGAAAGCATCTCGCGGTGGACCCTCGGGCCCTCGGCGAGAACGCGGGGTAAGAAATTCAGGGCGTCGCTGCACGCCAGCCGCCCTCGACTACGCTCCACATACTTCCCACGGCTTCAAACCCGAGTCCATGGCTCATCCGCAAAGAGCAGTGGGTGAAGACGCTCCAAAGAGATCCCTTTCTCTTCTGGCCTATGAATATTGCGGGAGTGTGTGTGTGTGTGTGTCCCTGCTGCTGTTTAGGTCCGCAGGCTTGGGGGGGAGGGGTCGCTCCCTAGAGTCCCGTAGGCCTGAGCCTCAGCTGGGCGGACGAGGTCGACAGGTGTGTGCTGCCGAACGCGGGACACGGGGAGGCGTCTGGGAACTAGAGAGGAAAGCCCGGGGCGAGTCCGTCGGGAGGAATCATCTGGCATTCAAGCAGCTCCTGGGTCTGTTGCTGGAGCTGCAGATCGGTCTGCACCGCAGGAGCTGGAAGAGCACGAACCCTGCCAGAATAGACTCTGCAGACGTGCACGCCACCCAGCGCCTCCTTGCGCTGATCTCAGTCGGAGTTCCCTCTGTTAGGCAGAGAAACTTAGCGCATCCGTTTAAGTTCTCTACAACTAAAGAAAGCGCAATGAAGTCATTACCCTCCTTTTCTCAACTCCTAGAGTGGTACCCAGCACACAGCAGAGTTAGGTAAAATAATGGTTCATTCATTTAAAAAGTGTCGAGTGCCTACTATGTGCCAGGGACTGATACAGCCCTGAATAACACGGACAAGGCATCTGTCCTCAGCAAGCTTACATTTCCAGTTGATTGAATTAATGAAAGAAGAATCGGGTGTAGAAAAGAGCAGCTGTAGTCTACGGCCATGCCACCCTGAACAAGCCGAAGCCCGTCTGATCTCAGAAGCTAAGCAGGGTCGGGCCTGGTTAGTACTTGGATGGGAGACCAGATGCTGTAGGTGTAAAAAATAAAAAATGTAAGGGATTGTAAACTGACAAGGTCCTTGTAATCTGTGAGGTCAACCAAGGATTGCTGTGCCTGAAAGAAAGAAAAGAAAGAAAGAAAGAGCAAAGAGCAGCTGTATAAAAAAAAGTGCCACCTCTGGGCCACCTTCCCATAGGTTACCTCGAAAAAGAGCAGGAAGGGAAAACAGGGCTAGGAAGATAGAACTAGAACCAAGAAGATAGAACTAGAACCACCTCCCTGCTTCCATGTGTCTCTAAGGAGAGGAGAATAAGGTAAAGGATAATTGGAGAGATCACCTGCATTGATCAGCTCTTTCTTCTATGGGCATAGAAAGTATTGCCTACTTTCCTTACCTATGTATTTTCAGTGCTATGGTCTGAATTTTTGTGTCCTCAAAATTTATAACTTGAATCCTAATGCCCAATGTGATGGTATTAGGAGGCGGGGTCTTCAGGAGGTGCTTAGGTCATGAAAGTGGAATCTTATGAATGAGATCAGTGCTCTTATAAAAGACGCTCCAAAGAGATCCCTTCCTCTTCTGGCCTATGAGGGCTGCTGTCTGTGAACCAGAAAGTGGGCTCTCACCAGATATTGAATCTGCCTTCACCAGACATCAGCTCTTCTGGGTCTTGATCATGGACTTCTCAGCCTCCCAAACTGTAAGAAGTAAATGTTTGTTGTTGTTAAGCCATCTATTTTATGGTAGTTTGTTATAGCAGCCCTAATGGACTAAGATATTCAGTATATTTTATATACTAGGGAAGGAGGTCGTCTTTAAGGTCTAAATATAATCTGCCAGTCTAGTCTCATGGAAGAACACCCAACAAAAACAAAAGCCGAATAAATAAGGTGAAAAAAAAAAAAGGAAATGAGAAGGAAGTACATAGGCTGTCCAATGATTAAACACAAACAAAAAGAATGATGGGGCTAACATTAGGACCCATTTTCCCTTTTAACAAAGCAATGTTGTGAGTTTAAGTCGCAGCAACTCTTCACTGTTTTTAGCTTAGATCAAGGAGTGCCAATTAAAGAAATTAGAATCATAAAATAAGAACATCCTGACAACCTCACCCTGAATTGGAAATTTTGATAATACTAGCTACTCTTCTTCCTCTTACGCTGCTTTAGCTTCTGGCTTAAAAGAGATCTACTGGGCCTGTGTTCTGTGCCTAGATCTTAATTTATAAAGGTGACCAACAACACAGAGATGTTAATGCCATTGAAAGGAAAGTTTAATGATACTCATAGCTCCCCTAAAAACAAGAGGCGGGGCTTACCACACAGGACCATGGGAGGAACACCAGATTTTGATAGGAAGCAAAGTCAGAAGCAAGCAATAGATTTAGGCCAGAGTCTTTATTAGGGTTTCTATGGGAAAGGTAAGGCAGGGCAGGGTGAACAGTTTAGGACTGGCTAGTTTGAATAATTTCCTTGGATTTTTGGCTATAGCAGTGGTCCTTAGTTGTCTGGCAATCAGCATTGGGATGATTAAGGCCGAGGAATATTGCCTCCTGTGATGTCTGGGCCAGATAGAAAAGGTATGACTCTGGATTGTTTAGTTTGCTTATCAAAGACATGCTTGGGCTAGGCCTTTTCCATCTCTAAGAATTGGCTACCTGGGAGGGTCAGTCTCTCCCCAGCAAGAAAGATTTTTTAAGATGTCAAAGCATCATAATATACAGAAAATTAAAAATAAGATCAATACATCCTAGGGTAAGAAAAAGTGACATAATATTCCTAATGCCCCTGAGATTCTAACCTCTTGGCAGCATACTTTCTTCTTTTCAGCTATAGCAAATGACTTTGGAAAGGAAGCTGATTAATTTGGGTGGAGGGTGATGGAATGAAATGAAGAAGTCAGAAAAATAGGTCTAGAGAAGTAGAATCTAAAAAAGGATTTCTGAGTTATTAGCCAAACTTATGGTGGTGTGATGTTGAGCTAGGTTTATACCATAATCAAGTCTGTGTAGTAGAGGTTGACCTGGTTTTTCCAAAAAAGTGTTCCCCTATCTAATGGGCTTCTTTGAACTTAGAATTTGAGACTGCAAAGACTTTCATTTGTTCAACAAACCACATTTTCTATATATAGTCCCAAATTTAGGAAGTAGGTCCAGCAGGCATTGTTATTCTGATTTTAAAACTGAGCCTCAGGTAAATTGTTGTCCAAGGTCCCATGGTTAGTTAATAGAACTGCCCTTGATAGCATCTGGGTCTGATGCTTACCTTGGTGCTCTGCCCACCATTTCTAAACAGTAGTTATATTTTGGCAAGGACATTTAAAATTTTTTTCATCAATAAGCATTTATTGAGGAACCACTAGTAACTAAGTGCTCAGTACTGTGGGAGAGCCTGTGGGAGTGTGATATTTACTGCTCCTTGATATATTCAATGTTGACACATAGCTGGTTTATTCCTTTTTGGCACTATCAGTGCCAAAATCATACACACTCCAGGCGCACAGACTGGTACTACATCCTGTTCCATCATACTGCATATGTAGACCTGGGCTCATTATTTAACCTTCGGGCCTAAGTTCTCTCATCCATAAAAGCATAATAATAACACCTACTTAATAGGCTTGTTAATAAAAATAAATAAAATATGTACATGTAACTATTATTAAAAATGGTGACATTTCAGGTAGCTAAATTAGATTTCACACAAATAAAAGATCAAGAATTGATTACCCAGCAGCTGAATAAGGATTTCTGTATTCAATAATGTAAATTAAAAAGACTAATCATGTTAAATGTTTTCTAATCATTTTTAAACTTATAATTTGTAAGAAGAGATATCATTTAAATAAAATAAGATAAAATCCTAGATAGGAGGTTGTGTCACTAGCTCACCAAATTCAGGTATTTTCTATTACAATTCGACTGAGTCATGACTTTCAAATTAAAAAAAACCTTTCAAATCAGCTTATCCAAGCCACTCCTCTGACCATGGATACCTGATTCTCTTGTCTCAGTGTTACCACCAATCATCTTTTGTTTAATAAATAGTTTCTAAAAGACCACCTAAAGCCTTTCATTATTCTCTGTATTCCCTGATTTTCCCCTCTTATCACATCAGAAAGAGAGAAAAAGGAAAATGTGATGTTTTTCTTTCTCCATTTTTTTCTTCTCCCAGTTACCCACTGTTTTAATAATTAAAATGAAAAACTATTTTCCAAGTTTAGTTCCAAAACCTTTTTTAAGTTGCAGATTTAAAGAAATCATGCTTCTTTTCCTTTTTATCATTTTAAATGCCTTTGAACAGAAAAATTTTAGAGCAGTTTCCTCAAAGAATATATAAAAAGTATAATATATGCTTCCTGTGCTCTGGAACACCCTTTGCCCCAGCACATATTTTGCCTACTCCTTTTCTCTCTTTCTATGTTAATTAGGAGGCTCTTATCTGTATCAGAAATGGTGACTTAAAATTGTTTAAACAATAAAGAGATGTTATTTCATCTAATAGTAAGTCCAGAGGAAGGTGGTTTAATTCAGTGGTTCCACAACACTGTCACAATGAACCAATTTTTCCCCTATCTTCAGTTCTGTCATCCTCAGCCTGACCGCCTTGTCCTCATAATCATAAGATGCCTGGCACATCACATTTATCATGTACAGAAGTTCCACAATCTTGGCACTATTGGCATTTGGGGCTGGATAATTCATTGTTGCAGGGGCTGTCCTGTGCATTGGAGGATGTTTAACAGCATTCCTGGCCTCTACCCATTAGTTGCCCTTAGCACCTTCTCTACAGTTGTGACAACAAAAATGTCTCCAGACATTGCCAAATGTCCCACAGAAGGTAAAATCTCCTTCAGTTAAGAAACAATGACATACAGGTACAACAATCAGCAGCAGAGGATGAGGGACTGATTTTTTTCTCTCTCCAAATACTTCCGTTTAAGACCATGGAAGACCTTGCCCAGAAGTTCTCAATAGATTTCCCCTCTGTTGCATCGACCAGAACTGTCACATGCCCATGCCTAAACCAACCACATACAAGGCAAATGGGAACCAATACTGCTCTTAGACTCAGTCAAATGAGATGCCACTCTGGCTCATGCTTCAGGAGACCTATAATTTGACATATATATATATATATATTTTTTTTTTTACAATAAACCTTTCATTTTGGAATAATTCAAAATTACAGAAAAATTGCAAAGATAGTACAGAAAGTTCCTGTATACCCTTCACCCAGTTCTCCTTAATATTAGCATCTCATAAATGTAGGGTACATTTATGAAAATTAAGAGAATAATATTGGTATATTACTACTAACCAAATTCCATATTTTATTGGGATTTCACCAGTTTTTTCCTACTAATGTCCTTTTTTTCTGTTTCATAATCCCATCCAGGACACCACATTACATTTACTCATCAAATCTCCTTAGTTCTCTGGTCTGTGACAGTTTCCCAGTATTTCCTTGTTTTCAATGACTTTGGCAGTTTTGATGAGTACTGGCCAGGTGTTCTGTAGAATGTCCCTCAATTTTTTGGTTTCTCTGATGTTTTTCTCATGACTAGTTGTAGGGTTATGGGTCTTTGGGAGGAAGACAACAGAGGTGGTGTTCATATATTCATTTCAGGGATATATACTATTAGCATGGGTTATCATTATTGATGTTAATCTTGATCACTTTCTTAAGGTAGTGTTTGCCAGGCATCTCCACTATACAGTTATTTTTTTCCCCTTTTCATAATCCATTCTTTGAAACTAAGCCATGAAGTTCAACCATCTTCAAGAGGAGAAGGATTAAGTTCCATCTTATAGAAAGGAGAATATTTACATTTGTTTTTGGAATTTTTTAGCAAGAAAGATGTATCTCTTTTTATCCACTTATTTATACATCATATATTTGTATCAGTATGGATTCAGGTATGTTTATTATATTACTTGGATTATATTACGTTATTTTGTTGCTGCTCACATTGTTCAAGCTTAGGCTCTTGGATTCTCTTTCAGTTTGATTCCTGTATCCTTTTGACATATTCCCATCCTTTTGTTTTTCTGAGCACTTCCTTCTTTCCCTACTGGACCATCTTGTATTTTCTCTTAGAATTAGCCATTTCTTCAAGGATGCTGGGTTCCTTTTATTAGAGAATAGTATTTATAAATCAAGATTTAGGTGTGAGTGTGTTCATTGCAATTGGGGTGTCACTGCTTCTAGCCTCTCTCAGCAGACAAATCCAGGATATATATATATATATACACACACACACACATACACACACACACATATATACACACACACATACAAACACATACACACATATGTATATACACATACACATATACATATATAACTATATATGTACTATATATAATTATATATGGTTATATATGTATCTACATATGTATAGATGTAGTTATATATATAAATATATGTATACAAACACATCTATAATTATTTCTATATTTGTGTGTATATATATAGATAGATATATATGAACAAAATTCATTCAGTAATCTCTGACTCTGAGCCATTAAACATAGAGTTAATTCTATCTTTCCTCCCTTGATGTCATAACTTCTTTTTCTGACAGTGAGAAACCTGGATCCCATTATCTACAATCCATTTACTTATTTATTCAACCTCAGCATACATGTAAAGCAGATCCAGAATTGTTCATTTATACTTTTATAAGAAACAAATTTACAAAACAGAGTATAACATTTATACACAGTTCTTTTTGTCTTTAGCCTTACAGGTTCCAGTGGAATATATTTTTTTAATCAGAATGTTTATACAGAAAGAGATCCCACATAAAATTTTGCCAAAGACCCCATATCTTAGCAGTGGCCCTGTCTTATCTAGCCAACTAATCCCATTATCATTTTAAAGTCTTGATGCATATCTGTCTACATTTTTCTCTTCGCTCATACATAAGCACACAGGCAAATAAATATCTGTATATGTGTATTTGTTCTACAGAAGACATTTGATCTTGGAATAGTTTGAGAAATAGAATGTTTTAGAAGCAATCCAAGTAATTCTAAAGGACAGTTAAGGTTATGGAACATCACTCTAAGCCAATCGGAATAATTCTAATCAGGGCTGCTTTTAGGTGTGCATAGCCCCAGAAAATATACTGTGTGTGTGTGTGTGTGTGTGTGTGTGTGTGTGGTGTGTATATATAAATTTTATATATATATATATATATATATATATATATATATATATATATATATATATATATATATAAAAGCAAACAAAAGAAATAAGTAGAGAATGTCGTAGAGTGGAAATGAAGGTAAAAGTTTATGATGTAGAGAAAGATTGAAGAGCATGCACACTAAGTTACAGAGAGCAAAGACTACGAAGTAAACAGAATGAGGAGATAATATGGGCCAGTTGGGAACAAGAAAACAAAGAAAACACACCGAGTGAATTATGCCTCAATTCTAAACAGTTTTCTAGCTAAAATTCTAGTGTCAATCCATGTTTCTTTTCATAGTAAACTATAAATTTCTGGAAGTAATTTTAGCAATCAAAAGAGTCTAATTAAAATATAGGCATACCTCAAAGATATTGCTGGTTCAGCTCCAGACCACCACAATAAAGCAAGTATCACAGTAAAGCAAATCATAATCTTTTTGTCTGTTGGTGGAGAGTCCTGCCTTAAATTTGTAAAAAAAATCACAACATCTGTGAAGTGCAATAAAGTGAAGCACAGTAAAATGAGGTATGCCTATATACAGACTTGAAATAAGAATGAATAATAAGGAAGGGAATTGTCCAATGTTCCAGACATAAAGGATGTCCTGCAAGAAGTTAGGAGAGCATTCAGTCCATACCCATATGGTGAGATCCATTCTGTTTCAGTTTGAAGAGAAAGTTTATTAAAATCAGATTTCAATCATTTGGGAAGATCACTGAGATAGATGGTCTTTCTCAGGGTCTGAGGATCTTGCCTTCATTCTTGCAGACTCAGAAACCTGAGCTTACCAAATCTAGACTGTCTTTTAGATCTGAATACACAATAATCACGGCTACAGAAATTAATATATTAAAATCTCAATATAAATGTATTGATTTATACGGATAATAATGATTGCAAAATTAATCAGATACTTTTGTTCACTGCTCAAAGCATTATATTTCTAAAGGCAAATCCACATGGAAAACCATATTATTGTAAGATTGCTTGGTAAGCATACAATTTTGATCAATGGGAGTCTGTTGTAATTAGTGCTATCAGTTATAACGCTCCGGTGCATGTCCTTCTATTCTAAGAACATAACTGCTGAGGAGCCTAGATGCTTAAGTCTGTGGGCCAGAGCCACTGAACAAGCTGAAGGAACTGCAGAAGTCAGAATAACGCTCCCCGCCAGAAAGATGTCCACATCCTAATCCCCAGAATCTGTAAATAAGTTAGATTACATACCAAAGGGGAATTAAGGTTGCACATGGGATTAAGGTTGCTAATGAATTAAATTTAAAATGAGAGTATCCTAGATTATCCAGGAAGGCCCTAAATAGTAAGCACAGGGGCACTTTAAATATGAAAAAAAGAAGCAAAAGAGTAAGTATCAGAGTGATGCTATGTCAGAGTCAATTGGCCATTATTGGCTTTGAAAATGAAAGTGGGGCATAAGCCAAACAATGTGGGCAGCCTCTAGAAGTTGAAAAAGGCAGGAAAGCAGAGTCTCCTCTAGACCTCCTAGGAAGAAATACTGCCCTGCTGACATATTTTAGCCAGTGAGACCCACCCATTTAGGACGTCTGACCTCCAGAACTATAAGATAATAAATTTGTGTTTTAAGACACTAAGTCTGGTATTTTGTTATGGGAGCAATAGAAAACACACAGAGACACCCCAAATTTGACCTGACTTTCATTTATAAATCCCTAACTTTCCTTTCATTGAATACCTTCTTTTTATGCAAAATAATACAATAAGTTGGTATAAACTTGTAGTTACAATCACAGTGTAGACAGGCTTTCCCAGCTGGATCACCTTGACTGAACTTAAGATTTTTACTAATTATTTAGACATTTTTTTTTGTTCTGGGCTATCTTCTTGGAGATGGGCCATTTCTTGGTCCTGGGAATCTTCCAACAATAAGAATATGGGTACACAGGTACATTGTAAATCAACATATTTGATTATTGTTCCCTGTGGAGTACAAATGCACTTAAGTGTCAAGGGCTAGTGTTAAGTGGTAGAATACCTCTTTCCTTGTATAAAGGTAGCACTATTTTCCTTATCTGTGAAAATGGAACCTTTTATAGTCCATATTGCAGAATCTAAACTTGTTTTAAATAATAAAACCTAAGAGTAGAAGAAAAATAAAAGGTAAGAGTTATTGAGCTCTTACTATGTATCAGGCACTATTGTAATTTCATTTAAAGTTTATTTAAACCTCACCGGAACCTATGACTTAGGAGCTATGATTATACCTGTTTTACAGATGAAGAAACTGAGGTTCAGTGTATCTAAGTAGTTTGACCAACGTTACTGTTGTAGATCCAATGTATGTCCCCCACTCTACCACACATACAATTCATCTGTTAAAGCTCTAATCCCCAATGTGATGGTATTTGGAGATGGGGCCTTTGAGAGTTAATTAGTTTTACATGAGATCATATAAGTTGGGCCCCCATGATGGGATTAGTGTCCTTTATTCTCTCTGCCATGTGAGGACTCAACAAGAAGGCAGCCATCTGCAAGCCAGTAAGATGGTTCTCATCAGAAACTGAATCACCAGGTACCAGAAACAAGGCTGGCACCTTGATCCCAAACTTCCCAGTCTCTAGAACCATGAGAAATAAATGTCTGTTGTTTAAGTCATCCAGATTATGGTATTCTGTTGTAGCACTCTGAGTTGACTGAGGCAGTCATACAACAAGTAAGTGCCAGAGCTATTACTTGAACCCAATCAGTCTAATTTAGAGACTCAGTTCCTAACTAGTATGCTTTATCACTTTCAATAAGTACAGGTATGCAAGAATTAAAATAAAGGGTGGCACAATGAATAACTAGATAGAGGAAAGAATATTTTCACAATAAAGACTGTTAGTACCAAAACAAATTACAATAATAATTTAATTAAAACTGAGAAGATGGTCTTCGGCAATAGTGTTTGGGAGGAGAAACTTCTACACACCTGGAATAATATGTTTACAGTAGTTTAGTCATTATAGTTTTATTGAAACTGTATAGTTGGGCAAAAAGCTCATGGCACTGGAAATCAGAACTAGATTCTAGCTGTTCTTGCCACTAACTAGCTAAATGAGCTTGATAAAGCCACTAAGTTTCTAGGCTCTAGTTTCTGAGAAATTGTTCATGCTACTGAAGAAAATATTGTGGGGAAAAGAATAAATGCTTTTTTGTCACAGGAGAATCAACATTAGTATCGAGAATTTATTGATCATACCCCTATTTGAAAGGCAAATGAAAAATTAGAAGGAACAAGATTGAGTGATTCCAATAAGTTTAAATTACATTAAGTATGAGCACTGAGAAATAATATTCCTAAAACTATAAAGAAGTTAAAAAAATTATCAGCAAAAGAAGCAAACCTACATGGCCCATCATCTTTCACATCTAGATAAGCTGGATACCTAAGCATTTTAAAAGCTTTTGTAAATTGCTCTATTCCACCATATATCCTTAAATGAACTTAGCTTTTAGTTCAAGTAATTTAATTCAACCTACATTTATAGAGTACCCACAGAGATGATTTACTCTGAAACCAGTGAAGCCTAAACTTCAGGCCCCTGACTTGGGTGGCCACTGGGAGCACTGGGAGCTGCTGGGTATTTGGAGTTCTGGATGGAAAGCAGAAACCAGGTTGTAGACAAGAAACATTCCTATGTATTATTTCAGGTAAAATTGCCTAAAAGACTTCAAAGAAGGAAGAGACCTGAATCTTCAAGGCTGTAGTAATTTGTTATGATTTAATTTTGTATTCTAAATAGTTACTACTTTTCAACCTAATTTTTTGTCCAGAATGTTTTATTTTTTTCTCTAATCACCCCACTCCCCAAATACCAGTAATTTCTGTGCCTATGTGTTATGCCCTGAACTAATGGCAATACAAAGATGAGAGAACTCATAGTTTTGTGGGAAGAAAAGTGCAGAATTAGATATCAAACATCGCTAGTCTACTGGTAGAAATGGTGTAATGGGGGCACAGAGAACAAAACATTTAACAATACTAATTTGTTACAGTACCTTTATCTTCTGGGCAATGTCAGGCTAGCAACATCTGAAAGAGCTGAAGAAATTCTGAGCCTCTGTGAAGTAGCCTAGGGCCTAGTGTTCCTTAACCTACTGCCTTCCAAACTTTTTTGATTGTGATCTGCAGTGTAACAGACAGTAGTTCTCATCAAATATACTATAGGCTCCCCTACATTTTTCAGCCTCCCTTGCAGTTAAGTTAGAAGCATGTGTCTATTCTCATCAATGGGAAGAGGAAGTAATTGTGTTGATTCTGATCCAAGTCTCTTAACATTGATCAAGGGCCCCTGAAAGTCCTGGCCACTCTGCTTAGAAAGATTTTAAGCCTGGAGGCAAAGAACCAAGATGAAGCAGTTGAAAGATAGAAACATACTAGATCCTTGAAGTTCAATCATTAAAGAAAAGAATTTAATCCACATCAGACTTTATGGGACTTTATGGGAGTGACATTAAATACTTTTATGTTAAGCTACTAAGCAGTATTTCACATCTTGACGTAGCACATATAAACATATATACCTGAATGAAAACTTTAAAAAATACCCTTGATATTTCTAAAATACCTGATTTTTAAATTTTCATTTAGGAAAATGCTTATCATACTAACTTAATACCACCACACTCTAATTGGTCTCCACCAACAGTGTGAAAAATAGTCCCAAACTACCTCAGAAAACTGATTTTCTATCAATAACTTTCAGGTGTGCCCAATTTTTGGCAAAATAGTTTTACAATAACTTAAGTTTTGCAAGGTCACAATGATAATAGAAATAAGAAATACAGATGATTTCATCTTATAAATTATAGAATTTTGGCTGTATGTTTCTATTTGGTACATATATGTGAATATGTACATATATACATACATTCGCATATATAATATACATATAATAAAGGAAAAATGCTTTTTGCCATTCTGCAAAAATGGCATTAAAATAAAATACTGTTACTCTAAATGTTTCCGTTTCACTCCAGAGGAACTGCGTTAAGACCATATTCAGCTCGGTGAATATGTAGATTTTGGTAGGTCCTTGAAGTCAAAAAATAATCTTTATTTCTTTTTCCAATCGCAGGAGAGAGAACTGAAGTCATTAAAACTAATACAATGCCACCATGCTGCTTAGGAAGCCTGTACGACGCTTCCCCACTCCAAACCCACTCAGCGAACCCGTACTGCCTCCGAAAGACCAAGCCACGTGGGCTCCGGACCCGAACTGGCGCGAAGCTCTCGCGAGAGCCTTCCGACCGCTGCGAGCCTTCATGAGGACCAATCCACGATCTCTGGGCGTACATAGGCTTCTTCCGCTACGGCCGGAACATTTATCCATAGGAACGGGTTTACACAGTAGAGTGTTGCTGGCCGGCGTCAAGAAGAATAGGGTGCTATCCTCTTCCTCTCACCGTCGCCGCCGAGGAGCGGAGTCGAGCAGATCAGATCGAGGAGCGCGGTTACCGGGCGGGCTGGGTCTATGGTCGCTCCGCGGGCCGCTTCGCCGGCTGGTGCTTTTTTATCAGGACAAGCTGTGTTCCATGGCAGGGAACTTTTGGCAGAGCTCCCATTAGTAAGTGATCTTCCGTTTTTTCACCCTGGTCGGGCTTTTGGGGGGCGGTGCGGACGGGGCCTGCGACTCCCCTTGGCCTGGATCCTGGCCCCTGTCCTGAGCGCCGCGGAGTCTCCGGGGAGGCGGCGGCGGCGGCGGCAGCCGGAAGCGAGATGCATCTTTCTCTGGCAACTCCTCTCTCCCCGCCCCCTGGCCGGGTTTCGCTTGTGGTGGTGGTCTTGGTGGTGGCCAAAGTCTGTGAGCGGCAAAGGTGGAGGAAAGGGCTTCAGTCTCCGAGGTAGAAGGGTTCGGTGGTTTAATTTCGGATTCTTGGATTAGCTAGGCCTGGAGGGGATTTGGGGTAGGATGAGGTGGTCACTGGTATGGAAAGTGTGATACAGTCTCAGGACTGTGAGGCTGGCTCTTCAGGACAGTTGTGGTTCACTTTTTGCCTGGGATCTCTTCAGTGGTCGGCATCGTAGTCTTTTGTCATTCACCTTCTGTCTTGAGAGAATTTAATATTATTCCGAGGAGAGGGGGAATCAGGTTTGTGTCTTCTCACTAACCGCTTCCTGCCACTACCTGAAGCCTACATGGAGTTTTATGTTGGTAAGGTATATGGCAGGTGCTCTCAAAATTTATCCACTTCATTAGTTTTTGCCTTATATTTTAAGAGTGTATTTTCCAGTGACATCGCCGATTTCTTTAACCCTTTTCATGAATAAATTTTTGTTTCTGTCACTGACTGTGGAAGAGTTAGAGTAGTATTAAAAACATTTTCCCCTAAATACATTTGTTTAAGAGCCAGGAAGGTGGGTGATCAGACTGATTGAAATTTGATTACTTTCCACTGTACAGTTGGAAGATGAACACAACATGATAAAGATTATATCTTAATATAAAATTTTTTAATGGTGGGAGCGATAGTAACTAATTTAGATTTTGATTCTGTGAAAAAGATGGATTCCTATTGTTCATTCTTTTTTTAGCCCTTTGCAGGAGAAAGAAAGGAACAATGGACTTGGAAACCTATTTTCAGAAAACAGTTTTTCCTCTTGCTGTAGAGTGATTCTGTGGAAATGAAATGCCATTGAAGCTTCACTTCTAACCATATTTTTATTTTACACTGTTTGACTCACTGAAATATTTGCTTGGGCAAAATTAAAATACAGAAAATTTAGGTAGTGGAGAAGAGGTGTTCTGATAAACTGATAGAAAGTAGGAGAATTGACAGCTTAACTATTGATTATAGACTTTTTCAACTTTTGATAAGCATTATGCCGTAGTCAGAATGCTTGTCAAAAGGGGGGCAGGATCTCTCTTGTAAAAAATTATTTTTTCACTTTTCAAGTATAAAATTATAATATTAAATGTGTTTTTTTTGAAACTGCCCTTGTCTCCCAAGTCAAATAGTGCTGGTGGAAGGGGTACTACACTTTTCTTTACTCATATTCCTTGAGAAACATGGAGTCCGTGATATGCAAAAGGTACCAAGTATGAAAGACAGGACAGTTCTGGGAAAATGAAATAATTACAAAAGCCATTGTTTTAGATGATATTGATGAAAGGAAAATCAACATGAAATATGCTGTATTTCAGGGCTTTAAGATGCACATTTTAACATTCCTGAAATCAGCATGGCCCCTTTTTTTTAGTAGCACATGAAATAATGGCGAGTCTTAAAATCAGTGTTATCTTAAATTTGATGAAATGTACTATTTATGTCTTCTTGGTTTATACTCCATTCTAGCCATAAGGAAAAACTTTTAAATATTTGTGAAATTATTTTTTTAAAAAAACATAAAATGATTGTGGAGATGAAATTAATGATAATTCTGGAACAGAGCATATCACAATATTTTCCAGAAAGTTTTGTTAGAACACAATACATTCTTAGACCAGATGCAGTCTAACTAGGTGGACACTAAATACTTGCTGATAGACTGAATGAATTAATAAACAGGTAACAAAAATTAAAAGTATAAAATCAACTCTGGATACTTTATTGTATCAAAGAGGAAACTTAAAATAGTTACATAATATCAAAGAAATAGCATGAGATCAATGTATATCCATATATTGTAGTCAGAACCAAATTTATAAGAAAGTTAATATCCTGAATATTTGAAAAAGAAAGGAAATATTCTATTTAAGAATATTAAAAAGGAAACAGTGAAATAAACCTAAGGAAAAAAAGAAAAAGATAACCTAGATATTAATGTATTAAGAGGAAAAAAATATAGTCAGAAATTATAAGAGCTGGTTCCTTTGGAGGGAAAACCAGAACAGTAGACTAAACTACTGCTGGTTGAATCAAGGTAAAAAGGGATAACACAGAAACACAAGATTAGGAATTAGAAAAGTAAATAAACTCAGATGTATCTTTGGGTTATCTCCATGGTAATAAATTTGAAAGCCAAAACAAATTAAGAAAGTTACCAGAGAGCTACTTAAATATTCCAGGCCCACATTATTTTATGGGTAAATATTTCCCACTTTGAAGAGGACCTGATATTGCAGTTGGTCTAGTTCACATAAAGAGAAAGCTTTCTAGTTTTCTTTATGAAGCTACAATAATGCCAATAAATTCTAGCAAAGGTAGCACTAAAAACAGTCTCACTTTCAAATATTGATGTAAACTTCATAAAATATTACCAAATGGAAACCAGCATTACATTAAAGTATAAAGAATGACAGTGATTTTATTATAGAAATAAGTTAATATTAGGAAATCTGTTAAACAGTGAAGGCATCAAAAAGACCTCTAATAAAATGCAACATATATTCACTAAAGCTCTTACTAAAACAAATAGAATGTTTTCTTAACATAGTAAAAACATCAAAACATCAACAAGATATATTTAATGGTGAAACATTAAGAAAATTACTGTGCATTTTTAACATGGTTTAAATATACCACTCAATGCAATTGAAAGAATGAGATATAAAAAGAGTGAAATTATCAATATGTGAAGATAAAATTAGAAAATTCAATTAGTTGAAAAATTATTAGAAATATTAAAGGTTTAATAATGTCACCAATTCAGAACATAAAAATAGAAAGCTTTCTCTTGAATTATAGAAAAATATAATTTATAATAGCAACAGAAAATATAAAATACTCAAGAATAAACCTAAGAAATGTATAGGGCCTACAGGAAGAAAAAATTTTAATTCTTTTGTAGAGCATAAAGATTTTGATAAATGGAGTTTGATCTTTTGCATAGGAAAGTATCATTATTCCCTACATCGATCTTTAAATTTAATGCAGTCCCAAACAAAGTTTTGAGTGGATTTTCTCTTTTGGGACTTAATATTCAGGTCTTAGAATAATTGTAATAGAACAGCCAGAAATTTTCTGAAGAGTAGTAGCAAGGGGGTATTTTCCATACCAGATTTTAATTACTTAATTTTATATGCTTTAAAATATGGTATAAGAATAAGAAACAAATTAAAATAGGAAGTTATAAAGAAGACCTAAATACAATGATAAGATTATACATCAGGGAATACTTGGTGACATTTGGATAACCATTTGACAAAACATTTAGCTGGAAGCTACTTTATACTCTGTACCAAAATAAATTCCAGTTGGATCACAAATTGAAAGAAAAAAGCCTTAAAGGTATTAGAAAACATGAGTGAAAAATACATATATTTATCATTTTGTGTCAGGGAAGGCCTCATGCGTGACAAGCATAAAATCAAAGTAAAATATGGGTAGATTTGAATGTATAAGTGATTCACATTTCTGTATTATAAATAAATATTGAGAGTATGCTAAACTTGAGGAATGTTTGCAGCATATTTGACAGACAGATATTCATAATATACAAATTTTAAATCAGAAGAATCTCTTAATCATAAGAAAAGACCATCATTAGAAAAATGGTCATTTTAAAATTATAATGTACAAAAGAACTATGGCCATTGAAGATATAGAAAAATATTTAACCTCAGATGTACACTTAAAAATAGTAAGATACTAATTTGCCTTTAAGTTGTAAAATATTTAAAAGATTGGCAGCAACCCATAGGGTTAAATATTTAAGACACATCTATGTACTGTTAATAAGGATGGAAATTGGTATGACTTTTATATACTTAAACTGACAATTTATGTCAAAGTTACCAGCAAAACTGACCCATCAGTTCTACTTCTAGGAAATTATTCCAAATATATTATTAATCAAATATATAATGATAAATTACAAAGGTATTCATTAAAATATTACTTGTAATAGTGAAAAAAATAACCTACATGTCTGTTAATAGGGATTAATGAAATAAATAATGATCCATTCATAATTCTGTTCAGTTTAAAAGGATGCTGAATAAGAAATTCATTGACATATAAAGAGTACATACAGTATCAAGCATCTTGCAGAATATTTTGGGAGGTCTTGTCAGTTTCATATCTCTGGTTAAAAATAAGAGGACTAGGCAGGAGGAGGCTATCAGTTTAATAAATTCCGAAGCAGCTTTTAACATGATTGGAATTGTGAGGTAGGGAAATTAAATAGTTACTCAAGAACAGTGGATGAAAAATATACTTCATCAATTCTAAGGGCACAATCAATCAGTGCCAAATAATTTCACCATTATTTTATGTATTACTAAGAAAGAGTAAACATACTTCCAGTTAAAGGGCTAAGAGATTGTAAGATGCATCTTTTTATCACAATCTTAGAATCTATGAAATACAGTTCTAAGCTAGTGACAGAGGAAGAAGAGAGACTGAGACTGCGAAAGGAGAAAAGATTAGAGCAGAATTTTTTTCAGGGCATATTTACATTAGTGAGATAATTATTGGTGTTGGAGTTTCAAGAAATGTAGAAAATACTGTCTTTCAGGGTTAGTTGTGCTTCGTATTTCTCAGGAAGTTAATAATCTGTTCAATCTTAGAGTGTTTTCTCTGACTTAGCTAGTTGATTTTCTCTGCATGTCTTACATTTTTGCTTCTTCTAGTTTGCAATGGATTTTGGATAAACAAGATCTGTTGAAGGAACGCCAAAAGGACTTAAAGTTTCTTTCAGAGGAAGAATATTGGAAATTACAAATATTTTTTACAAACGGTAAAAAAACTTTTTAATTGGTTTAAATGATACAGTTGATTACCTCTGAATTAAAATGGTTTTGTATAGTAATTTGTGATGAGCTGTTTTAGTCTCTACTTAACATTTTTATTTATGAATGTATTTTTTTTACAATTCATATTCAGTTATCTTTTGTTTTTAGATGATCTAAATAAAGTCTTTTTGAATATTACATGTCAGAGACACTCAAGATAGTTTCAAAGTGTTCATTAGTCTCTCCAAGCCATTACCATGCATTATTAAACCAAATTTAATTTTTAAAAATTTACTAGGGTGACATGGGTTAATAAAATTCTATAGGTTTCAAGTGTATAAATCCAATTTAAGATTGGCTAAAGCAGAGTACTTTGAAGATAAATGATTCTTTGGATTAATATCCTATATTGAGCATTTCTATCTTACAAATTTGCTTTGGTGGGAAGGGAATTTAGAAACAAAAGATCCTTGCTCTGCCACATGGTAGCTTCGTCACATGACCTTTCTAACCTTCAGTTCACTTTTCTACAAACCTACCTCTCTGTTTTGAGGATTCATTATGGATTTTTAAATAAACTTTATAACAGAGGTTAGAAAGAGTTTGATAGGTGTTTAATATTTTTATGTTTTAAAAATAATATGAAAGGCATTGAAAAAACTTGGAAGATTAGAAATAGCTACATTCAACCTTCTTAATATAAGAATAGTGTTTGCTGTGGGCAATTTCTGTTTTTTGTTGTTGTTTTCCATACCTATGTATTTTTTAATAAATTTGCAAATTCTAAGACTAGACCACTGTGATCCAAATAAAGCTTTTTAGCATGTGCAGATTTTTCTCTATATTAAAAATGAATATAGTTATGGTCTAACAAAACAGAACTTAATGCTCAATGTTAATGTTATAGTGATACCAGAAGATACATTTAAAACTTTATTTTTCCTTTAGTTATCCAAGCATTAGGTGAACATCTTAAATTAAGACAACAAGTTATTGCCACCGCTACGGTCTATTTCAAGAGATTCTATGCCAGGTAGGACTGTTTTATTTTGGGAATATGTTATGCTTATTTGAAACTCTTATCTAATGTTGATGAACCTTAGTATAAATGAATCATGTGTTTGCCATAGAGTTATCTTGATTTTTCTGGTGTGTTTTCTTCATTTAATTTTGTTTTATCGTTTTTTAGGTATTCTTTGAAAAGTATAGATCCTGTATTAATGGCTCCTACATGTGTGTTTTTGGCATCCAAAGTAGAGGTATGAAATAATTTTCTGTTTTTCATCAAAATATAGTCAATGCATATTGGCTAGTCTGCCTCAGTTTTCACATTACTGATGTAAAAATAACAGATGGAGACTTATGCAATATGTTGAAATTTGTATAAAATCAAATTAACATATATTTTTATATATTCATTTAACAATTACTATATGCCACTTATTGTGTACCAAGTGTTAATTTTAAGTCCTTTTACAACTATAACTAACTTAATTCTTATAATAAACTCTGAGATATATAGTATTTATATCCTCATTTTATAAATGAGGAAACTAAACCACAAAGAGATTAAGAAACTTTCCTAAAATCATACTGCTAGTAAACAGCAGAGCCAGTATTTGAACCCTGGGAGTCTAGGTCCTAATCCCATGTTTTTAACTGCTTTGCTCTACGGCCTTTAAGACATGTATTGTTTGGCACTAAGTAGTATTCCATAAGTGCTACAGTTTCTTACTATATAGCCTGAGAAGGTCCCCCTTCACCCTATGCTTCCTGTGTTTTCTTGTATTCGCCTCTCTGCCTCCTGGTGATTGGCTGCCTACCATGCCATAAAGAAAACAAGAGAGAAGGCAAAGATTTAGGGTGGTTCTAACTATGTAGATTCTAATGAGGAATCATTTCAGCAGTGAGGAAGAAAGAAGAGAGATGGAAACTTGCAGCTGAAACCAAATCTCTACTCACCTTATTTACCTTTTCAGTATTTTTGAGAGAGCATAGGTAAAATCCAGACAATAGTAGCAGATACTGACTGGTTTTCATAATAATCCATGCAATCTTTAGCATTAGGAAACCTTTGTGTTTCTATTTTTAAATTATGTCTTTAGAATAGTAATTGTATTCTTGAATATTAAACGTAATTTTAACCTAGTATTCATTTTGAATTTTGTACTTTTGGTACTCATTTTGAATTTTGTTTTAGTCATTATCTGGAATTATTCATGACATCTTTCCTACCTATTACCTAACTCTATTAGAAATTAATTAAGACAAGCTTTCTAGAGGTTAAGGTTTTCTAACTGTAAATAGTAGTTGAAGAATCAGCTTTCTTTAATGGAAAAGATAATGTTTATAAAAGGCCTGTATTATGGGATGGTTTTCCCAATATTATATGTAACTTTATATTTCTGAAGCACAACCAGTATAGGAACCTAGACAAGATTTTTATAAACTACTTATGGATTAATTTCAGGATTTTAATTTGTCTTGCTTCTTAATCTTTTGTTATATGATTTACTGAGTAGAATCCTGTTTTATGATATACTGAGTGTAAGTTTTCGCTTTAAGAATTTTGGGTAAAAAATTATTCCTAGAAAAAAATGTATCTTTTCATATTTGGTATAGCATTATTTTTTTTTTATCTTTAACTATGACCATATCTTTCTGTGTTTTGTCCAGCTGTATGGGAATTGTATGGAAATGGCACTTAAGAACATGTCTCAGGTGTTTACATTTTAGTTTCAGTTGTTATGGTTTGAGGTTGAAATGTGAATATAGATATACACATACATACCTACGCTGCCCTCCTTCCCCAAGGGTAAGGATGTAGGTTGAAGGGATTTGAATAGGCTAGTTTCTTTTGTAGGGTAAGGAACCAATTCTTGATTTTTCTGTTCTACAGTGAAATGTTTTAATAATTTAATTAGCTTAATCAAATTAAATGACTATATATGTATATAAGGTACATCACCTCATAAATTTTAGTTATTTTTACAATGGCGGCATATTAAGTTCAAAGAGGAAATGGGAACTCACATTGGAAGTCTTATTCTATGTCATTCTTGTCTTCCTTTCCAAAAAGAATAATTGTCTGTGTGGTCTTTTGAATTCTTTGGGTGATATTAAAGTTTATCTTCAGAGATTCAACTGTTTTATTATTAAATGGTATGAAATAGCTGTTAGTCCAGGTTCAGTCGAATAGGAAGCATACTTAACATTCTTGCACTTAAATGTAGAATTTAAAAAATCTCCTTGGAAACTAATTTGAGTACAGGAAACTATCACTGTCCTTTAGGGCTTGGTTTTTATTTTGGTACCTTTCAATGATGTTAAATTATAAAATTATTTAAACACTTGTCTTAAATTGTAGCAATTTTAAGGAAAAGTAATACATTGAGAGATTTAAGTACATTATATCTCAAGAAGGTAGAAGATGAAATGACTATATAAACATGGGGTTCATAGATTTCTGTGTACCTGATCTCATCCACTTCTCTTTCTGTAGGAATTTGGAGTAGTCTCAAATACAAGATTGACTGCTGCTGCTACTTCTGTATGTAAGTGCAAAAAGTATATCCTGCTTAACGATGTAGTTCTAAAGAGAGCTCCATAGGATGTAGATTTTTTTTTTTAGTTTACGAGATCTGTGAGAGATTAGTTGGGTTCATTAAATCTCCTGAGCTCACCCTTATGGCTAGTGTATTTAGCTAAAAATAAAGTTAAAATACAAAATTTTGGGTTTAATACTTACAGTATTAACTCTAAGACATTACTTTTAATGTTTAAAAATACTTAGTAACTATTGTTAGGAAAAAACATCAATTCGTTGGCTCTTAATTTTACAATCGTAAAAAATTACGTTTTCCAATTTTATTGTATTTTATTGCTTCCTAATAACTAGCCATTGTGTCATTCTTGTGGGTGGAGTAAACTATTTCTTTAGCAACTGTAATGTATGTCTTAGATGGAAATTACATAATTTCCCTCCGCATTAAAAAACATGGTGCAGAAAAAAATGCAGACTCTGTAGTCAGTAAGGCTAATCTTAAGCCCCAGTTCTGTCACTAGGCATCAACTGAATAACTTTGAGCAAGTTGCTTTACCATTTGGCCCTGGTTCTTATCTAAGAAGATAGGATTTAGCTGCCTGTGAGTTATGGCAATAAAGGAAATAACATTGTAAAGTAGCAATTGTCAAGTATATAAGGTCTTAACATTATGCTATGCTCCTCCGTCTTCATAAGTTAAGAAAAAAGGCATCACCTAACAAAAGATAATTCATATATTTTTATTATTATTATTTTTATTGCTATCATGATCTTACACAGAAGAAGCAGAAGAAGACTTTTATGTTTTTAAGTTTGCGAGCCAAATTAATTTTATATTTTTGGGTCATTCTCCTTTCTGAGAAGAGTATAATAACCTAATTCAGTCTTTTCTGTGTCATATTTTATTTTTTTAAGGATAGAAGAATAGTAGACAATTTTGCCACAGAATTTAATATACTAAAATGTATAACATTGATGAAGTATTGAATTGCCCTTTTGAAAATCAGATTATTAAAAAATGTAAAAACAATCAGAAGGAGATCTACCAGAATGTTAGCAGTGCTCATCTCTGAGTACTAGATTATACGTGCCTTATTTCTTCTTGTATTAGTCTCTGTTTTCCAAATTTTTTAGAAGGTATATATTTTTTAAAATGTGAAAAACCTGTTACCAACCAAGGTTTGTTTATTTCTCATGCAAAGTTTAAAAGTATATTCATAAGAGTGTTTGGTTACCAATGAATAGGAAACTGTTATAGTAGGCTAGTTTCTTTATTTCATAAAATTTTATAGTGCATTATATAGACCTAGGTAGCTTAGATTTCAAATTTCAGCTCCAGTGCTGTCTTTGTGGCAAATTGAACAAAATATAACCTCTGTGTCTCAGTTTCCTCACCTAATATTAACTATATCATAGGGTTGTTGAGAAGATAAAATGAGTAAATATTGATAAATTTCTTAGAACTTAAATGTCTGTACTCATACCATTTTGAGGAGATGGAGGATTGACAATAGTTTTCTCATTTGTACTTTCTTAGTGACTAAGAGTAGTAGTTTTGTATGTATGTGTTTTTGTGTAGTATGAAAAAAGTCCTAGAGACCTTTGCATATATATTTGTGCTTTTATTAAAATGTATCTTCTGATAAATGCCCATTTATTATAAAAAGTTTAGAAAGTGCAGATTAGTAAAAATCCTTAAATTTCAGAGATGACCACTGTTAACATTTTTTGGTTGTCTTACCCTTCCAATTTATATGTGCATTTACAAGTATGTACATATATATATGTGAACACATATACAACCTGTGTTCCCTCTAAGCTAAATTACTGAAGAATAAAACTACCATCCTAGAGCTGGAAAGTTTTTAGAGATGATAAAAGCCAGTGATTTTTTTTCCCAATCCCTTTATTTTTTAAGCTGCAGAACCCTTATTATATTAAATATAAAATTGAGGCTCTGTAATGTAAAATAGAGGCGGGCTTCCTGCCACTCAGTCTTTCTCCTTGCCTGAAAACAAAAAAATCTGGGTCCCCAAGCAGCTCCAAGTACCCTTATTAAAAATGATTTAGCCCTACCTTTAATATTCTATACTGTGTTAAAGAAATTTGGGGTTAATTCACTCTCTCATGTTCTCAGTTTAAGTTTTTTTTTTTTGTTCTCTACAGTAAAAACTAGATTTTCATATGCCTTTCCAAAGGAATTTCCTTATAGGATGAACCATGTAAGTATATTGTATGAAGTAAAACTATTTGTCAAAGTTGCATATAAAATAGCTCCATTTTATGTTAGAATAAACAATAGTTTTCTAGAAATGGCAGTTTCAAGTACTACAAGAATATAGATTTTAATTCTAAATTAAAGCTAAAGTGCATCTACCATTTTAAAAAAATACTTCATTGTATGGTTATAAACCTTGGATGCCCATTAAATCACTTTGGGAACCTAATAATACTGATGTCGGGGCCTCTCCAGACCAACAAAATGAGAATTTTCAGGCTTGAGGCCTGGGGACATAGTTTCTAAAAGCTCTCAGGTGATATTAATGTGCAGCTGGGGCTAACTACTGTAATGGAATAGTATGAAAACCGTATTTGAAATTTTACATTGTTTTAGAAGATAAATTTCTGTTGACTTTTAAATAGGCATGTCTTTTTCCACACTACAAGGGATTTCTTCATTCTGTTTAAATTATATTTTTTTGTTTAATTTTTAGCATTATTTTCTTTTATTGATTTATAATATAAAAAGAATAACATTTAAGTGGAGATAATTGCATTTTTGCATTTGTTAAATGGAAAATATATTGGAAAATCTGAAGTTTATGCAGATTTTAAATAAAAATAAGTAATAAGAATGCTTAGACTTCTGCGTCTGCCCTGCTGAAATTAAAGAAGGCACTTTGTGATTCACTTGAGAAAAATGAGAATGTTTATATGAGACTGGCTTTTCCTTTTAAGGATTAAAATGCTTTGTAATCATAATTTCTTGCATTGTCTCATAGTAAAAATTAACTTTTCATCATATATGTTCATTTTAATATAAACTGCATTTATTCTTGATTTTTAAAAATTTTAGTAAATTTTTGTGAAAAATTACTGTGTCTATAGATTGTTAGATTATGTAGACTCGTCTAATTTGGTTTCATGTTGACATTTATAATCTTTTTTTAAACAGATATTAGAATGTGAATTCTATCTTTTAGAACTAATGGTAAGTATATTTCTTCCTTGTGATTAATAGAGTAAAACTTACTTTCAAATTTAGTGAAGTCAAATTATTTAAAGAAATGATTTATAGGGAGGTGCATTTTAAAACTATCCAGGTGATACGTGATGGTGAAATCATAATACCTAATAAATAGTATCATCACCTGTATCCTCTTGGAAGCCTGTAAAATAATTCATATATCCTTCTTAGGATGGGAATATTTTTCTGTTCTATAGTAACAATAATAAAAGGATTACAAGCAAACCAGTCAGAACATTAAACCACTGTCAATTATTTGCACAATTTGTGTATGTGTGTGGTGTTATTTAAAGATAGATTATGTCTTTGGCAGAATTCTGCTCCTCCAGTTGAGAATTATGGATTTATAGGCTAATAAGAGGTTTCAGTGTGTTGCAGATGTGACACTTTGAGTCTCTAAGGGAATGGATGCTGACTGACTGCCAACCGATTTACCAAGGTATATTCCAGAGAGAGCACTGCCTTCACTATTATAGTAGAGTTTAGGGCTGCCATGCTGCTTGCTTAAGAGAATAAGAGGGAAGCAAGCATGAGTTAGAGAAATCCATTTTGAAATACACAATACAAATCAGTTGGGTAATGATAAGGTTTTTGTGTTGTAATAAATCTGTTTTTATACATACACATTTTTTAAACTGTTTCTAGGATTGTTGCTTGATAGTGTATCATCCTTATAGACCTTTGCTCCAGTATGTGCAGGACATGGGCCAAGAAGACATGTTGCTTCCCCTTGCATGGTAATTAGAACAGAAGTTATTCATAGTGTAACGTTATTAGTTAGGAAGGTTGACAACTAAATATGAAGTTTAGTATTTTTAAAATAATTAAACTAGTGCCCCAAGATATTTTATGTTGAGCAGAATATCTCATTGATTTTTAATAACTATATTAGTACAAATGCTAAAATGATAAGGATCTTTAAATTATCTACTTGATGCATCTTTCCATTAAGTTTTGATTATTATAAAAACAGGCTATTTACATAAAAAGACAATTTAACATCAAAATACTTTTTGGTGGTATTCACATACGTATTCATTCTATAATTTCTGATTTCTTATCTGCCTGATTTTTGAAAAACTAGAAAAAAATCTGTTTGTAATTTATTGTGAGTTTAAAACATATTTAGCTGTAATTTTATTCATTAAAATATGCTTTTTTTATTGACACATTCATATACCTTTTTCCCTTGATGTTTTTACCTTTATATTTGTGCTTCAGTAATATAAATGAAAAATAAATGTGTACAAAGATGGGACATAAGGCCCTCTTTGGGGGAAAATGTACAAACATATGAGGTAGTTCTGGTTTTAGTAATAATATGATTTACATTTCTATAGGAGGATAGTGAATGATACCTACAGAACGGATCTTTGCCTACTGTATCCTCCTTTCATGATAGCTTTAGGTATGTAAGCATGGTGTGCCTTTATTAATTAAATTGTTATAAACCTATTTAGGTCCTAAAAGAAATTTCACCCTATTGTGCTTTATGTTTTTATGTTCCATGAAGTAATAGACTAATCCTTGCATGTGAACTTTCAATAATATGAACTGCAACTGTCACAAATCAGGATTATTGTCCCCCCACCCCCCTTTTTGGTAAGATTTTTTTTTTTTAATCATTTAAAATAATTTCAACCAGTGTTTGAATAGAACATTTTTATTTGGGGGGGAAAGTTCCGAATTAAGCCTACTAATATTAGTTGTAGCTTATATAAAATAACAGGGCCTTTTATTTTCTGAGCCCAATTAAGTCCTCAGAAGTTGAGAAAAGGAGCCTCTGTAGTCCTTAATGCCTTTCTGGAAGGAGAAGTTAGCTACCATTCTATTATCTGTGGAAGGCAGTACTGTCATGGGTTAGAACACAGTCTTTGGATTCAGATGATCCTAGATTTAAACTTTGCTTCCTTTATAATTGTGGGGAGATTATGTAACCTGAGTTTATTTCCTTAATTGTAAAATTCCTTAACTAACAACTCCATACAAAGTTGTTGCAAGAATTAAATGAGATATCTCTTATAGAGCATCAAATATTGCCTGGCACATGTTAGGCACTTGTTAGTTTGTTGCCTGCCTTCCTTTCTTCTGGTGATATCTGTGATTCTATCCTCTTGATTCCATGCCCCCTCCCCACCCCCCACACCCGGCCCTAGTTCTTTGACTAGTCCAGACTTACTGTTTCTGTTTTTGTTTTCCAGTTATTCCTTAAATGTTAATATTTCTTATCCTCTTTATATCAGGGGTGCAAATAAGTTCGACCTATATTTTCGTAGTACTGAAGGCTTTTTGAAAGCACTGTACTTGGAAGGATTCTAAAATGGTGTCTGGGTTTAGTGGGAAGGAATGCTGGGATATGCATAGGTAGGAAGGAGGGAATAGCAGGCCATATGCCACATCTTTGCCATCCCTCCTGTCTTTTCCTGGGCATTCTCACTGAGGCCTGTGGTTCTGTCTCTTCCATGCTGAAACATTTAAATTTCATTTAACCAAGATCTTGCTCCTGAGCTGTTCTTTATATCCATCTGCCTTATAGATAGTGCCACTTGGCATCTCACTGGCACCTCAAACTCATGAATAGGACTGAATTCATCACTTTGCCCCAAAATATGCTCCTTTTAATATTTTTGCTTGGTTGGTGAATAGCACTAGTTACCTTAATTGGAAATGCAGCAGTTAGGCTCTTTCATCTCCTTCACTACCTCTGTCTAGTTGGTAACCAATATCTTTTGTCAAGTATTTATAAACAGTAGCCTTGGTAATCTCATAGCCATCATCTTATTTCTGTCTGCGTTATCACAGTAGTCTCCCTCCTGACTGGTTGATCTCCAGCATCCCTGTTCTCAGAGAGCCAGCCAGTCTATCCTCCACACTTGAGCTAGGCTAGTGGCTCTCAACCAGACATAATTTTACTCTTCAGGCGATATTTGGCAATGTCTGGAGGTGGTTTTGGTTGTCACAACTGGCGTGGGATGCCACTAGTATCTAGTGGGTAGAAACGAGGGATGCTACCAAGTATCCTGTAGCACACAAGCCAGTCTCAGAATTGTCCAGCCCATGATGTCAACATTGCCAAAGTAGAGGAACCTGGAGCTAGAAATAAAGCTTTTTAAAATGCAGAATTTGTCCCCCAATTAAACTTTTCAGTACTCCTCCCAATTTTTGTATAAAATCCAGAGCTTTTTTTTTCACCCCACACACACACCACACACACACACACACACACACACACACACACACACACCATTCACTGTTCCCACTTTCACCTTTTTTTAAGACTTGGCTCAGATACCACCTTTGTAGCAACACCCTTCCCCTACCACACTTTCTACATCATCTCTCTCTGGGTTTAGGATGTCTCCTCTATCTCTAATGTACTCTACATATATCCTTATCATAGTTTCCCGCTCTGATTTAATTACCTATTATTATAATTTTAGTTCTTTGGCCTCTCAATCCTTCCTGGACCTAAGTACTACTTTATAACTTCATTTGACGTGGGGCAACTAGTGCATCAGTCCACATTTGAGTCACTGTCTAGAATGTTATCCTTAGCAAAGTCGTATGTGTAATCACACCAGGGAATATAAGTCTTAACAAGCTGGGATGGGATCAGAGTAGTCATACTGCCAGTAGGAATTATATTGGGCAAAATTGTGATGTAGATTGTTGTCTTTGGGCATTTTTACTATCTTTGTTAGTTGTATATAATTATGTATAGTTTATTACATATTTTTTTCTAAGCTCTTTTATACAGAACCCAATTCTGTACTAGTGTGCCCAGTTTTCACCTAATTTGATTATGTGCTAATAACTTAAAAAAAGCAGAGGCAACAAACACTACTTTTAATTGAAATACCCAAACAGTCATTATTGTTGAAATTTATCAGCGTGTTGATTGTGTGTTTCGTTTTGTTTTGTTTTTTCCCCATCACATTGACTTGTGGTTATATTTTAACCACTACTTTGTATCACTGTTCAGGGATCATTTCCCTGCTCTGATTTCTGCATTGGATTTTTTCCCTCTCTAACATGCCCTGATTCTCAAGGCAGCTACATCATGCCTAGCATACAGTAGGAGCAGGAAATGTCAAGAACTTTAATATTGTCTAGTAATTTTTTCTATCCATATCAAATTGATGGGATGGTCACTGGTAACTATTATATGAACCTGTGCAATTTTATAAAAGAATATTAGAAAGTATACATGAAATTTTTAAGTGAAAATATCTTTTGTTCTGAGTCCACACATTTCATGTTTGTAGTTAAACATGGGCCTTTATCTCATTTTTTTTCCAGCTTGCCTGCATGTAGCCTGTGTTGTACAACAGAAAGATGCGAGACAGTGGTTTGCTGAGCTTTCTGTGGATATGGAGAAGGTATTCTTTAAAATTCCTTTGTCGAATATAAATATGAACATTTTAAAGTTAATGTCATATTTACTTATTATGAGCCTAAAATTTATAATGTCCACCAGGCTAAAAAGATTTTGGTTAAAAAAAAAAATGAAGAAACATAATTTGGCAAGAAGAGTTGATGTTGGCTATTTAGGTTCTATTTCTCTTTTTGGTTTAGGCTTAAACAGAATGGTAAACTTTTGGTTTGATTAGTTGCAGAGCAGCCTCCAGTTTTCAGAATTATTTTAAAAGCTACCTACTGACCACTAAATACTATTGTAAACTTCTAAAACAGCCTATATTCTGGAAAATGGTTTTTGCCCTTTTTTCTACCTGTTGAAATGTTGTTGATAGCATTAAAATTAATCCAAGGTTAGATCTATGCAGGTGAGGATTAAAGGGCTAATTTGCAAAGTGGGTATGACATATTTGTACCTGCCAGTTTTTGAGCACATTAACTCATATGTACGTACAGTAGTTATCAGAGAATCAAAACATCTTTTGTGTATTACCTCCCATTAAATTACTTGAAACAATTGGTATTAGAGGAACATAGTTTAAAGTGGCAAGCTCCTTCATGATGTAGACCTCTATTCCTAGTACCTCACTATTTTGTTTTGGTTTGAAATACCAGCAGATTGAGGGAGACCAGTTGCAGACAGATGGATATGGAGGAGAAGCTAGATAGCCTAAATAGCAGTGTGGTGAAAATACTGCTTTATATTTAAAAGGATTATCTAATCTAGACTGAATACTTAAGGACATAGATCGATCTATTCACTGTTTTCTGAGGGATGCCTAGCATGTGTTGTGTATTCTTTATATATTAAATGCTGCTTGATATTACCAGTAAGAACTTTTTAAATATTTTCTTCTAGATTTTGGAAATAATCAGGGTTATTTTAAAACTATATGAGCAGTGGAAGAATTTTGATGAGAGAAAAGAGATGGCAACTATTCTTAGTAAGATGCCGAAACCAAAACCTCCTCCAAACAGGTACTTCGTAGACTTTACTTACTGATTCCATTTAATTATGTTATTTCATACATATGCATTATCACATTTTTCATGGATTACATTGTTTTTTCCTTAAAATTTCTTTAAAACTTCATAATACATACTATTTTTTTTAAAATTTGGTACTTGAGAATGTCTCATTTTAAAAAATAATCATCTACTTATCAACTTTTCCTAATGCAGTGGCAGGTCAATTACAGGTATCCCTCAACATATGGCTATATATTGTACATAAATTTACACAGGACAGAATTAGGGAAGTCCATCTGAAATTCAGGGATAAAGAATTCTGTAGTGGTCTTGTATCAGTTTGACTCTGTGCCATTTTATTTTTTCATTACTGGCTATTACTCTGTTTTATAAATTGCAGTAGCAGTTTTCATAAACTTAGATTATTGATCTGATGTAAAGATAAAGAATTTTGGCTTTTGAGTCACCTAATGATTCATGGCACACAATAACATAATTTTGCTAAATATGAATCACTTGTGCTAAGGGAGTTTTTGTTATTGTTTTAATAGGTTCTCTTCATTTAGTTCAGTGATTCTCAGCTCTCACTGTACATCAGATCATTTGTGGTAGGGAAACAAGGTCAGAGGGAAATAAATGCCCATCTTCATTATCAAGAAAAATAATTAAGTTATAAAACATTAAGATAGATTTGTAGATCTGATTAGTTAATGTCACTGTTTGGAAAAAATAAATACTTATACAAGGAGCTGTTTTCAGGCAGTCATTCAAACAGCTACCTTTGGATGCATTTTTTGCAGAAATTCCCTGAATGATTCTTCACTAGTGGCAGGGCCTGAAGCTACAAGATGATGATGGACAAGATAAGGCAATAATCCTGTTGCCACAGTTACTGGTATTTTCAGTTTTAGTTATTTTTATTTTTAACATTCAGCATTTTCTAGGAAATTACTTTTTTTTATGATTTACAAAGTTTTGCTGTATTTACATATGACTTTAGTATGCCTTTGGACAATTTTTTGTTTTGGAATAACACTTCTTGATTTTAATAATTGGTTAGGAATAAGATTTTATATGTAAGATTTAGTATTATAGGAAATTTGTTCAGAAGCTCTAATCTATATGTTGAGCGATACCTGTAATGACGATGAAATCCATAACCTAATTTAAATTTTTTGAGTTTATATGGACACTAACTTCCAGAATGCTTGTTAGTTATGTGTGAGGGCACTAAGTTACATAAGAATAAAAACATAAAACCAAATGTTAGTCTTCTGGATTTTAATTTTTCCACATTTGTGTCTTATAATTGGGAATGCTGTTGTTTTATAAATTTGTACCACAGAATAACTAACTTTAAAAATTAGCAGGCTTAGAGGGTGGCTCCATAGTGTAGTGGTTAGCATGTCTGCTTTACATGCAGAAGGTCCTGGGTTACGGCCCCAAGTGGAGTCACAGACCAAACCCTGGGTGCACCAGGCCACCCGCATGTGGGAGGTGACACCCCACTTTCAGAGATCCAGTTCTTAAGGGAAAATGGCAACATCCATAGGTCAGGGGTGGAAGTGGGGAGCGGGGAGGAATTAAAGAGGGAGAAAAAAAAATTAGTAGGCTTATCAGGGTGTTGAAAATGAGTCTTTTAATTGGTATAAAATCTCTTTTTTCCCCACTTGAACAGTGAAGGAGAGCAGGGTCCAAATGGAAGTCAGAACTCTAGCTACAGCCAATCTTAAAACATTCCGAAGAATTCCGTAGTGGACCAGTTGGAAATAAACCATTGGACAGATTTCAGTAATGTCTTCAATGGAACACAAGTGAAAATGAATAGCTTGTTTCTGTCAAGCATATTGGGAAGTGATTTTATTTTTGCAAAATAAGTTTTCCTTAGCTAATTTGATTTTTTTTAGTACATAATTGATTAAAATCTCTTCATTATAAAAGTTTGGAAAGGTTCTAAGGAGACCTACAGACAGACATTTCAAATTAATAGCTTTTGATTAGTATAATTTTTCTTAAGCCAGGAAACACAAAGCATAATTTGTTTAAAATTCTCTTTGGTCACCGAAGGACCAAAAAAAGGACATAAAAAGTAAAATATTATGAGGGTTTTTTTTTTCCCTCCTTAAGTTAAACTTTAAAACTGTATTTAAGGAATCAAATCTTACAAAATCCTGGAAGATTTTGGTAATGATGTTGATAATTTCAGGGAAATTAATCAAGTACCTATTGATTTAAAAGTGTATTTTATTCAGTAGTTTTAGTATCTTGCCATGGAAGATACTAGCCCAGCCTAGCAGAAAAGTGCAATATGTATAGCATACTTTGACATTTTAAAAGTTATATTAATTCCGTAACCATTTTGAAATGCTGGGCAAACTTTTTTTAAAAAATCCTACATGAAGTTATTTGCATTTGATTCACAGTTAATTAGGCATTTCAAAATTGGATAATTGGATAAAACACCATAATATGGTTGAAATTTAGTAATATTTTAATGTTAATTTTTACTCTACTGTGAAAAGTTTTTTATATGACATACACATCCTAGTTTATTTTTGTGTCTTAGTGTGGATTTACAAATTTATTACAGGTATCCTGAGCCAGGAACACAATCAGGTTTCAGGCCAGTTTGATACTGGCTATTCTTAATTCTCATATGAGCGTAGGACTTAAGACTAAATGTTATGTCATTGGGACTGTGCTGTCTGTGGAACTTAATAAATTAATCATTTTCTTCAGACTTGAAGGAGAGTGAGAAATAAAATTTGGAGTCATAGGCTATTGGTGTACAATTTAAGGATTAAAATTTAAAATTTTTTTACAAATCAATTGTGAACAATGAATTATTAAATTAAATGTTGACTTCCTAGTATAAAACTGCAAGAATAAAAATACATTCTCCAGCTATATTGACTAGTGTCTTGAATTTCTTTTTGAATGTGCCTTATGTTGTTTTCTGAGAATCCTTCCTTTAGATAAGTATTAAAGCCTTCTTTAATTTGTCAAGTAAATACAGATGGTTTATAAACAGAAGTTAAGGGTTCTGCTTCCTTGCGGAAAGTCAGATAAACTGGAAACTGGTACTGACTTTATACTTTTATGTATAAAGTCAGTACCAATGACAAATATAGGTCTCCTTGGTTCATGGGCAAGATAAGAAATATGAAAAAAGCTCTCATCAGGTCTGAAGAGGAATTATGGTTCAGCTTGGGTTGGAAGAGCAGTGACTGTATATCACAGTCATTGACTTAACCCTAATTTTTCCTTTAAGCTTAGCTATATTTAAAAACTTTTTATTTTGAAAATTAATACATATGACTTGTAGTTTGTTTTCAACCTCTTGGAGAAAATTTAAAACAATATATACAAGAGTAGATAAAATAGTATAATGAACCTACATGTACCTATCACCCAGCTTCAACAATTATCAGTTCATGGCCAATTTCATTTCATCTAAATTCCCACCCACTTCCTCCAACATGCACATTATTTTAAAATGAAGCAAATCCAAGGTATTGTATCAGTTTATCCATAGTTATTTCAGTATGTATTCCTAAAAGATAACTCTTTAAAGAAAGTGCTGTACCTAAATAAGAATTAGTCATAACTTTATATAGTCAAATATTCATGTCCAAATTTTTACTTCTCATAAATATTAAAAAATTATCCTAGTCAGGATCTAAATAAGGACCACATATTGCAATTCATTGATAAATTATTTAAATCTTTTAAAATTCTTGGATTCCTTTGTCTCTTAAAATTCCCCTTTCTGGTTTGCTTGTCTACTAAGCATTTACCACTATAAGGAGTTTGCTGATTATGTCCTTTAAGTGCCATTTAACATTTTCTTTTGTCCTGTGTTTTCTATAAATTGGTAATTGAACCTAAATTTAGGTTTGATCAGGTTCTGGTTAAAAATTATATTAAGAATACTCTGTATAAGGTCTTTCATCAGGAAGCATATTGTATCTGGTTGTCTCTTTCTGTGACTTAGCAGCCACTGATGATATGTATTGTTTTTTAAAATCAAATATCACCACAGGCTGTACTGCCCAGTGTGATAGTTACTAGCCACATGTAGCTATTGAACACTCAAAATGTGGCTAGTCTCTGAATTGAGAGGTGCTATAAATATAAAAAATACACATTGGATTTCAAATAGTACAAAACAAAAAATGTAAAATATTTAAGTTTATATTTTTAAATGATTTTTTTTACATAGGACTAAATATCACCTATTTTACTTTTTTAAGTCTAAGAAAATTAAGTCATAATGGCTTCATTATAATTCTGTTGGACAGCGCTGCTCTAAGATATAAGGAAAATGTTAGACCACTGCTCCATTCTCCCTACTTCTCTTTCCTGCTCTGCTGAGCAACTTTTAGATATTTTTCTGTTACTTCCACATTTCCAAATAACACGCTTATAATTATAGCATTTATTGAGCACTTAATATGTGACAAGTATATTCTAAGTTCTTTACATTATGAAGTCATTTAATTCACAGAACAATCATTTTGGGGATGAAACTCAGGAACAGAAAATTTTAAGTAACTTAATCACAAGCCCAGTAAGTGACAAGCTTGGATTAGATTCTAATTCTTAAAACCTGAGCAGCTGGGCTCCAGGGCCCATGCTCTTAAATACTTAAACATACTGCTGCTTCTGCTTTTGATTTTTTTCAATTGTAAATATTTACTAACCTCCTACTACAGAAAATGAACATTTCACTTTCTTATACCCCTATTCTCCTTCCCCCAACCTGTTTCTACACTGGGACTTCTACTCCCATCATCTAATTTAATTGTATAATTTTTGTTAAATTCATATTCAACATTAAGGATGCATAAATAGTGTTGTGTTTTGTTGTATATTATGGTTACATTTCCTTTTGGAATATTTTTGTCTTTTGGAAGTAATTGCCTTGGTTGTAATTTGTTCAATTTACTTTGTATCTTTTATTAATTTATCATCAGAATCATTTATTACTCATATATTCCCCAGATCACTCGCAGGGAGACCTTTGAGTCCTTCATCTTTTTGTTTAGGTATCAAAGATAAAGGGAGTCAACTTTTTCTTTGCTTGTTTATGCCTTTGTTTTAATGGCGTACATCCTCTAGAAATTTCCTGAGCAAAGGTTCATTGGAAGTTCCTTTTTCTTTTAAATAGCACCTTGTCCTTGTTTGAGAGTAATGTGTTATTCTAAAGATATTAATTTAGGTTTTTTGGTATAAAATTTTTCTTTGCTCCTTGCATTAACACTTTCCTGCTAGTTGCTTTTTTCTGTTTGGTTTGGTCTTTCAAGTTACAATCTTGCCTTAATTGTCTCAGGATCCTTCATGTATGAGAGGCACAGAGAGGCTTGAGTAGGACTCTTCAGCAGTGGGCTTCATTGTAGGGTTAAAGGAGCAAGAAAACTTTTTCATTTGCCATCCTTTCCACCCTCTATCATATTCTGAAGTCTTTTCTTTGAAATGGGTCAATTTTTCTAGGGCAGAAGCTTCTAGCTATCTGAGGTGGTATGAACGAAGTTGTCAGTTCTTGGAGACCGTAAGGTCAGGAGGAAAGGTATTATTCCCACATGGATTCCACTTCAGCCAGATTCTACCATTAAAATCTCCTTTTCCCTTTTCCATTCTTACCTTGCTCCTGAAGAAACTCGTGGCACTGAAATGGGTTGTGACAAAACTACATTTTTCCACTAATAAATTGCTGTCCTTTTTAGACACAGAAAAATAATTTTTACTGGATACAAGGAGCATTCAGTTTTCCACTTGTCCTTAATAATACAAATTTCTCAGATTAGCTGCTGATCCTACCCCTATCCAGTCTATACTACATAGCAAAAGGGTGCATTATCACAGAATCCAAGAGACCTCACAGATCATAAGGCAGGTAAATGAAGAAAACCTGAGATACTTTGATTAATTCAGAACTCAGGCTGTCCACTGTTGCCACTTTTTCAAAGACGTTTCATTATGAAAATAATGTACAGTACATATAGTATTTAAAATTAATCTGGCTATTCTGCATTTCTGAAACTTTTGATCTACCTTTATATTAGAGTAAAAGTGATATTCTGATTAAAACAGACACTGGTTAAATGAGATATTAAATCATGTGCTATATATTTGTTTTGAGGCATCTTAATGGTTCTACTCTTAAGAGTTTTATTTTAAAAGTCAGTGAATTTGTTAAATTTTTATCTCAGAATAACAACTAAAATCTTTGTAAGTTTGATCTAATATAGAAAATTATTCTAATTTGTTAACCCCTTGCTTTTTCAAAAATACACAAGTATATTATATTTGAGTATAGGATATATGATACCAAATTGGATACATTATCATAAGTTTTTTCTTTAAAAAAAGTACCAGGAATCTAAAGGTATTATGGTAGAGTCTGGTGTACGTGCCTCCAAGTAAGGATACTAAGTTCCTATCCTATAAACATGAGAGGAATAATAAGTATTTGTTTACCCACCAAACATGCTACATAAAATATTAACAATACTGTTAAAGCCTCCTATCTTCTTCTCTCCCCAAAAGAAGCCATTATGAAATTAGTATTTATTATTCTCATAATTTAGACAATACATATATATATACATATGTACATACGTACATAATGGTATTATTTTGCATGTTTTCACACTATTGTACAGTGTGTTTCTGGAATTTGCTTTTTCTATCAACATTGTGAGAGCTGTACATGTTAATATGTGTACTTGTTTTTTCACTTTTATTAATCTCATCAGCTTCTGCTGTTAAACCCATCTACCCCCTACTGGGTTTTTTTATTTCAGTTATTGTATTTTTAAATTCTGGATTTTTCTATCTGATACTTTTCATAGCTTCTATTCCTCTAATAATTTTTCCATTTTGTCATTAAGTTATTGAATATATAAACCATAGTTATTTTAAAGTATGTCTGGAAATATGTAGCTCTTTTGTGGATCTGTGTCTATTTTCTCTCATTTTTCAATCATGAGGTCCTATTTACTGCTATTTCTAGTAAGTTTTGGCAGAATTCTGAAATTGTATATGAAAACCTGTAGGAATCATTTGTGGCTCTGGCTTAGGGATCTGCAAACTGTGCCCCATGGACCAAATCCTGCCTGCCACTTGTTTTTGGCTGGCCTTTGAGCTAAGATTGTTTGCTTATTTTTAAATGGTTTAAAAATAATTGAAAAAAGTATTTTGGAACACATGAAACCTGTATAAAATTCAAACCTAAGTGACCATAAATAGTTGTATTGGAATACAGCTACACTTGTGTTTCTGTATTGCCTATGGCTGCTTTTGTGCTCCAGTAGCATTTGAGTTGCAACAGACCTATGGCAACTTAAAATATTTACTATTGCCAACCCCTGCTGTAGCTAGATAATGGTATCTTTCTCCAAGAGAGGATTTACTTCTGGTAGGCCTTTAGGGTATCAGGAAGATCACTTTAATGCATTCAGGGATTTAGTTGATTCAAAGCTGGCCTTACATTTTTATGAAGGTTGGTCAGTTTCTGGTTCACCTCTGCTCCTAGAGTATAGCTTTTCAGGTGTTCCAACTAAAAGCCTGGTGTATTTACCCCAGATTCCTATTCTTTGATTGTTGCAGTACTTCAGTGGTGACTTGTTCCATACAGCTTTCCTCTTTTGTGGGATCATAGCTCTTCAAATCTCTGCCACCTTAGTATATTTGCTCTAGTAATATTTGTTTATATAAGTATATAAACAAAATATATTTAAAGGCATCAAAGAATTACTAACACAGAGAAGATTTGAAGAGCTATGATCAAAGAAGAAGGGAAGCTGTAGAAGATGAATTAACATGCAGTGTGTGTGTATGTGTGTGTGAGAGAGAGACAGAGAAAGAGAAGTGTGTACTTGCCAACTTTTCTAGTTCTTGTAGGGAGTTTGCTCTTATGGGAACTAGACTGACAGCAATAGAAGTTCAAGGCGATCACTTCACATCCCTACTCCAGATCTCCAGTGGCTTAATAAGGACAAGCCAAGTCCTTATAATTATTTGGTAGGCCTTGCTAGGCCTGAATGACTACATAAATGAGACTGAAAACAGATGGGTCTGAAGAGGCACAGATGGAAAAAAGCACAAATTTGTTTCACCACTAGAACACTGGGGTACTAGCAAGTATAAGACTTGATATTCCAAAGGAATATACTCATGCTAGTGGGGGTCATATACATTTAAACTTTTTCCTATTTTCATTATTTTTAATTAAGATATTACAGGAAATGTATATTTTTAAGTGTTTACTTCAAAGAGTTTTGATAAATGTTTATACCTATGTACCAAAACCTCAGGATAATAGGGCATTTCTATCACCCTAGAAATTTCCCTCCTTGCCTTTTCCATTTAATTTTCCCTCCACTGAAGCAATCACTGTTCTGATTTCAATCTCCATAGATCATACTAATTTTTAAGTTCAAAATTATATCACTACCATGCTGGTCGCAACACTGCCATAAGTCTTTGGATGCTGTTCATCTATTTTCGTTGTTCATATTTCATCTACTTAGATCGCAGATTCTTGGTGTTTTAAGGTCAATCTGTTAATCTGCTGGTCTAGCTTATAGCCTCTGAAACAGAGGTATATAACAAATGATCACACATTATGATAAAGCAATACAAGGAACTTGGTCTTTTGGAATACTATTGAACTATACTAAACTATTTTTATTTTTATTTTTGTTTTAGGCAAGGCAACCCTTGGTTGACCTTGCAGATTGCAAGGACCTTGTCAGTTTACAATCCCCACCCCACCCCCTTTTTTTTCACGCCTACAGCACCTGGTCTTCCTAGGTGTTCTCCCATCCAAGTACTAACCGGGCCTGACCCTGCTTTGCTTCTGAGATCAGACGGGATCGGGCTTGTTCAGGGTGGCATGGCCATACACTATACTAAACTATTTTAAATTTAATTCCTAGAATCCCAAACTTTATGTTTCATGGCAAGTCGCATTATCTCAGTCCTCAATAGCCTTTGGAAGTCGGGAGGAGGAAATGATAGTCTTAATTTACAGTTGAGAAAAAGATTCAACAAATAATTGACATACAGAATCCCCTTTCCATTAGCCTGTGGTGCCAGGCTAGATTTTCATTCTTTTGCTCATTCCCTATGCTAGGCTGTATGTACGCAAGGAAAGAGCCAGCTTGTATTTCAAAATTCAATTTCCTTGTTTCTTCTCAGAATATTCGTAGGTTGCCCATTCTTTCCATCCTCCAGCATAGTGTTGAGCACTGAAAACATACACCAAATAGTTAGTGCTATAGACGTTTTCTCCTGCTTTATAACACAAAAAGGAACTTTTTGTGTTTGATAGGAACTTTAGAAATAAGAACTTTAGAGATTTAGAGATGCAATGGCTACTCACCATACTATTTACACTTTAAGCCTATTTAAAAGATTGTGTTACTTTTTAGTAGGATGAAAAGATAGAGGCTCTTAGTCTAGCTATCCTGTCATTGCTAATACAGTAATTATAAGAAATTCTTTAGTAGGCCAATAAAAATGTAACATGTGAAACTTTGCAATATATATCCCTGAACCCATTTTTATCCTTCATTTATGTACCTGTTAAAGCCCAAAGATATTGCTGTGTCCAGAGCCTTCTTGCTTCTTTCTCCAGCTAAACAAGAAAACACTAGACTGTCAGATTTGGATGGCTTTACTTCATTGTACTTCTCGTTGAAGTCTTTTGGGTTCATCTGTAAAGCTTCACCTACTTCATTCACTGAAAGGAAATGTTGAGAATTTCAATTAAATTTTAGATACAGCAAATTACTGAATATACATTTTTGTATTAAGTCAGTTTAAGATACATGTCACTTACATGGTATATTGACAGACCCAGGGATTTTTCCATACTCAAGAATTTCCCATGTCTCTCTAACATCAATTAACATAATACTTTTGGATTTCAAGAGGTTTTTAAGTTCCATATACGTGACATCTTTAAAAATAGTAGTACAAAAATTGTGGCAGTTTCCTTCTACTGACTTCAAACCTGGAAAGAATAAAATAATTTAGGCACCTTAAAAATGATATCACTATTAATATCTGGAAAGAGAAGGTCAAGAGAATTTCCCCCCTGGTTTCAGTCAGCTAACGATTCTTGGACCTTTTGATTTTACCAAATTGTATTTGATGTACGTATTTTGCACACAGCCTGACTGAGCAGCAAGATGCAGCCCTATCCTGCTCTACGCGCTTAATGGCTGGTCTTGTGCCAGCTCCATATTCTACTCTCTCCAAACCCCTTAATTGGGGGGAGCTTGTTAACACACATAAAGCATTTGGCAACTAAACTGTGCAAATAATTTGTAAATTTTACCCTGATCCAAGTTACAATATTAAGAAAATTTTAATTTTATTTTCTCTTACAAGTGAAGATAATTGGCCATGTGTTAGATGTGAGGACCTTCCATCTGAAACCACTTTTAAGTACTCAATAGCACTGTTTATTAAATAATTGATAACAATATAGTAATGGGTAATAACCCATAGAACAAAATAAATAAGTATATAATTGAATGGATAAGTGAGAAGAAGGGATTATTTCAAATGATAAGTGTGAAGGAATGATGGAAACGAAAAATCATTAGGTAAACACCCCAGGAATAATTGTTGCAGTAAGAACCATTGACAGATATTAATGTTAGTGGGTGAAAGTATGATGACAAATGGAATAGTATCTCCACAGGACATACGAACTACAAAGGGAGACACCTGAAAGATACCACTAACCAATTATTCAAAGATCACTAGTAATAAGACATGTTGACAATATGTACCTCCCGATACGATGCACTGAAAAGAACACATCATCACTTCCTTAGTATTCTTGCCAAAAATGCATACTCTGAACCTGATCAGAAAAAAATCTCAGACAAACCAATCTACAAATTAACTGGCGCTCTTAAAAGTGTCAAGGTCATAAAAGACAAAGACTGTGGAACTATCACAGATGGAAGCAGACTAAGGAACCATGACAATACAAAGTAGGATCTTGGTCGGATCTGAGATTATAAAAGGCATCAGTGAGCAAGCTGGTGAAATTTAAATAAGGTGTGTGGATTAGTTAGTGGGATTATATCAACATTAATTTCCTGGGTTCAGTAATTGTATCATGTAAAATGTTTACATTAGGGGAAGTTAGATAGAAATAAAGTGAATACCATTTTACTTTTTGACTTTTCTGAAGGTCCAAAATTATATTTTAAAAATTAAATGAAAAAAAATTAAAAAATTAAAAATGAAAGAAAACCCGAAAGATTTAAAAAAATAAAAAATTAGCAAAAAATTTGTTAATAATATTCATATTTCACAACAAAACAACCACTATAAGGTAATGAGTGCTTAAAATGCTGTTTAAAATATTAAACATAAAGTAAAATTGTTTTAAACAGTGTAAAAATGGCATAGAAAAAGGTTCAAAGGTCTAAATCCAGAAACAGACCCACAATATACTATCTATGAGAATTCAGTATCTGGTAACGACAGTGATAATTCAAATTATACAGTCATGTGTCACTTAATGACAGGGAAACATTCTGAAAAATGCATCATTAGGCAATTTCATCATTATTCGAACATCACTGGGTACACTTACACAAACCTAGATGGCATAGCCTACCTACTACACACCTAGGCTGTATGGTATAGCCTATTTTTCCTAGGCTATAAACCTGTACAGCATGTTACCGTACTGAATGCTGTAGGCAACTAAAACACAATGGTAAATAATTTGTATCTAAACAGAAAATGTATAGTAAAAATATAGTATAAAAGAAAAAATGGGACACATGTATAGGGCACTTACCATGAATAGAGATTACAGGACTGGAAGTTGCTCAGGGTGAGTCAGTGAGTGAGTGGTGAGTGAATGTGAAGGCCTAAGGAGTTATATACATTACTTAAACTCTATAAACGCTGTGTACTTAGGCAATATAAATTTATAAAAAGAATTTTCTCTAATAATAAATTAACCTTAGCTTACTGTAACATTTTTACTTTATAAACTTCATAATTTTTTTAAAGTTTTCCACTCTGTTGTAACAACACTTAGCTTAAACCACACATTGTATAGCTGTATGAAAATTCTTTCTTTATATCCTTTTTCTATATTAAATTAATTAAAATTTTTTTTGCTTTTTACACTTCTTTGTTAAAAACTAAGACACAAACACACACATTAGCCTAGGCCTACACAGGGTCAGGATCATTAATATCACTGCCTTCCACCTCCACATCGTGTTCCACTGGAAGGTCTTCAGGGGCAATACATGCATGGAGCCATCATCTCCTATGATAATGCTTTCTTATGGAACACCTCCTGAAGGACCTGCCTGAGGCTCTTAAGGAGGTATCATTCTTCAGAAATATGTCCATGGTGGTCTGCTTGGTTTGTTTCTTTTTTTTCATCATAGAATTGCTTGTAAGCACATAATACACCATGAACATGCCTCTCTATTAATGAAAACCTTTCAGTGTTGGGGTCCATGTTTTCAAACTTTTTTAAGGAGACTGTCAAGGTCTGCAAAATCTGCTAAAACCTTCACCGTGGGTTTTCTTGGGGGTTCTTCTTTTTATTCTCCTGCAGTTTCCTTTTCTCTGGCCTCTTCTGCAGCTATGCATTCCTGTCCCAGTTCCTACAACTCTTCCTTAGTCAATTCCTCAGGAACCACCTCTAGGAGCTCCTCAGTGTCATCCTCATTTATCCCAGGTTAAAGCTGTTTGCCATCTCAATCACAGAATTGTTGATTTTTACAACGTTCTTATCTTTGGCAAATCCTTTTAGATCATGGGCTACGATGTCACTAGGCATAGGAATTTTTTAGCTACATTCTAATCTTATGAGACCACCGTATATGCATATATGCAGTCTGTCATTAACCAAAATGTCGTTATGCAGTGCATGTCTATATTCTATTCGACCAATATGTAGGGCAGCTAGCTAGCCATCAGGAAGAAACTTTACGCAGGCTATTACCTCATTCTTTACAGGTAAATAAATTCAAATTTAAATCTAAATTTACTTTTAGGAATGTATCCTAAATACATTTAGGAATATTAGCATGAATATATACAAATGTATATAAGAATGTTAGAATATATTCATAGGCAGCATTCTTTGCAATATCAAAAAGTAGAAATAAGCTAGAAGGCTATCAATAAGGTAATGGTTATATTATAAGCAGTACATTTATACAATGGAATATTGTTTAATGTAAGCTGTCCAAAACATAGTATTAAATTAAAAAAAAAATTAGTTGGAGAATATTTTGTATAAACCAGAGGTTCCTAAACTTTCTCAGCTCATCCTTTAATGTCTCAGTAAATTTTTTGCAGTGCCCATAGGCCAAAAGAAATGCTTCGTGGTTCCATTTAAGTAGTTAAGAAAAGCCAGAAATAAGTTTTGAAAACCATATCTTCTTGTAAAAACCAGGCATTCTTCTATTTTTCATTTGTCTCCCTCACCGATAGCAAAAGTGAACAAATACAATAGCTTAAAAATACAGGTTTCCCAACAATTCCAATCCAAGGTATGTACCCAAAAGAATTGAAAATAGAGACTTAAAGAGATACTTCACACCAATGCTCCTAGCAGCATTATTCACAACAGCCAAAAGGTAGAAACAACACAAGTGTTCATCAATAGAACAACAGGTAAACAAAATGATATATATACATACAATGGAATGTTATTTGGCCATAAAAAGGAATGAAGCTCTGACACATACGACATGAAACTACAATATTGAAACATTATGCTAAGTAAAATAAGCTAGCCACAAAAGGGCAAATATTTTATGATTCTTCATATCACAAATGTAGAACAGGTAAATGCATAGAAATGGAAAGTAGGTTAGAGGTTCCCAGGGGTTAGAGGAAGGAGGGATGGGGAGTTATTGCTTAATGGGTACAAAGTTTCTACTTGGGGTGATGAAAATTTTTGGAAATAGTGGTGATGGTTGCACAACATTGTGAATATAATTAATGCCACTGAATTGTACACTCAAAAATGGTTAAAATGGCAAATTTAATGTCATATATATTTTACCACAATACATTTTAAAAATCAAACTATAGGTTTCCCTATGTCTTCAGATTGTAAAAAGTTTGTTCATTTTTGTTAAGATTAGATCTTAAAATACTTGGAATCAAACTATTTCTCATTCAACCAGTTGTTTGCAGAATCCCAGAATATAAAGGGCCAGCAGGCTGAATTCATACTTGTTAACTATTCCTCATTGTTAGAAACTGGAAAAGTATGGTAATTTAAATAATTATGTTAAATTCAAGATTGTGGCACTTGACCATTGGGAAACATAATCACAGCATGTAACCTGTGTAACTAAATCAAAGATAGTTATATTTTTCTTGTTAAACTGACATTTAATATTCTTTAATTCAGCTATACTCCTGTTGGGTTGGGGTGGGGGTTGGGGGAGAACAGGGTATATAATCAGCAAAGACTTCATTTCCTGCCTTTCTACTCTGAGCCAAGAAGCCTGAAGCAGGCATGTTCCTTTAAAGAATCTCAGTTCCTCCAGGCCTCTCTTCATATGAGCCTCTAGCTACTCTATTTCTTTATTTAAAGCTATAGTGTGTTTTTTTGCACCACATGGCCTCTACTTGTAAATCAACCACTTTATCTGGTGCTCAACCAAAGAAACAGTGATCTGCTCCTACAATGAAGAAAAACAGGCTGTTTGGGATTTACTCAGAGATTATGTGTGGTTCTCTTGAGAGAGTGCAAGAGTAATACATACTGTACCTGATTTTCGCCTTTCTGAGCCCAACTTTTGAATAAACTGTAATTTTGTTGTTTCCACACTGGTAAATCTAACCTTACCTGGGTACTTCCTTCAGGCTACATTACATTACAGTCCAAACTCCTTAGTACAGGTATAGTCCAAGTCCTTCAACCTACTTTACCAGCATAATTTATCAAACCTTATCCTCCTCCTCATTCCTCCTCTGCCCCAATTACCCTACCCACCAGCTACATCAAAAATATTCAAGTCTTGATTTCTGTGACTGTGGCCTAGATTGCCTGGCTCTAATGGCCTACGGGGCTTAAATTTTTATTCCCACAGAACTGCATTCAACTGCATACTTTTAAAAGCTGATGCCTGAAGGTCTGACTTCCAGCTAGTCTGAGATCCTCCCTTTTGAGTCTTGGCATGTCCTCAAGTACTGGGAGCTATTAAAAATGTAATAGGTTGCTTAGACAAGCACAAAAGTTTAAGAGATAACCAAGAGCTAAGGCAGGGCTGAACAACAAGGTTCATATCTTACATGAGGCACTCCTTCAAGACTGGGACAGGTGGTTGTTTTTTCTACTGTATCCAGCAATCCCACTTCTGGGTATTTACCCAAAGAAAACAAAAACACTAATTCAAAAAGATATCTGTACCTCCAGGTTCACTACAGTATTATTTACAATAGCCAAGATATGGAACAACCTAAATGTCCATTGATGATGAATGGATAAGGAAAATGTGATACATATATACAATGGAATATTTTTCAGCCATAAAAAACAAAATCTTGCCATTTGTGACAACATGAATGGACCTCGAGGGCATTATACTAAGTGAAATAACTCAGAGAAATACAAATGCTGTATTATGTCTCATATCCAAAAAATGTATATTAAAAAAACAAGCTCATAGAGAACAGATAAGTTTGCAAGAGGTGGGGGAGAAATGGGTGAACTGTGTGGTTTTTGGTTTTGTTTTTTTAGTTTAAATAAATTGAATAAAATAAAAAAGGAATTGTCACCATTAAAAAAGAGCAGAAAATAAAATCCCACCTCTGAGTCATTAGCCCTGTCCTAAACACTCAGCACCCTGTTGTCTACTACCAACAGTCACAGGTCAATGGAGGCACAAGATGGGGTGAGTGTATTGATCTGATGACCTGATCCTCATGGGACCCCCATCCCCACTACTGCTTTCCTAGCTCATTTCTCTTGTTCTTCCGACCTTGGTTATCTCTGAATTTAGGTGGTTGTGAAGGGTAGGATGGTACCTGAACTTCCTATATGCATTTTAGCTAATTCTGGTATTGTAGGTATTAATCCTGTACTCGCTATGGGGTGAACTCAGTACCTCAAGGAATGACTTTGAAAGTTCATCCAAGAAACCCCAGCTTTAAAACAGAAAAACTCAGTACTTTCTCTTCATTCACTTATATAAAGAATAGATAAACATAGAAGCCTTCTGTAAAGAGGTGCTTGAGCAGAGGAGCATTTAGTGTGCATGCGATTTTATGCTACTTGCCTAGCTATTTGAACTGACAGTTCTCCATCTTTTAAGTTTTGTTTTGCTTGAGCCTCGCTCGGTTCATGATCTATAAAATAAATGAGTTATACTATTTCTAAGATGCCTTCCAGGTAAAATCTCCATAAATGTATGACTTTGAAACATTTTTCTTTACCAAAAAAAGCAATGAATAGTAAAACACCATTAAATCAAAGCTTGTTATTACCCAGATCTTAATATTTACCAGATATAATTCTCTTGAAATATAGCGAACATACTAAACAAATATGGGCTGTAGCACAGAAAAAAAAGTATACATGTGCTCTAATTACATTGTTTTAGTGGTAAGAGCAGGGATTTTAGAGTCAGATAAACCAGGTTCAAATCCTGGCTTGCCCACTTAGCTCTGTAACCCTATACAGATTACTTAAACTCTATGGGACTTAGTTACTTATTTGCAAAATGGGATTAATAATATTTGATCTTTGAGAGGTGCTGTGAGGTTTAAATAAGCTACATAGTACAATTAGTAAATATTTATTTTCGTTTTTTCTTCATGATATATGCGCACTATTCCTTTCTACCTCATCTCTATGTGGCACACTCTAACTCTCCTTTAAGATCAAGTGGTGGTGTCACTTGTCGCCACCACTGTGATTCAACAATTCCACTTCTAAGTATTTATTCTAGTAAAATATTTGTACATATCACAAAGAGGCAGGTACACTGATAATTACTGAATAACTTTTTATAATAGCAAAAAATGGAAACCAAGACATTCATCAGTAGGAGACTGGATAAATAAACTGTGGTAATCCATACTATGGAATATATGCAGTGGTTAAAAGAGTTACATGCGTTGCCATGGAAAGCTTCTGAATACTTAAGTGAAAAAATTTAAGAAAAGTATGCAGAGTGGATCATATTATAAATAATATATAAAATGTGATCTATAATATAGATTTATATTAATAGAACATATATATGTATTTTACGTGTACATTTATTTATGCATACTCATAGAAAAGTATTTAGAGGGATTTGTACCAAACCATATCTGGAAGAGTGGGATGGGAAGGCCATATAAAGGGAACTTATGCTGTGCTTTGTTTTAATATAATGAAAATATAATCATGTATTACTAGTAGGATTTTAAAAATGAAAAGCCACCTTTTCTCTAACACTTTCTCCAATTCGGGTAGTCAGTTGTTCTTCCATTGCAGTCTCACTAGACTGGGCTTTGTGTGTTGTTTGTTTACTTATGTCTGTCCTCCCCGCCACTCCCCCCTAATATGGTGAATTGCAGAGGCTGTATCCCCAGCAGGAGGCCTGGAAGATTTAGGTGCTCAATAAATGATTGTTGAACAAAGGTAAAACCAAACAACAAAGAATTTGCATAGGAAAAAAGTACATCTTAAATTACAGTGGCTGTACCAACAGTTAAAATGGAATACCTGTGAGGAGAGAGTGAGGCAGCGAGTTCTAGACCTAAGGCGTCCCCCAACTAGCTTTGCTGTCTTCCGTTCCGCCATTTGTAAAATTAGGGGTGGTGCTTTTATAGCAATAACATGCCATAATTCTAAGTGATTGTTTCATCAAGCTATGAGAGCTGCTCTCCACTGAGTCACAATGGGCCCGTCATTATGTCTCTCCGGGGCGGGAACTCGCCATCTGCTCACTTTCTGGAGTCGCGAATTGACCTTCATTGCTCAGTCAAGTACCAATACCTTTATAAATGCCTTCCTACACGAGCTCCCTGGAGCCATGTTTATCCCTCTGCTGCATCCCCCATGGCATCCCCAGACCCCCGGTAGCCCGCAATCTGCAGGAACAGGAACTGTTAAGTAGCGCTATATCCCCACGTACCGAGAGTAATGGGTCTGACTTTTAATGGAAGTCTAGGGAAGCGGAGCGCCCTCACCCATGACATCCCTTCCCTGGGGGCCGAGGCTCTCCCTCTACCCAGGGACCACCGAGCTCACCCCACAGCGCAGCCTCCGCGGACCCAAAGATCCCGCGGCGCGCGCTCCGGAGCAGCAACCACCGCAGCGACATGGCCCTCTCGCGGCCGCGGAGCTGCTGACCTCCTCCACCACCTGTTCCTACTGCTCTGCTCCTCCTCCCGCGGCGTCCAGACGAGCCGCGCCCGGCTCTTTTGCGCCCTCTAGTCAGGCGCCGGCCGAACCCGGTACTGCCACAATCGCTGACCCAAACGTGCCCTGCTTTAAAATTTAAAATAGTTTGGAAAGAAACTAAGGGTTAGGCTTGCCTTTTTGGTTTTGATAATTATTTTTTAAGGACAAATTTTAACGGTAGAAAGGAGAAAATATACCAAAGGTAATATTTAAAGATTTAAAGTAAATAAATTTCTCCAATTTATAACAGGATTCTCATATGTTGGATTAAAGGAAACTACATGGGGTCTTTTCTCAGAATTGCTCTTAATGCCAATAGCTGGTTCAACTGATGTCGGTAGTAAAATACTCTTATGCTGTCATCTTTTCACCACAACTTGATGATATTTAATCATTTTTGGTGAGAGCTCTGTTAGGTTAGGTACAACTGTTTTAAAAAGGGTTCATTTCCAACTGCTACTGTAACACATTACCACAAATGTACTGGCTTAACACAATACAAATTTATTATCTACAGTTCTGTAGGTCAGAAGTCTCACTTGGCTAAAATTAAGGCGTCAACAAGCCTATGTTCCTTTTGAAGCCTCTAGGGGAGAATTTCTTTACTTACCTTTTCCATCTATTAGAGGCTGCCTGCATTCCTTGGCTAGTGGTCCCCTTCCCCATCTTCAAAGCCAGCAGTTTAGCATCTTCACGTTTCTCTCTAACTTTTATCCCTGCTTCTGTTGTCATATCCCTTTCTTTTCCTCACATCCTCCTGCCTCCCTTTTACAAGGACCTTTGTAATTACACTGAGACCACTCAGATAATCCAGGGTAACTTCCCTTCTCAAAATCCTAAATTTAGTCATATCTGTAAAGTCCTTTTGCTATGTAAGGTAACATATTCACAGGTTTCAGGAATTAGAATATCTTTGAGGGGTGCATTATTCAGCCTACTACATAGCTTCTTATGAACTTATTTTTAATTTATTCTCAACTTGGTTTCCAAGCTTAATGAAAGCTATATTTAACTGTAAACTCGTTCAGTGGAAAATTTGAAAATTAATTTCTAAATGGCATTATTAAAGTATATGTCCAAAGAATAATTTCATTAAGCATGTACTTTTAAGTTATTCAGTTTTCAGTTATTTAATAATTAGTAAAACCATTTCAGATTTTTATACCAATGACATCACTTATAATTATGTTTTTCCAAATCTTTTGGAACTTAACCATAGTCTCTGTGTAATCTATTTTGTGGATTAACTTTGAACCAAGATGTCATCATATATTGTAGATTCATGTACTCTCCATGGCATCCCCAAGCTGTCCTGAAATATATCATTAAACTCAGGTAATATAGACACAGATATGGAAACAATATACTTGACCTTAATCACATTTAATTTGAAATATGCTTTTGTAAGAGCATGTATTACTAAACAATTTTTCCAATGTTCATAACTAATTATTTGAGAAACAGTTTTCAGTGTTTTTTTTTTTTTTTTTTGGAAACAATAAATATGTCCTCCTGTACCTAGCTCAGTGCCAAATTTTGTTTAAGAGTCCTTAGAGCAAAAAAAGTCTTGTCAAAAGAGAGTCTTGATCATTGCTCCTCAGACAAGTGTCTGAATTCTTCCTTCAGAGAGAGTAAGCAAGGCTTAAAGTGAGATGAAAGGGAGTGAAATAGTTTTAATCTTCTGGGAAAGGTCTACAAATGCCAAGTTGATTTCAATCATTAATTCTCAAACAACTCATTTTATTATTGCCATATGAAAAGTGAAAGACAATTGAAAAGGAGAGGATTTTTAAGAGATTTGGGATCTTTCTCATTTCTTTCTAAGTCCACTTAAAGTCCCCAGATATTAGGACAAATCAAATAAAAAATTAGAAAATATATTGCCTTTCGTGCAACTTTTTCAGCATTTCCACTGTCAATAGTCTACTAAAAATATTTACGTAAGTGGGTAAAGATCAATATACACTAATAGGGGACTTATTGGGGAAAAAAATAATACATCCATTCACTGGAATCCTAAGTAATTAATCGAAAGAATGAAGCTAATGTGGAGATATGTCCAAGATATACTGTCAGGTAAAAAAAATCAAGTTGTAGAATAGAATATAGATTGTAATATAGTCTGTTTTCTTTTAACAAATGGTAATCATAAAAATAGAGTACAAAGGCATAAACAATTCCTGAAACTCTACATAAGAAACAGCAAACAGAGGGGAGAAAATGTTACCTCTGAATAAAGGAAATGGGAGTATGGGAAGGAGAAAAAGATGAGCCTCATAATAAACTATCATGTATTACTTTTATAATAAAGAGCATAGCTTCAAAAACACACAATAAAAATTTAGAAGATATATGTGCAACTTATAGTTTAGTATTCTATATATTTCCAAGAATAACAATGATGGTAAAATTAAGGTATTTAACCTTATTTGAAATATATACGCAGCTGATCTTAAGCAAATTTGTATTTTTATTTGATGTTTAGTCATAATGTCTTTGCAATAACACTAAAATATACTTACCGGGTACTACTTAAAAATAATTTCCTTCCTTTGTGGAATCCATCAAATAGTAAATTTTACTTTCAATTAAGTGAAAAGTTAAATAATTTGAAGACCATCAGAAATAAAAACTTAGTGTTAGACAATTTTCCCTAACTCATTCCAAGTGTCGAAATGGAGATTGCAACCTCTGGAGATTTTGGTCATGCTAAGAATACATCTGCTGGAAATCAAGATAGCTTTGGAATTTTGTCATTTCCAGGAACAATTTAAGTATAGGTATTGTATGGTGATTTGCATAATCCCTCAATTTCTTTTTATGAAGAAGAGAAGCTAAAATTTCACATTCTAATTCAAACCTCTCATTTTCTTTTACTCTAAATTGGATTTCAATATGTTACTTTTTTAAAAATTCCTTTTACAGCAATGTAATTTAGTATGCAAATTTAGGTTAGCTTGCTTGCAAGTTTTTTTTCCCTCCACGTCTGTTTGAAATCTGATGTTAAGATAATTTATGAAGGAGACAACTTTGCCTTCAAAATTACACCGCAACATGACCTATTTTTATTTGGGGAATATTTTCTCTTTCCTTAGGGAAAAAAGTCTCCCTACTGCAAAATATGATTATGTACTCCTATACCTGGCAGAGTGACTGGCATATTTATAATTATATTTGTCGAGTGAATGGTTTCCATACATATAACGTAAACAATCTAGTAACCTCCTCTGTCAACTTCTCTACATGGAAACAATTTTAAGTATTTTGTAAGAAGTGAATTAGAGTTTTTAAGGAAAAATCCAGTTTTTTGGGTTTATCTCTTTTATTTTTTGACTCGTAATCCAAGGCTGTATCCATAACGTTACATCTGACTCCTGTTGAAGAGTTTTGAAAGACTTGTAGAGCTCATCCATAACTAGTGTTTATGTTTGCAATGCCATTCAAACAAAATGTTTTCAAACCAACTACTTTTACTAAACATATGCAACTTGCAAACCACTTTAACCAATAATCAAGCTTTGAAGATGTATAGGTGTAGGTCAAGAAATTTCCTGTCTAGTGAGAACAACAGGTAAGACAATAATGCCGAAGAAAAGTAAGGTAATAAACGATGGATGTCAGAAGTGACTTTATTGAACAGAAGAGTGCAACAGACGATGTCCCAGCAGGTGTCCAGAAACGACTAGGACTTAATTCAGACTCCGGGAAGACGCGAGCTGTGTGCACTCCAGGCCACTATTTGGATCCAATTTGGAGTTTATTGCTATTCTTCAAAGATTAGTCCTGGCCTACGGGCTCCCACCGTGAAGACAACGTAAGCGCGACCGCAGCCGGGCCCTCCCTCTTCACGCCCCTCTCGGGTGAGCAGCCCAGCGAGGGGCAGACCCCGCCCACCCAGACGTGGGGGCGGTCACACGAGGCCCCGCCCCTGCCAGCCGGCGGGACAGCGGCGCAAGCGCAGTCTCTTCTGGTTGTAGACGCGGAGGCTCGGCCCGGCGGGGTGAGTCTGGTTCGCGGCCGTGGGGTCGTCGCGGTTTCTGTCTTCGTTTTCGCGGCTTCAGCCCCTTGTGGCGTGACAGGTCTGGGAGAGAGGCCACCCTCGCACTCCCGTTCATCTTCTGGACCCTTAGGGGAACCAGGCTGTCACTTAGGGCCGTGTGAGCGCTGCCGGGCCGGCCCGGTATTCGTGCGGCTGCGGGAGGAGTCGGGGGAGACTGGGCGGGAGAGGGCCGCCAGGGCGGGGCCCCAGTCCACGCCTCACCTTGACCGAGGCGCGTGGCGTCCTGACACCCTTCCGGCCTCCTTCCAGCGCTGTCTCCTCACTACGCATTTCCTCTTCAGAAACTTGGTATATTTTTTAAGTGACGGGAGGAAGCGTGTCTAACCACGGGATTCTGGCAGCATCGTGCAATATTAGAAGCCCTGTAGGCGGACTCCTGGATCCAAATCCCCACTCACCACTTAACCCGCCCCAAGACCTCTGCACGCCACTTAACCTATATGTATCTCAGTTTCAAATATAAAATGGAGGAAATAATAGTAACCTATATCAAAAGGTGGTCGTGAGGATTAAGAGGGGTATCTTTCAGGTGCTTAGAACGTACGTAGCGTGATGCACAGCAAAAATGCATAAATGCTGTTCATTTTTTTGAGCCTGGTTTCTAAATCAGTTCCCCTCAACACACACACAATTGAAAATAATTGCTCAAGAGTCCAAGAGTAGGAAAAAAGATTTTCTTCTGAGAATATGGGCTTCTGTTTACATAAACTGTTTTTAAAAATCAGCCATTTCTAAACAACTTTAATTGAAAGTCCTACCTTAAAGAAAAGACATGTTAGAGTAATGCTGAAGTTGAAAACTGAAAACTTTGGTTGGGAAACCACCTGAGAAAAATGACCAGAATGTATTTGTGCTGAAAAGAGTTAACACTATAGGCCTGAGACTGCTATATTTAGAAAGGCCTGAAAGCAAGGTTAACCCTTTTTTGGCTTCTGGGAACTGTGTGGTTTATGCTGTACAATGCGGTTTGTACTGAAGTTACCAGCCCCATAAAAATCCTGGGTCTGCAAGTCTATAATTGGCTTCCCTGGGCAAAAACATTGCACAGACATTGCTGGAATTTGACTCCTTCTGGGAGGGACAGATATAAGCCTGCATGATCTGTCTCCAGATTTGCTTGTGGCTTTTTCCATTATGATCAGGCTGTATGCCCATTCTACATTGCTACAAATAAACATTAGCTATGAGTACAACTATATGCTGAGTTTTGTGAGTCCTTCTAGTGAATCTCCAAATGTGAGGGTGGTCTTGGAACTTCGCAGGCAAAATATTGGTGATAGAAAGTATTTGGAGCTCTAATAATTGAATTTGTCCCTTTTGCTTTCAAGGGGAATTGAAAAAGAAAGCTATACAGATAAGTGATTGCTAAGTAGTGGGTTACTGTCCAAAATGATTATGTTTAGACATATTGTATATGTCAGAAAAATCACTGGAAATTGACTACATTACCATATTAAGTTGGAGTCCATGTTTTTTGAAAAAAGGCACAGGTCTTTTATAGATTGTAGGTCAAATACTTGGTTCTTTTTTTTTTTAATTCTGCCAGCATTCTCTATGTGTTAATGTTCATCTTTATCAAGAATTTATCTGCAGTTGGGAAAAAAATATGACCAGTTTCTCTTGGGCCATTTTTCTGTATTAGTTATGTCTGTCTCTTCTCAGGATACAAAGTTAAAATAGTTGGAGGTAAGTTTGTAAGTTTGGGGATGGAAAGATCAGATTTGCCATCTGATTGTCTCTTTTCTCTCAGTAAAATAGAAGACTAGATTTTATTTTGAAGAATGGGGTGATGGAGGAGTTGGAGGTTTGGGAGAGTGAGGAGTAGGTAAGTTGACCAGAATATGTAGTAGATAATGGGATGTCTTGATCCATTTGAGATTGTGATTAAGAATTTAGTGGACCCAATCTGCTTTCTTAGAATTTCTTCATCCTATTTGGATGCAGATATGAAGAAAGTGGTTAATTGGGTTAATCTAGGATTGGGGTTCTTTTATTGGGGTGATGTGGTAGTTATTTAGGCCATGCACATATGTTCTGTTCTCTATTGGTACATGATAAGGTTGCGCTCTTTGTGCCCACCCTCCCCCTCTCCCCATGTCTACTTGAAATTAGATGTAAACATATTACTTGTTTTGGCCAGTAAAATATGAGCAGAATGACATGTCTCACTTCCAAGTGAAGTTCAAGAACTAGAACTCCCTTTGTCACGTCCCCTTTCTCCCTCCCCTGCTGTAGTGATCATGGGAGCACTTGTTGAGATACGAGTGCTTCTTGTTAGCCTGAGCACTAAAGGAAAATAGAAGTGGTTGAACAAGCAAGCTTCAAGGACTTAAAGTTGTGATCAGAGAATAGAATACGTGAATTAGTGATTTTGCAACGTAAGTGGTTGAGGGAGTTTGGAGGGAGAAGGCAGTCAGAAATGAAGTGGTCAAGAAACTCAGAGGCCTTGTACATCCCTGTGACCCTGAAGGCCTTAATTTGTCGCAGCTCAGTTCTGTAGTGATGACCCTTGGACTTAAAGAAATGGCTCTTAAAATGATAAATTCAAAAGTTCCCTTATGTGGCACATGGTACAACTAAATCAAGATTCAGAATTTGTTATTGAATTGATTCTTCCACCATGATCAATAAAAACAAATAAATAAATAACCATGAAAATTACCATGTAGGTTGGCCATGGAGCAGGGCGATGTTAGTTAGGATTTAGGCTAAGCTACTTTTAACAGAGACTCCAAAATAATGTGGTTAAAAAAAATGCTTAACTCATATCTAAAATCTTTAGAATTAATGGAGTTTTTAAGATATATTGAAAATAGAGGTAAATAACACCATGAAGAAAGTCAAATTCACTGTGGGACATTACACAGCCTTGCTATTGAAAGCGTGGTCTGTGGACCTCCAGCAATGACTTCCCATTGGGAGCTTTTTAGGCAGAATCTCAGGTCCTGTGCTAGACTTGTTGAATCAAAATCCACATTTTAACAAATTCTCCAGGGCGACTCATGTGCACTGCCTTGATCTCTAAAAAAAAGCCAGTGTCTTTGGAAAGTAAAGCACTGTTAACTCTCCTTTTATGGGAAGAACAATTGTAGATTAAAAGATACTAAAGTGTTATAACCAGCACAAAGTACACCTTGATTGAATCCTTATTAAAAACAAACAAACAAAAAAAACCAGTATAGAAGACATTTATGGGTCAGCCGAAGAAATTAGAATATGATGGGATATGAGATAATATTAGGGAATTGTTAATTTTCTTAGATATGATAATGATATAATTATAAGGAGACTAACCTTAGTCTTAAGAGATACGTGCTCTCTGCAACTTTCAAATAGTTCGCCAGAAACATATATACATATATGTCTGTGCACATTGATATTTAGATAAAACAAATATGGCAAAATGTACTAGATGTGGAATCTAGATAGTATATTGGTATTCATTACACTGTTTTTTAACTTTTGTGGAAGTTTAAAATTTTTCGTAATAAAAAAGGAGAAAAAATGCAGTACCTTAAAAAGATAGAAATTTATTTCTCTCTCAGTAGTCCAGCACTAGATCATACTGTGCAGGTAGGTTGGCTCTAATGTACTTGGCTCCTGCTATCTCCCTAAGTAGTGGGACAGGAGAAAGGGCAAAGGGGGCACATGACCCAGAAGCAGCACTTATTCCATTCAGCAAAATGTTCGTTTTTTCACTCATCTGGACAGCATATATCTAAGGAGTATTTGGTAAAAGTCAAATGTAATGTGCCATTTGTATATTGGTTTAATAAACATTTCTTTGGTTTCAACTGATTTCCTGCTCTTCCTCTATTGATTTAGTAAACCAGTTAAAATCAAAGTCATTTTAATTTTAATATGCATTAAGTAAAATACATAAAATTTTAATTTTGAAAATTAAAGTGTATTTACTTCCCCCCACCCCAACTTTTTCAGTAAATAACAGATGCGGGTGAAAGAGCCATCTAAAGCTTTACCTGAGAAAGCCAAAAGAAGTAAAAGGCCTACTATACCTCATGATGAAGACTCTTCGGATGACATTGCTGGTAAATTGGGATATCTATTATCGTAAATATTATTTCAGAAAAGAAATAACAATATATGTTTTTAATAAATCCTTTGCCTTTTATTTTTACCATTTTCTGCATGATCTTTAAAATCAGCTTGTCAAGTTCCAAAAAATCCTATTGGTGTTTTTATTGAGTTTTTGTTTAGTTTTTAAAGTAACTTAGAATTGGCTTTTTATTTGTTTTTCTTCTGTTTTTCATGGCTTGTTAAAACTAAGCCTTCGAGCCACAGTGGTTGTCAGATGACCCCGGGGAGCTTCTGGCTTCACGGCTTACTTATAGCTTCATGCCTTCAGTTTTGGCCTCGAGGATTTTCTCTACTTTCTTACCAGTTCAGCTTTCCATTTAAAAAGGTGTTTTAATATGTTATTTCCATTTTTATGTGTTTTTAACTTGGGTAGTGTTTCAGAGTAGCTAGAAGGCTGTATTGAAAAAAGTCTGAATTGTATCTTTAAATATTTATTCTCTTGTGTTAAATATAGTTTTCTTCAGGAATTCTGATTATTATGTTAACTCTCCTTTGCCTATCTTCCGTAGTTACATTTTTCTCAAATCCTCTAAAACTCCTATTTCCTTTTCATTTTGCTTGTTGTTTTCATTTTTATCTTTTACTGTGTTTTCAGCATTTTCTGTGTCACCTTATGCTCTTTTTAGTTTTACCTTCATTTTTGCGGTTTTATTATTTTTTCTTTAACTTCTTTCCTGAACTTTACCAGTTGCTTGCTCTTGTTTCTCTGCCTCATGCTAGAGTGTTTGCTTCTGTTTTGTATTTTCAATTCATGGCAGTGATTGCTGTGCCACGATTTTCCTTTTCTTCTTTTTTCTTACATTATCTTAGCATAGATTTTACAGCTTAGATTTTTTTTTTTTTGATTACTTATTCTTTGATGTAGGGTTGTTTCTCTTGGGCCAGTACGTTTTAGAATATTTATGCAAGAAGGAGGGCCAGTGCACTGTTGAGACCCAACTGGAATTTTGAGTTTGAGCTCATTTGGCCTTTACTTCTTTCTAACCAACAGGATTATGCAGCCCTGGGTTTTTTCAGTATCCAAAGTGTCTGTCCTCCCCAACTGCCATAGAGTCATGACTGTTTCCTGCAAATAATGGCGTGCTTTTTTGTTTCTCACTTAGTAAATGAGAAGTTCCCTTTTGTTTCTTCTCAAAATTGGATATAGGGGCGCCCTGCCACTGTTGTTGCAGCACAGAGATTTAGGTTTTATTTTATGTCCGTGAATCATCCAGCGTTCTCTGAAATGACAGCTGCAGCATTCTCTGCTTCCTTTTCTGTGCAATCCTATTTGATTTCTGATGCTTTGAAGTGGGAGCCCTTCCACCTAATTTGTGACTTGACTATTCAGCTGTCTCTTGTTTTCTCTGAAAATGAACTTTGTCTATTCATTTCTTGTTCTTTTTGCCCTTAGATATTTTCTAGGAGGAGAAAGGGGAAGTGTTGATTTTATTTCAACATTTGCAAACCTTGTAGACCTTGTAAAGTTTTTATTAATATTTAAAGTAGAAAACATGGAGATTTGGATTACTGTTTTTGATTTGTTCATGTGAAACAACTATAGACTATAATACATGGACCTATTTGTCAGATGAAATTTAGGCAATTATATGATTAAACAAATTATAGAAAACTAGGGAAATTTGCTTATTAATACAAAGAAATTTTTATATTTTCCCCCACAAATATTAGCTCTTATAAGGAAACTTCAAATGTTTAAATTTAGTAATACTTATAAAAATATACATAGTGGAGACATTTAAAAGCTAATAGGTTTAATTTTGGGGCCTGGAACCTATTTAAAAAATTTCAACTCAATAAATTTTGAAAATCTTACTGGTTTTGTTCAGTGATTCATGAATTGGGTAGCATTCCTTTTAGCAAATAGAAAGGAGCTCCAAGGAGCTGTAGAAACTTAAAATTTTTTATAGGCAAAAGGGAGCAGGACAAGGAAGTTACACTAGCAAAAGGTATATTTGTTGTTGCAAGGTCATCTTCCTTTAGGGGATGGCGGGGGTCCCAGCACATTAACTCACTGGTGCTGACCAGGTAATTCCAGATTGACTGGTTTAAGATTCCATTTTGGAGAGAGGCTAAAACTGTAATTAAGTTAGATATTAAGTCTCATTTTGGCGACATGGAGCTTAGCATAGCTGACTCCATTTTGGTTCTGTTGTCTTTTTTTAACAATCCTTTTTATCTTGAATTCATTAACAATTTCAGCCTTATAAATCTGAATTATAGAATCAGGGAATGGCTAAGTTGTATTTTGGCCAGATCCTACCCCAAAGACGATATAGAAGGTATGTGGAATGATTTTCCCCTTAGAATTTTAAAATATAAAAACTCAAACAAATCAATGACATGTGGTAAACCATTTCTAGGTCTTGAACTTGTCTGGTCATTTATCAGTCTTTCTCTGAACATTGCTTTTTTTAATAGAATGTGTCCTTGTTTTTCAAACATAGGACTTTATGTCTATTCTTATAACTTGCTCTTGGTGTGAAATTAGAAGTTTGCATCTTTTATCAGATTTACATATTACTTTTGTTAAAATTATATTTCATTATAATTAGCTTGTCAGGAATCACATTCCTAGTCTTCAGGATGAAATGGAAGTAACGCTCAGCCTCTCTCTAGTTAACTAGTAGGTGAAAAGAAATGCTTTGCATTTAGAAAGGAAAGTGGAGAAAGTTGAAATATACATACTCCTGTTTGCTCTTCAAGTTACTCAGTCTCCTTGTTTGATTTTGCAGGTAGTTGATTTGGGCAGGTTTGGTGTTTGGGATATTGCAGGTGAAGTAATTGAAGTGTTCATGTTTTGGGGAAAAATGAAAGTGTCTTCTTGGGAGAAGAATACAGTTGTTTGAAGAATTAAAAACATATTTGCTCATTTTGGTCATTTGTCACCACACAATGCACACAGTACGAATCTGTTATAAAGAGTAATTCATTAAGGACCAGGAAAAATCATTTGTTATTTGAGAATATTCATTAAGGAGAATTCTGAAAATTCTTTTTCCTATAAATGATGTCACTGCTGCTCACTCTCTTTTTCTCCCAACAATGATGAAAATAGCATCATAGCAGAACTAGTCTATACAAAAGATTTTACCCGTGTATCTTAATGGAAGAAAATACATTCAAAATGCTTGACATATAGTAGCTACTCAATAAATAATCTCCTTTATTTATTTTTATTTTTCAACTAATTTTAGATTCACAGGACGGTACAAAGAAATATGCAAGGAGGTCCCATCATCCTTCACCTGTCCTCTCCTGATTTAACATGTTGTATTTCTGTAGAACAATATCAATACCAGGAACCTGACATTGGTACATTCCTTTGAGCTTATTCACATTTCACCAGCTCTACATGCACTCGTATGTGTGTGCGTGTATAGTTCTCTGCAGTTTTATTACATGGGTAGCTTTCTATAACCACCAGAATCAGGATACTTGCCTGTAACATCACTACCCTAAGTGCTACCTATTTATAGCAGCACCCCCTTCTGTAGCCCCTGGCAACCACTAATCTGTTCTCCCACTCTTTAATTCTGTTATTCACAAATGTTTTATAAGTAGAATCATGCAGTATATATCCTTGTGAGTTATTTTTTTAAATCTCTGTGCTTTTTAGTTATAGCATTTTCATATTAGTGGCTTTTCGTTACTGATGTTAGAACTTTGGTTTAGCAAAGAAAATGTTCAAATTTTGTTTTGTCTTATTCAGTAGGTTTCACTTGCCAACATGTAAGTCATGCTATCAATGTGAATCATGTGAAAAAAGCAATAGCTGAGAATCTGTGGTCAGTTTGCTCAGAATGTTTAAAAGAAAGAAGATTCTGTCATGGGCAGCCAGTACTTCCTTCTGATATTTGGTTGTGCCTCAAGTGTGGTTTTCAGGTGAGAAAATGTTTTTTATGTGTGAGTTTGTCTTAAGTACTTTTCTTTTAAGTATTTAAATGCTTATTTTGAGTTGGACTATTAGTAATGCTTAGAACTTAAGATAAATTTATTCCATGTTTAGATAGAACTCTCCAAGGCTGAGCTTAGAAATACTTAAGGTAAAGGTATGTTTTGTTAAGAAAGTAATTGTGTGGTTTATAAAAACTTGAAAGGGAATCAAGCCCACTCACAGTAGTTCTCATATCTAGACCTGCCTTTACCTAGTTGTGTTTTAGAAGTTTTTTGAGTTTGAGTATGATTTAAGTTTTAGTTAACTTGAAACAAATTTATACATAAATCATACAAATAACATTCTGTTCCTCTTTAGGGTTGTGGTAAAAACTCAGACAGCCAGCATTCATTGAAGCACTTCAAGAGTTGGAGAACAGAGCTTCATTGTATTATAATTAGTCTGAGCACATGGATTGTATGGTAAGTTAGATTTTGTTAGTACTTTTGTCCACTACAAAAATATCTTTTTCTTTGAGCTTTATAGGTAAAATATTTGAAGATGTTATAGCAGCTTATGCTTTGTCGTCTGACTTTAAATTGGAATAATTTAAGAAAATTAACATTCCCCATGAATATAAAATTTAAATAAGAAAAAAAACAGTTACTTCTCTACTTTTCTTTAACATTTTCCTTGTACAATCAAGAAAAATTCTTGCTTGTTGGTTTTTTGTAATGAACTTGCTAATACAGAATCCTAGAGTTCTAGAGGAGGAAGGTACTCCAGGCAGTCAAGTGGTTTGGTGATTCTCTACAGGGGAAAGGGAACTTCTCAGGTGATTCTGCCATGTCAGCTCAGCTGGGAATCAAGCCCAGTTCCCTCATTTTATGTGTAAGGACACTGAGTATCATTTACATTTTTGTGATTACAAAGCAGAAATCCAGGCATGGAAAAGACTTTTGATTCCCTGTCTTTTACCAGGATTGCACACTGCTTCAGTGATATAAGTGGACACTGTATTGAAAACCTTTTCTTGTATTTTACAACAAACACTTTCTAACTGGAATTGTGAACTCCTAGGGTTCCTTGAATGAATTTTCAGGAGTTTTCAAGTTTTCTTTAAGACAGAAACATTTTAACTTTGTATTTTCATTTCAGGGCTCTAAAATTAATATAAAGATGTTTTGGTGTATAGGAGAGATCATCATCTTATAATTTAATTCAGCCACAGGATCAGGTGCTTGCTGCATTTGTGTTTTTGTTGTCGTTGGCCCCACGTATTAGGGAGAATGAGGAAAGAACAGAGGATACGTAATATTAAATGATGCATTGGAACCAAGGAAGTGGGGGATGATGCCCAGTGTGGCAGCTCAATAAACACTTCTCCGCAGTCTGAATAGAAGCAGTGGTCTCAAAGTATGGGGCACATCAGAATCATAAGGAGGGCTTGGTAAAATAGACTGCTGGGCCCCAGGCCTAGAGATTCTCATTTAATAGTTTTGGTGTGGGGCCTAAGAATTTGCATTTCTAACAAGTTCTCAAGTATTGCCAATGCTGCTAGTCTGGGAACCACAGTTTGAGGACCATTAAAATAGAAAAAGTGGTGGGGGAATTGAGTAGCACCTGGTAGAATAGGCTCATCTCAACTGAACTAGTGTCAAAACTTCTGTTGTAGCTCTTAGGGCCATAATTATGGTCTGATAATTTCATGATTTAATTTCAGCAAAAAATCTTTACCTAACATAATGAATTAGTATTATTAGTTTTAGTTTAATCGATTTTATAATTTTGTTTTTATATGTATAACTTGGCATTCATTATTAGGACGATGAATTTACTGCATTTGTGAGTGAATGTATTAGATTTATATTAAAAGAAAATAATTTAAGCTATATTTAAGATATAATTTAAGCTATAATTTAAGCTACAGATATAAGCTATATCTGTAGAATTATTTTCCTTTCAAAGGAAGAAATTCAAATTTGTTTTATACATTTATAGAAATTTAAATATTGTGACTATTTTTCTCCATCCAATTCTTAAATGTTAAAAAGTTTAATAATTTCAGTAGAAAACTTCATTAATTTGAATTAAAGAGGCTAGCCTGAACTAGAGAAAAACCTGAAAAACCTAAAAAATAAAGAAATATAGATTTGATTATGGTTAACAAAGTGTTGCTGGATAGTGGATTTAATACTGCTTAGTAGATAATAATTATTAGCACAGTGGTTTCTTCTGACTTTACATCAGAATCACACAGGTAGAATTAACCTTTAGGTGCCAGGGGTCCCCTATTAATTCAGGGTTTCTGTATTTTTAAGTTCTATAGGTGATTCTTATGCCTAACCAAAGTTGTGAGGTACTGATTTAATGCTTAAGTAAAAGTATACATGAGTGCTTCTAAAGTGTCTCAATTTCTCATCTATAAAAAGAAAATATACTTCTGTAAAGCTATTTATTTTGAAAGCAATGATGCTTCTTTGATTTTTGTGAGGAATTAAACCAGAAAATACATATCAAGCACTTAGAACAGTGCCTGGCATATAATAAATGTTCCAATAATTTTTTTTGTTATATCTAATGGAAACAAGTAATTTTAAGTTATTTTGAGCTGTCTTTTCCAAATCCACTGCCATTGTGTAGTTTTTATTTATGTTTTCTTTTTGTACTCTTAAAGTTATAACAATGTATTTTATAATAAGTAAACATTACATTGCAATGTTAGTAAAAATTTCTTGACATTTCAATATTTTACAAATGAGCAATTATATTTTTATTTTTGGCAATAGTTACATCAGTAAATATTGATCACCTATTATAATGTAAGCCTGGTAACTGTAATTACATTGTTTAAATTACATCATCGTCTGTTGGAAAAGATGTTTTGGGAATGTTTTCTATGACTCATTTCCTTTATGGATTTATCTATGTATCTATTTCTGTGTGCAAATGATAGAGTGGACACTCGGTGAATATTTGACTGAATTTGAGTACTATTTAGAAAAAGAACCCATTTACAGCCATTGATCCCAGAACCCCTGATAGTTATAGGTAAGAAGATTGAATATGTTAAGGTAGTGTTGGTACAACACATTACATTTATAAACACTTTCATTGCTTTCTAACATATATTTTTATTTGATCATTGGATCCCATGAAGATAAAGAATAGGTAATGATAACATACAGAAGCCTTTATTAATACTGTATTTACTAATGAGTAAACATAGTGGAAGGTAATTTTCTGAAAAGGAAGGTGCTTTTCAGAAAGGAATTTTGAAAATCTCTTCCTTGAATCTCACTTCCCAAATAAGCTTCAAACAAAATAAAACACTTATCTTGTCTAGTCTTCTCCATCTCTATACATGGAACCTCTGTCACTTAAGTATGCAAGCCAGAAGCCTGGCAGTTATTTTCTTTTTATCTTATTTTATTTTTTAACCTTTTAACTAAAATAGACAAATGATCTAATAAATTCCTTTGTACCCATCACCCAGCTTTAAACATTACCAACTCACAGCTAGTCTTGTTTCATCTAAACCAGGATTTCTTATTCTTATTATTATTTTCCTTTGGGCTGATAATTCTTTGTTGTGAGGGGACTGTCCTGTACATTGTAGGAGGTTTAGCAGCATCTCTTGCCCCTACCCATTGGATGCCAGTAGCAGCTTCACCAGTAGTGACAAAAATGTCTCAAAACATTGGCAAATGTTCCCTGGGGTGTAAAATTGCTTTTGTTTGAGAGTCGCTGACAGACCTTCATCCACTTTTCCCTTCACATGGCAGTTATTTTGACACTTCCCTCTCCCTTATTTTTTATATCTAATTCATTACCGTTTATACCTAAAAATATATAAAATAAATTTATTCAATTTTCTCTAGATCCACTGCTTCTACACTGATGTGTTTCTATGCCTGATTCCCTCCAATCTGATATGAGTGTTGTTTTTAAAATGTAAATTAGATCATATCATTCCCCTGCTTGAAAACCCCTCATGGCATTCCATTACTTTTAGGAAAACTACCAGACCTTTGAGTGAGAAAGCTCTTTATGAACTGTCCCCTGCTTATTTCTCTAGACTTACTTGGTGCCTCGTAGCTCCGTTATTCCCATAATTTAAAGACAAAAGTAGATAAATGTCAACTTTATTACTTGATGTGAAATATTATTGAAGATACTTTCATAATATTTGCTTAAATTTTATATTTTTTCAGGTGTTATGAGTGTGATGAAAAATTATCAACACATTGTAATAAGAAGGTTTTGGCTCAGATAGTTGATTTTCTTCAGAAACACGTTTCTAAAACACAAACAAGTAAGTTAAGTAATTGCTAAAGAAATCTATATTAAAGTACAGTATTTTATATTTCATATAAAGAGTTCATAAATTCATAAAGAGTACTTTACATGTTCCTGTCACTTCTCAGTAGGAGTGCCATGCATTCTTAGGTAGCTATTATGTATTGTATTTATATAACCAGTAATGAGAAGCTGGTGAGGGTAGTGTCTAGATAATGGGCTTTTTAGTCAGTGCAATGGGCTTTTTAGTCAGTGCTGAGTTTGACTTTAGGCTCCACCTAAATTACTTACTGTCCATGTGGCTTTTAGTTTCCTTACTTAAAAAAATAGGATAATAATTCTACCATATACAGTTGTTGTGAGCCTTAGAAATGTTTTCTAAAGATTTAGAAATTATGTACGTAAAAATATTTGCATAATGCCAAACACATGGTTATGAAATGACATCTGTTATTTGTTATGTAATCGTAGTGCAGTTCTGACACTAACCACCTGTAATTAGGCTGACCTTGCAGATTAAGGGCTCAGTGCCCCTACAAGATTGCCCTCACTTCATACACTATCCTCAAGTTCAGGAGTTCTCAGGCCACCCACATTTCTGATCAACTGGCTATAAAATCAGGGATTCTCACTATCCTGTTAAGTTCAATAATTTGCCACAGTGACTCAGAGAACTCAGGAAAATACTATACTTACAATTATGGTTTTATTATAGGAAAAAAAAAAGATACAAATCAAGATCAGCCAAAAGAAGAAACACATAGGGTGGCTTTGGGAAGGCCCCAAACATGCAGCTTCTGTATCTTCTTCCTGTGGTGTCAGGATGCATCACCTTCCTGGCACATCGATGTGTAACAGTACACACAGACTGCTACAGACTATTGTTAATAAGCAAAGAAGGAAGCTCGCTGGAGCTTTGGTGTCCAGAGTTTTTATTGAGGTTTCATTGCATAAGCATGACTGACTGAATCATTGGCCACATGATTTACCTCAGTCTCCAGACCCCAACCTTCTAATCACATGGTTGGTCCTTCTGGCATAGCAAGCTCCCATCCTGAGTCATTTTATTGGCATAACCTATCTAGGACCCACAATAAATAAAAAAGACACTTTGTTAACATTAACTATCAAGTGTGGTCCCAGGGGCCCATGATGAACAAAAAAAGGACACTCCAGTTACTCTAGAAATCCTAGGATTTAGAGGGTACTTCTCAGGAACCCAATACAAAGGGCAGCCAAATCCTTTATCATACAATAGTAATGTATTGTATATTATATACTTGGTTGATTATATACTTTGTTATCTAACATATAGGCAATATATAATACATGTGAATATAAATTAAGAGTAAGAGGGAAGCAGTTTCTTCATTAAAATATATTAAGTGCCTATCATATGCCAGGCTTTATACTTTATTCAGTATATACTTTATTCAGTGGTAAAACAAAAATAGTTTTATCTTGCCCTCTTGGAGTTTAGAGTATAGTGGGGGGAAAAAAATAAGCAAATATATAATAACTTGATAAGTGCTACAAAGGAAAGGAACAGATTGCAGTGATAGATGATAAATCTGGTGGTCACAGTGATCAAGAAAGGCCAATGTGGCTGGAGCGTGGTTTGCTGGGAGAGACTCAAACGAGATGAAGTTAAGAGGTAGGTGGGAGGTCATGAAGGATACTGTAAAGAATTCCTTGGTAAAGATTTTTTATTTTATTGTAAGTGTAATGGAAGCTGTTAAAGTTTTAAACGGGAGTAACAGTTATTTTATCTTTTTTAAAAACAAGATTACTCTGATTGCTATGTGAAGAGTGGACTGTTGGGGGTTAAGAGTGGCAGTGGAGAGATCGTTAAGGAGGTCATTGTGGTAGGGAAGGTGAGGGACTAGTTAGTAGAGGCCCTGGTGGGAAGTGGGTGGATTAAGATGTAATGAGTGAGGGAGAGTGGGAGGAATCAAGTACAAACCTGAGGATTTTGATTGAGTAACTAGGTGAATGGGAGTGAATGGACATGATAATTTTGAAATTCCTTTGGAGCAGAATTGAACTGCTTAGTAATTGGCATCAGAAACCAAAAAATTATATAAAAAATGTAATGATCAGCTGTATTTTTTATAGCTCAATATACAATTGTTTTTGTTAGCTGTTGCTTTGAGACAGTTATGGTGAAGAAATTGGAGGAGGAACTGAAGGAGAAGGAGGTAAACTCAGGTTCCTGGACGTTAAAAGAAATGATTCATTTTATCACTCATTCATTTATTTATTTAACAAACATTTACTGAAATCTTACTCTGTCCCAGGCATACTAGTTACAGCTCCAACTGTGCTCAAATAAAGAATAAGGATAATATAACAGTGAAAGACATTTAAGACTTCAGATGTTGTTCTCAGTGCTGTCTCTGGAAAACTGCACATCAAATTTGTGTTGTTGGCCTAATAAAAAGATACGTAAGGATATGATATCAAGGGTGGCAGAAGTACAATTGTTGAAATTTTTTTCTCTTTATTTTTTTTAATCTTAGAGGTTCCTTCAGGTTAAGAGCAAAGCCAGTCTAATTCCATTCAATTTTACACATTTCTCGAATATTTATCATAAAGAATGTAAGGTAGGAAGCATGGAATAGTGTGGAAAAAGAACATGGACTTTGAGTCAGGAGTCTGCCATTCAAATTTGACTCTTTGAATCAATCACTAGCTATGTTACCCAGGGCAGGTTACAGTGTGTTTGTCTCAGCCTCATTTTCCTCAGCACTTTCTCTTCTTTCCCATGTTGCTTCAGGGAATAGAGATTGATAAGACAGTTCCTGCCCTAAAGAAGTTTAAGGTCTAAAAGAAGGTGTGAGATAAAAAGGTGATGCTAATGTAAGCAGAATAAAATTTGTATTTTGAGAGATGTTCAAACAAAGTTCTTTAGATATCCAAAGTGGGATGTAATGTTTAGTTTTAAAAAAATGCAAAAGGAATCTAAAATGAGCAGGCTTTCAAGCTGACCCTTAAAGGGTGAACTTTGGATAGATTGAGATGAGAGAAGAAACATTTCAGGTGGTGGGAAGAACCAATGTAGGCTTTAATTGTGTTTAGGGAACCAGGGGTGGCAGCTCCTGGAATAGTGGGAAACAGATTCTTGAGGGGGTTTGAGAGTATAAAACTTTCAAAGCTAGAGAGAGACTGAGTTCTGAATTCAAGGTTTCCAGAAGTTCTCGGGCATAATGTGGCTATCTTTGTGTTCCAAGCTACAGGATTTTTCAGGCAAGTTTGATTTAAAATAAGTTCCCTTGGCATTCTGGAAGATTTTTGGCGGGGGGCAGGGTACATAGTAATCTATTGTATTCTTTCTTACATGAGGCTTTAGTATATTTTTATAAAATACTTTAAAAATCAAATGTGAAATTTGCTATTGAAATTGGAATGTTGGATATGATTATGCAGCTATTTTAAATGATAATTGTGAAGACTGTAGAAATGTAAAAATCTCTGTTTATGGTAATTTAAAAAGAATACAAAACTATGTATTGTATTTAGGTGGGAGGACAAGAATGATTTAAAAATGTTTTTATAAAAAGATCTTTTTCTATTTTGCTCTAAGTAAAAATAACTACTGAGAGGAAAGCCTGAACATATACTTTAAACATGTTCTTAAGTATGGAGTACCAGAGTTAATTTCATGTCTAATACATCCAATTCAGCTTCTCTACACAGAGAACATAGGGTATTGTCTCATCCATCTCTTAAAAACAACTAGCTCAGTGATCTGAATTTTTGCTTTAGTAGCCCTTTAGACTCTTAAAAAATTATTGAGGACTTAAACAGCCTTATGTTATATATATCAATATTTAGGTTATGTATGATATTAGGTTATGTATATCAATACTTATCATATTAGAAATTAAAACTAAAAAATTAAAATATTCACTGAAAAATAGCATAATTTCATGACATGTTAACAAATAACATTTTAAGAAGAGATAACTATTTTTCAAAATAATAATAGGTACCTTTGTTTTGTTTTTACAAATCTCTTTAATATCTGGCTTAATAGAAGACAGCTGGATTCTCATATGTACTGCATTCAGTTTTGTGACATCACATGGCATGTAGCCCCTAGAAAACTGTGTTCTATGATTGAGAATGAATGAAAGTAAAAAAAATAAGATCTTAGACTTATTAGAAACTACTTTTGACCTTAGGAATCTGAAAGGAGGATAATGTCTTCAGAACTGCTGAACTAGCACGTTTCTGTTTTTATATTTTCTGTCCAGCCTTCTTGCCCTAAGACTCAGCTCAAATCCTGCTTCAAGGACACTTTCCCAATCTTTTGTTTTATTCTATGTAGCATACCTTAGAATCTGATAACATATGGTTTTGTGATGTTTAGCTTTCATGTGTTTATGTGTCTTATTTATAAAACTATATGTACCTTTGCTGATAGTCTTTTTGATTCCTATATGGCTAAGCAGTAAATACTTGCTGAATTGATCTGAACTAGTATGTAATGCGTTTTTTTCTGAGGAAGTAGATAAGCTTTGCATTTTCACCAAACCAAACCAAACAAAACAAAACTGAATATCAAATTTATTTTATGTATTCATTCGGTCTTTTAATATTTGCATTTCTACCTTGTGCCAGATACTGTGCTATGTTGAAAATATAGTAGTGCATTGAGGAATATTGACAAATCACACTTACTTATAATTGCTTGTTGAAATAGTGCTGTGATGGAACAAGTACAGGAGACTGCGAGAACACTTTGGAGTAGTATCTAACAGACTGGAGGAGCCAGGAAGATTTTATTTAGAGGAATGCCTTCTAAGCCAAGAGCTGAAAGATACCTAGAAATCAGCTAGGCAAAGAGAGAAAGGGCATGTGTTCCATGCAGAGGAAATAGCTTATTGATGAGTGAGGGAGCTTGATACTTTCAGGGAATTTTATAGTGCTGCAAGGTTGAGTTTTATGGTGTTGGGGAATGGTGACAGATGAGACTAGAGGTAAAGAGGAACAGATATTAAAGGGACTTGTAAATTTAAAGTTTATACTGCAGACAGTGGGAAACTGTCTGCAGTATAAACACTAATTTTAAGCAGAGAGGTGGATAATAAGTTTTGTATTTTAGAGACATCACTTGTCTAAGGTCATGCCACTTTGAACAAACCCGATCCTATCTAATCTCAGAAGCTAAGCAGGGTTGGGCCTCGTTAGGACTTGGATGGGAGACCACCTAGGAAGACCAGGTACTGTAGGCATAAAAAATAAAAAATAAGGGATTGTAAGTTAACAAGGTCCTTGCAATCTGTGTGGTCAACCAAGGGTTGCCTCGCCTAAAAAACATATATAGAGAGAGACATCTCTTGACTGTAGTGTGGAGATAGTAGGCATGCTACTTTATGTGCATTTCCCCATAATGTGGCAGTATCAACTTATATGATCAAATAAAGATTTCTGAGGCTAATAGTTAACTAGGAGTTAGTGGAATCTTGAGAATAAACAGGTAAGGTAATTATTTGGTTCCAAGGTAGAGGAGTAGTGGGGCAGCAAGTTTTTCCTTTTTAAAGCTTAAACTTCTTTTCAGCTGCGGAAATGGGCAAATTACATTAATACTACATGACTGGTTTAGGTAATTGCATTAAGCAGTTGAGGGAACCCCAGTGCAGGTTCCCAGAAGAATGCTTACAGCTGTGTAGATTTCACATCTGATGCTAGCAAGCATTTGCTTTTTGAAAAAAAATCCCTCAACATCCTCCCCTACAGACACGTACCAGAAAACCTAAAACAACAAATAAAATCCTAATATAATATAAAGGTCATATATAACACAACTGAAAAAGAGCATGAAAACTCTCGTGGGGCCCACCCAAAAATATGTATTGCTAAAAGTGGGTCGATAATTCTCTTGAAAGGCTCATTTGTCACTTTGATAGTCTTGTAAATGTCATGTAAGTATTCTGTAAATACTTACAGAACACAGGAATTCCTGGTGAAATAATGTCACCTAAGCTGAGTCTTAGGGCAAGTAAGGCTGGACAGAAAATATAAAAACAAGTTTTTTTCTAAAATAATAAATTTGGCCTGTAATTTTAATACTGGGATGCCATTTAAAGTAAGCTTAAGGAGCATGAAATATTAAAGAGCATATTATCATCTGTTAAATTCATTAAATTTATGCTCTTGGTATAAAAAGACATGATTTATGTTGGTTCTTTTAGAGGTTTCATTATAAAAGTTTGGTGTATCTTTTTTTTGAAATAATAGAGTAAATAGGATGCTTGGGATCTGAAACAGTATATCTGAAGATAAATAATATAGTGCTCTTTTACAGTAACCATTTGAAGGTAATGTAACAACTCTTTTTTTAAAAAAAGTAATATATTTTGTTCTATAAAGTGACAGTTATATGCCAAAGAATTTTGAGTTTTCAAAAATAAGTACTAAATGTAGTTAGGGTTAGGGACAAGAAGATGTTAGACATTTAAAAAACAATTTATTGTTACCTGTAGGGATTGAAATCCGGGGTTCCCCATCTGAACTACAGAACATAGAAAATTATTTGAGTGACTGTTTTCTCAGTTCTCCTAAAGATGGCACTAACTAGTACCCTTCTGGATACATAGGAAGAAGTTAATTGCATATAGTGGGTGCCTAGGGTATTAGGGCTTAATTCTTTTGAAGAACCCTTTGAGAAGGGCTGATATAAACTTTAATAAAGCTATAAATTCACACACCAATGACAGTCAGCAATTGATTACATCCAGCTTTGCTTAAGATCAGTGGCCTTTTCTTTCGTATCACCACTAATATTTCATTAATGTCTTAAATTATCACACTTGTTAACCTTATCAACCATTATATACAGACAGACAGTAGATCAGAATGGTTAAGTGTATGGATTTCAAAGCCAGACTGCCTGGGTTTGAATCTCCCCGCTACCGCTAACTTCATCATCTCTCTGCAATGGGGACAATATTGGGAGATAATGTTCTCAGACTCTTTAAGCAAATCACCAATTAAGTTTGCTTTTCCCATGCCAATGGGAAACTTGGGAGGCACCATTGTTCCTGTTCAATTACAATTGGCATACAATATTATATTAGTTTCAGGTGTATAACATAGTGATAGACATCTATGTAACTCGTGAGATGATCACCCCGATATATCTAGTACTCATCTGACACTACATAGTTATTACATATTATTGACTATGTTCCTTATGCTATACTTTATATCCCCTTGACTATCTTGTAACTTCCAATTTGTACTTCTTAATTCTTTTTTTGTTTTTGTTTTAGGGTTTTTTGGATAATAAGTTTTTAGTGTCATTGTTGCCAGGTTCATGAGTCTTTTTGTTTATGTACAGAACCTATTGGGTTACTCAACCAGCAGCTCTTTGAATACTCATAGGCTTAAAGATAAACTACAGAGATATAAAAGAGCCTTAAAAACTTTGTATCTAGGATGCCTGAAGTTTTCTCTCAATGTTCTTTACATTCTAGTTACTTTATTATGTAACTAATATCTGATGACAGTGTTGGTAATACAAAGGCTATAAGTAAGGTGAAATAGAGTAAATCCCTTTTAGTAAAAAAACCTTCTAACCCTGATATTCTGTGATTATTCTAATTACAGGCATTTCATGGGTTCAGGTAAAACTTGGGAATAAAACAAATGATAGCCAAAATTTTATATAACTTGTCTTTTTTGTTATTTCTGTAGCAGCTTTGTCTTTTTAATTAGACCTTACTTTAAAGTATCTTGAAGTTCCGTCCTCACTGCATTTGGTTCTGTGTTTACAAAGGAATAGTTCCCAAAGTGAGTATGATCTAAAATCACCGCCAGATTAAGAAAGCTTTGTTGTCTCTAAAAACAATTATCAGTAATCATTCAACAGAAGTAATAAATTTCTTTTTATTAAAACACATTTACCTGTTTATATGTCAGTTGAGACTGATTCTCAGACACCTTTGTTTTAAGCTGGAATTTTAAACTCTCAGCTGACAGTTTCTTAGGGAACAAGTGTACATGTATGCTTAGTTTCTAAAAGTTTTACTTAGATATCATGAATTTAAGGCTTAATTATCTCCTTGCTGTTCACTATGTATCAATTCCTTATACTCTAGTCATAAATCATAAGAATAAATATAATAGTTCATATAGTACTTGGCACACAGTAGACATTTGATAGATCAATTTGAGTTGTTACATTTTATAAATGTGCTATTTAGTAAAATGAAAAACTTGCACTGTAAATGAAACAAATTTAAATAGTTCTTAGAAAATGTCATTTTATTTTCTAGTTAAATTATCTGATCTATTTAATATTCAAGTCCAATAGTATAATTAATTTTGAATATGTTCTCATAGGCTTACACGTAAAAGTCAGCAAAACAGATCCTCGCCACTTGTGTGAAGTGGCTGTTTAACCATGAAATAAACTATTTTTATTGCCATTGCCCTGTGGATATGTTCTTTCTGGCAGTGCTGTCCATATTTGGTGGCTCTGCGTGGAGAGCCAGGTGGTGCTGAAAAGCATCGCACAGTGAAGCGTGGATGTATCTAGGTTTGACATTTGTCATCCCTCACTGCTGAAGGGAAGGGTAAAATCTGTTTTTCCATATGTTTATGCTTTTTTTTGCCTGCAGTTTTGTCCAGATGGTCTTCTGAACATTGTTTACTTTAGATTGCTATCCCAGATGTTTTGAAAACTGATGGGTAAAAGTGGTACACAGATACGTAAATCATTTGCATGTTACAGTTTAAAAATACAATTCTTATAAGATTAAAATATAACTTATTTCTGGAAGTATTTTTCCAAGTGATGAATAAATATATTTTTATATACGTTATATATTTAAATATAGTTAATATCATCCATATAGTTTAGTTCCCCTAACCACTCTGTTTTTATGTTAAGCTGAAAAATATTATGGTAGCATTTATTAAGAATGTTAACTAAAAGAAATACTTTTGAGGAATCATATTTGTTCAGAGTTGCATATACCGAAATCTGTAAGAATCTTGCCCTACTATCTTAGTTCTTCTCATTGTGCATAAGTCACCGAAGAGAAATTAGGTGGTAAAATGACAGTGGATTTATAATAAAAATATCATTGTGACCATGGGCTTAACCTGTTGGAGACTGAGTTTTGTAAAAGTAAAATCAGTAACAGTCTTGCCCTAAAAGATGGAGTAATGCTTGGATTTAATTACTCTTTCATCCTAAATCTCTTAAAAATCACTATAAACCATCTATTGGCAAGGGCTGTCTGAGAGCCTGAAACCTGCTGATTTGAGCCTCTAGTTGGAATCTCAGATATAATGAAGAGATGGACTGCTCTCATTTGCAAACCCAGCCAGTATCCTGTGGGACTTCCTCTTGTTTGTGCAGTGCTTCTTAAGCACCGACTGGCTTTTTTCATTTGTTGTTACATTCACTTGCGAGTTTGAATACTGTCTGGCCTTTTTGTGCTTTTTCTTTTCTCCATACCTGGCCTCTGCACTTCAATGACCTTCTTTATTAATTGTACTAGCCTTTGCCCCCAAGCTCTAGTGGAATGTAATTTTATCACTTCTAATAATACCTGGAGGACAGTAGAAGAGATCTATCTTGCTAGTTCTTTTCTGTGTTAACTTGGAATTCTAGGTTTGAGAATTAAAAATAGCTCTTCAGTATCAGGAAAACAAACATCGAATAACAACCAATAATGTTTAAAGAATAAGCAAACAGGATTAAAGGGAAAAGCAGGTAATAAGATTTATGAAAAAAAATTAGTTGCATCACAGGGTAGGAGAAAAGACTTGAAGGAAAAATCTTTTCCATGCAAGAGGTTTGCTTAATCTTAGAAACCACCAATTCATTTTTCTCAAGGAGGTAAGATGTTTCTACACATTCAAAAGAAATACCAAAGAATTATGAAAACTACGGTCAATATAAAAGGCAAAATTCATATTAGCAATGTAGAAAACCTAATTAGAAACAAGAGATAAATTTGAGAAAAAACTCAAAGTACAGGAAATGATTAAAGAGGAAAAAAATGAGAGCATATAAGCAATGGATGTGAAGGATAGTTCATGAAGATACATAGTGCTTACTATGCCAAGTATTTTGGAAATAGCTCATTTAATTCTTCTGAAAAAATGTGTTAATAATTCCATTTGGTTGATACTGGAGCCCCATATCTTAAGATGCATTTGAAGAGGGGGCAAAAGTCAAAGGTGCCAAGTCAAGCCATATTTGAACCAATAGGATGTGCATGACATCAGTCTACCAGGACCCAAGACTGAAATTTCTCTTTATGGTGTTTCTTCCTCCTATCCTGAGAATAGGGCTGCCTCCACCCCTGTTTATCTCCCTTAATGCTGTTGTACAGAAGAGTGATTGGTGGGGAGGAGATGTCTTACCTCCTCTTAAGAAATCATCAGAGACAGAGAAGACTACAAGTCTACTATGTTTGCTCTTTAATCTTGTAGGTTTTCATGTATGTTGAATTTTTATTATGTACATTCTCCCGAACAACACACCCCTGTGGGAAAAAGAGTGGTCATAAGAGGCATTCCCTGGTCTCCATCAATCTGATTGGAGGGACAGACAGCCAAACATTTAAAAGTTAATTAGTAATGCGGGGCAGCATGTCGGTATTAGATGAATAAAAGATAAAATTGTAAAATACTATAAAATCTGAGGCTTGAAAGTAATTTAAAAGAATATTTAGTTAAAACCAAAAGATTTGAGAACTTGGGAATTTTCTATTAAACTTCATATTATAATGATTCAGAAAGAAATTTTCTGTTAAATAGATGTCTGTTGTGTCAGGAATCATTCTCCGTTTTCATGTTATTAAATATGATGAACTGACACTATAATTTGTAAATCTGCATTAATTTTACAAGTTGGTAAACTCAAAATATTCATTTATGTACTATACACTTAAGTATTTTACTTTTTATATTATAATTCTGTTAATTTTTAAACTTTATTTGAAAACTTCAAACTTACCGAAAAGTTCCAAGAACAATACAAAAAATTGCCACTATATGGTGACTTTCTAATTTCATCATTTCTTCTGTTTATTAGTTGGCATTCTCTTCTAAGGAAGAGTTTCCTCCCTTTTACCCCATTTTAAAATCTGTTTTCAGTTGAGGCTTATCATTTTGTCCAGTGAATAGTAATCTATTAGTGCCCTTCTTCATTTTGATATTCAGATTGACTCGGATTGGACAAGTGGGAACCTACTCAAAATGATACCTGTGTATTTTGACATACTCATCACTTTTTTTGAGCATTTCTTTATTTTCCGGCACAATAAAAGTGTCATAGGTTCATTTTGCCTCTTTGCTGCCCCACGGTTAAGAATCACCCATTTCTTCAAGGAGTCTTCATTCCTTTTGGTAAGGAATGATATTTAGAAATCAAGAGCTGGGTGTTTTCTTCTTGTTCTTTTATATTTAATTTTTTAATTCATCTGGAATTTATTCTGCAATGTTGTGTGAGTTACAGATTTTATATTAATATGAACTAAAATTAATTGCTTTAGCGGTAAGATATAAAACCCAAGACATTTATTTTTGTTTGTGTTCTTGACTTTCAGGAACATTGATTCAGGAGAAATGTCAATTTAATTTTTAAATAATATATTTAAATTATATAAAATGATTTACATCTTATGTCAGTTATGTTTTCTCTAACTTAGGTGCATTTTCTAGAATCATAAAACTTTGTGAAGAGAAATGTGAAACGGGTGGGAAAAAAAAGGGAAGAAAAGGCAGCAATGTAACATCTGTAAAAGGAATTACGAATTTAGGAAATACTTGCTTTTTTAATGCAGTCATGCAGGTAAGAGCCACCAGAAAGCTTTGTAACATGTGGAAGACAATTTTAATTAATGTGTATTTGTTTGCACACCTGTAGACTGTCAAATGACTAACTGTTCATCTACAAATTTCTGTTTTTGTTTGTTTTAGGCTATCTTAGCCATTGTCATATACATATATATACCTTTTCCACATTGCTTCTGAAATGTCTTCCCTGTATTTTGTCATGGCTCTATGAGTAATGGCGACATTAAATATAAAATGTATCCAATTAAATTTTTGAAACTTAAAAATTTTAGCTATGCTAGATGAAATTCGAAACTTTGAGAAAGTAATTTATTACATAAAATCATATTCTCTAAAATATTATATTCTATATAATATTCCAAAAATATTATAACTGAATCAGAAGAGTTTGCTTTTGTTTTCTTTTAGAACTTGGCACAGTCTTACATTCTTACTGAACTGATGAATGAGATCAAAGAAAATGGTACAAAACTCAAGATTTTTCCTTCTACAGACTCTCAGTTGGTAAGAAGTCTAACAATCTGGATAAGAGCTCTTTGAGATGAGATACTGACATTGCCAAAATCTGTCTTTAATGTTCCTCAGGTCTATCAACTGAGATGCTAGAGGATTTGAAAAAATAATTCAAAAGCATTTTGTGAAGATAAACAAAACATTTAAAATTTCTAAAATCATAACTTTAAGATAGATATGTTTAGAACTTATGGGTCAAGCAATACAAAAATATTGAGATAGCGTTCAAACAAATTACTAGCAAAGACAAAAGTGGTTTGACATTTTTTGGGCAAATTGTCTAGGACTCCTATTTTGTAGTTACTGGTGACAATGTATAAAGATAGCATTTTTTTTCCTTTAAAGGTAGATGTAATTTTAAAGTGAGCATCTAAAAGTTTTTCGAAGTCTGGTCTGATAATGTTTTTAAGCTAATGAGGAAGTAAAAGCAGCCTCTAACATTCAGAAGCTGGCCTGGCACCCATAGCTTGGCTGTTATTCAAATACTAACTTCAGGTTAGGTTACTCTAAGACTGATAAAATGAGACAAAGCAAGTCCACTTCATAATTTTATCTAAACACAGACAAAAACAAGTTTACTCTACCACTTAGAAAATCCTAAGCATCCTCTCTCAGCCAAAGTGAGTGAGTGCTGTTTCTTTACTAGCTATTGCTTTATTCTCATTCTAGTCTCCCGCCACCCAAAGATAAGAGTTAATGAGTTACCCAGTCATAGAATTAGTCCTACTTTCTGACAGCATCCAAGTAAGAGCAGACCTCTACTTTCCTTAGGCTCTTCCTTAAATGACCCAACTAAAGCCCAAATCCTATATTGGTTCTTTTGAATACTCTCTTATTGAGACACCCCATGATTCCTTGTGGTTCATGTTCTCCCTCAATGCAACAAGTAATAAACCCACCTTGTTCAACTGTAGGTATGTTCCTGGTGATCTTTGGCTGGAGCTCATTGACACTGGTAATAATGATTTTAGTTAGAAATTGATTTGTGTGTGCACGTGCACATATGTGTGTGTGTGTGTGTGTGTGTGTGTGTGTGTGTTTTAGAGGAAGAAAGAGTATATGTGTAGCTCATAATCTGGCTTTTAAAAAGTACTTAAAGAGGAGTTCTAAAAATTCTTCGCCCAATGTAGTAAGCTTAGATTTTTCTTCCAAGGAGGCAGTTTTGAAAGGTGATATATTTTTTTTGATTAAAAGGCAAACTGTAAATTCATTGCCTGTTCAGCTCCTTAAAAAATTTTATGGTAGATTCCAATGTCTTCTCCTAAAGTATAGTGAAATAGTGAAGCCTACTCTACTAAATGGAAGTTAATGCTTAGTCATTTGAAAAGGTTTCATATGAAATGTGGTTGAATGTTAAGTTTAAGTATTTCACATGTGGAGCTGTGTCTCAAGATTACTGTATGGCAATTAGATATTATAGCTGATCACTTTAGGTTTGTGTCACTTTTAAGAAGGAATTTTCAATCTAGGTTTTCGGTTTTTAGAACAAACAGTTGACCGGAGCTGTGGCACTGTCAGTGTAGATCACCAGTTTTACTTTGTCCTTTGCAATCTGTATGCCTTTTATTTCTTTTCCTTACTGGCTTGACCCACCAGTAATATATTGAATAGATGATGAGATGAGAGCAAACATCCTTGCCTTAATCCTCAAATTAGAGCAAAAACATTCAGTCTTTCACTATTAAGAATGAAGTTAACGGTAGGTTTTCCATAGGTGTTCTTTATAAGGTTGAGGACATTCCCTTCTATTCCTAGTTTTCTGAAGGTTTCATCATGAATGAATGCTGAATTTTGTTAAATGCTTTTCCTGCATCTATTGAGATTATCATATAGTATTTCTTCTTTATTCTCTGTTAATGTGGCAAATTACACTGATTGATTTTCAAACCTATCTTGTTAACCTAGGACAAACCCACCTTGTTATGATGTATTATTATTATTATATGTTGCTGAATTTGATTTGTTAATGTTTGTATACATATCAGCAGTGCTCTTACTTTAAAAATTTTATTAAGCTATTCATACAGAGAAGCGTACATCACAATTACATAGATGATAGATTTTCACAAAATGAAATTAACACTTTGCTCAAGAAACAGAACGTAATCAGCAGCTGGAAGCCCCCTTCAGATTGCCTTCCATTCATTACCTCACTACCTGACAAGGATGGCCTCTATCCTGGTTTCTAACAGGACAGATCCATTTTGCCTGTTTTAATAATTACATAAATGAAATCATACAATATGTACTTTTTTGGATTTGGCTTCTTCCTGTCGATGTTTGTGAGATTCATCCATATTGCATTCTCATCAGCAAATTTACCTTAGCTTTCAAAGTTTAAGTGTACTTTTAAAACCTAAGGTTATTTACTCACTTAGTTCTGAAGGGTTTCTCCTTTATCTAAAAATGCTTTATTTGGGAGTAGGAGATACTACGCCTTAGTTCTTGGACTTCGAAACTGCCTTAGATTTTACTTTTGACACTTGAAGTAACTTTTAATTCACTTAACATAGCAAAAAGCACTTTGATATTCAAAAGCTATGGAAAATTATAGCCTGTCCTTTATGTGGTTTTAGCCAGGTTGTGGATTTTTAAGCATAGTTGGTATGAAATATATACGTTACGTGTATTTCATGAACACGTGAATGAGACAACATAATAGTTGCCCTAGGAGATAACATTCTAATGTTTGAAGATTATATTTGGAATGTGCTTTTTATTCATTGTAAAGAGAGGGAGTTACTGGTGAAGGTAACGTTTTAGAAAACAAAACTTGGTGGGAAAAAAATTCTAGAATAAAAGGCATTGATCCTTTACACAATTTTAGCTGCTTTTGTCAAGCTTTATGTCTCTCTCCTTTACAAGAGGGAGATGGTATACCAATTTTGTGATTTAATTTCCCATTCCTTATTTATTTGGGGAAAAGAAGAGTATGAAGTTTTGCTAATATAATTTATAATTATAAAGATGTACAAATATCAAGTAGATGAATAATTTTGCTATTGGGAGAGCACATTAAGGGACAGTTTCAAGCAAATAAAGATTAGTGATTTCATTCTTAAGCTAATAGTTCTATTTACATAAAAGGCATAGGGTATGAGAATACCTGTGTTTTTTAAGATAAGGCATTTAATTCCATTTTCTTTTTTTGTATATTTATTTTTATATGAGGGAATAAAGTTTCTTAATACAGTTGAGGCAATTTAGTTGTCATCATTTAAACAAAATATAACTCTTAGATTTTAAATAATATATATTTCTGACATAGAGTTGATTATGTTTTTAAAGGATCCATTAATGGTGGAACTTTCAAGTCCTGGACCATTGACCTCAGCCTTGTTCCTGTTTCTTCACAGCATGAAAGAAACTGAAAAAGGACCACTTTCTCCTAAAGTTCTTTTCAATCAGCTTTGTCAGAAGTGAGTGCATGTGTATTCTTAATATAAATAATCATGAGTTATTGTATTTATCACTTAATATGAGTAATTTCACTCTTACTGTAACATTGCTATTATTGCCTAGACTATCAAGAGAAAGAACATGTTTAGTTTCAGCTCTGTGCTTTATGTAAATTATGTCTTGTACTGCTATGAAGTGATTATTTATCCCCATTTTATATAAGGAAACAGAGACTTTTAGAAGTTGAGTAGTTTACCTCGTTTCGTAGTGACAGAGCCAGGATTCTAATACAGGTCTGTCTTGATTCAGAACCTCACAATATAATACTATAAAGTAAGAAAATAGAATTATAAAATATGAAATTTGCTGTAATAGATCATCTAACATAGTTTATTTTAAAAGATGCAAATAGAGTTTAAGTGAATTGAAGAACTTACATTTTTGTATATCTACAATCTTTAAAATTTTATTTTAATTTAAGCTTATCTATGCCATGGTATTGTGTTTTACCTCATAGTATTATACCAATGTTAATTTCTTTTTTAAAAAAGTTTTATTTGTCTTTCTATGACTGGCTTATTTCACTTAGCATAATCTGCCACGGTATTTTAAGTGTAGTTCAAAGTATGGAGAGTTTATTATATGTTTCATTTGCTTGGCAAAAGCCCTGAAAAGTCTGAGAGATGGGTGCCTCATAAAGTCAAAGTTTTTAGAACATTATATGCTTTAGAACTTTGTTCTTGACTCTACTAAAAGTAGCTTTTTGTATCATTTCATTGTAGTTTTATAAAGATTTTTTAAAAGAATTTTTAAAATAATTTGTTAAATTATTAAAATAAGTGCTCATAGACAAAAATTCAAACTATTATCTGTTTTTTAATTTTCAAAAGTGGTTTTGCATATATGGAAACACAAATTGTCTGCAACTTGCTTGTTTTGGTTAATATTTTGTACATCTTTATAGTACATGTGGATATAACTTATTCGATTTTACATATGTGTATGTGTATGTGTGTGTATACATCTTATTGCACTTGAGAGAATACATCTGTAGGATAAATAGAATGGTCAAACATTATTTGAAAATATTTAAAAATTACATTTTCTTTTGCTTTATTGTGTTTACTTTAAAAAGAGATACATATTAAGAAAAGTGATTTTTAAAAAATAAGATGAAGATTTGTCATATTTGTTGGGCCTGTTTTTGGACCCTGTTCTATTATATTGATCTTTCCTTGTGCCAGTACTGCAAGGTCTTGATTACTGTAGCTTCATAGGAAATCTTGTAATTGAGTAATGTGAGTCCTTGAGCTTTTTCCTCTTCCTCCTCCTTCTCCTTCACTTCCTCCTCCTCCTCCTTACTATTCTAGTTGCATTACTTTTTAATATGAATTTTAGAATTAGTTTGTCAACTGGAGTTGGCATTGAATGTGTAGATCAGTTTGGACAGAATTGACATCTTAATGTTGAGTCTTCCCATGAATGATTATGATATGTCTTTTCAGTTAAAGTCTTTGATTTTTCTCATCAAAGTTTTGTGATTTTCAGCCTACAAATCTTGCACATACTTTGTTAGATTTACCTTAAGACTATTCTTTGGTGTGTCATGTACCTTAAGAAGTGCCACCAAATTCTGAAGATAGAATGAAAGTACAGTGTATAGTATTTTATGTATGTTCTTCTGTATTACCTTCTAATTTACTAATTCACCCTTCAATTGTGTAGTTTAATATCCTATCCTTTGCATTTTTACATCTGTGATTTTATTTTATTATTGCTAATATTTTTAACTAATTAATATCTACATGTTCTTATTTAATTTTTTCCAATTTTTCTTAATATCTAGGCCTTTATTGGCAGCATGCCTTTGTTTTTGGACATTCTCAACATATTTATTGTAACTTCATTGAGACTGTTCTATAAGATTTATTTGGAGTAAATTCATTTCAGTTGATTTTTTTTTAACGTTAAATTTCTGCGTGTTTTATAATATTTGTTTATAGGCTTCTTTGGAGTAGATTTTGTTTGTTTGTCTTCTTCCATCGCTGGCCCATTTACTCTCTTCCATTTTCTCTACACCTTGTCTCCCTGCCACTCCCATCACCTCCCCTTTCTTTCCATCACCTTCCTTTCTCATACCCTCCTCCTCACTGCCTAAAAACTTTTAATTTTAAGATAGCCTCGCCCCTGTCCTCTAAGCTGGCCTTGGAGATCCAGGTCTCTTAATGGTTCACAGTTATCTTTCTGTGGTTCTGTGAGAAGAGTCTGTAGAAGGCTTGGCTCAGCTTCAGATCCCTAGGCTGTGTTCTGTTGTAGCCTTAGGCAACATTTGCCCAGAGGCTTTCTTTCAGGAAGGAAGATCAACAATCCTTGACCAATGAGCCTGGCTCTGTCCGATGCAAAGTATTTTTAGTTTTCTTCACCCTTCAGACCCAGGGGCTATTAAGTCTTGTTATTTTCTCTGTCTACTATTTTGTGTTCTAGTTTTGCTCTGTGGGGTTTTTTGTTTGTGGGTTTTTTGTTTTGTTTTGTTTTTTTGATACTGAATCTCACTTAAGACTTTTTTTTTGTTTTCTCTCTTTAAATTTGCTGTGCTTGGAGTAGTTTCTGGATCATGCACGGACTGATTCATCTTCACCTAGAAGACATCTCTACACTTTTCTCGTTCTAAATTTCTTTTTCTTGACAGTCTATTCCTGTTTAATGAGTGGACATACAATTTCCTCTTACAAGTTGAGGTTTTTAAAGGTTCCCTCCTCTTTTCCATGGTAACGTTTTTACTAAGGTACATTTCCTGTGAATGTATAATGTTTCCCTTATTTCGAATAGGGTGAATCTTTTCATATATTTGATGATTTTTCTCTTTCTATTTTTTAAGCTTGAAGGTCTCTTTTGGTATTAGTAGCTCAGATTGGCTCCATTAGGGATTCTATAAGTTACAGTTTTTCCTCAGTTCTAGGTAAAGGAAGAAAGAAAAAAAATCCAGCTTAGTAAATTTTCTTCAGTGGTTTAGAAGACAGTAAGTGCTTTGTGCATGGTTGAGTTGGAGCTATAGGCAGAGAGATGGTGGGGACAGTTTCTCCTTTGTTCAGGACCAATTTCCTTCCTGTGTGCCTGCTTCAAAAGCCATAAACTGTTTCCTCCTACCTGCTGCCTTGCTGGTGAGGATCTCTGAAGGATTTACCTTCCCCCTCCAGTCCTCTTCCACTCCACTAACCTTTTGTAATACAGCACAAGTATAGTGTCATGCAATTTCTGCCTTTCATAGAGTCTAGCTGTAGAGGCCCAAATAGGGTTGGAATTGGTGTCTATCTTGGTTTCTGTCCTCATCTCTGATCTAGGAAGTGAACAGTATCCACAACATGCAGAAAGGGAAGCCCATTAGGGGAATAAATGAAAGTGCTCAACACAATTCTACTATGTGGTACTTCTTAGCAAGAGTGAGTAGTAGTAACTAAGATGATTTCTGTTACAGGCTAGATTCACGCCTGTTTTGAATAGCTTTTTAACACCAGGGCCTCACATTAGTGCTTTACTAGGATGAACATGTATCATGAGATAATGAGGAATAATGCTTAAAGTACTGAACTCAAGAATCAGAAGACCTGGATTTATGTCAGTGGCACTCAGCTTGTTCCTCAGTTTTCTCAAGTGTAAAATGAAGTTCTTATTAATTATGAATTCCCTAACGGCACTGTTGTGTATATCAAATGAGGTACGTTGTATACTGTACCATGAGACAATTGTAAACTTGTCTTGTTATATAATATAGTCTTACTATTTTGTGTTATTTTGACAAAATTCTTTCATCTTAGAGCACTTTCTAAATTTAGTACTTGTTTGCATTTAAGGCAAAAATGCTCGTTTAGAACTGGAGTTCATTGCCAGGAATATAACTGAAATCAACTAAATATTTGCTGTATTGATGTTTCTATGAATAGCACCCGATCCTTTTATTTAATTAATACACTGGAAATCTGTCAAATTCTTAAAATACATTCACAGAGACATCAGTTTATAATTCTTTATTTTAATACAATCACATGCATTTGATTATTTAAGGTAGGAAGATAATAGATCACAGTAGCTTGAGTTTGAATACTGTTTTTTTTGCTTGTTTGTTTGTTTTTGCTTATTGTGTGACTGTGCAAATTACTTAAACAGTCCCTCTGAGCCCTCATATATAAGCTGGAGAAAATAGTATATCCCAAGCTTGTTTGAGGATTATGTGACTTAACCTATGTAAAACTTAACATATGTGCTTGGCATGTAGTAGTTGCCTAATAAAGGATAGCCATATTGTTCTCAGTGACTTAAGATTTCATCCTAATTGGAACAGTAATCACATTTTGTCTTTTGACTTAATAGAAAAAGAAGTAAGTTGAATCCATGGCTATGTTATTTCAAAGTGATTTTATAAATAATAATATGTTGTTGATGAAATGATTGTTCTTTTTTTCTTTCCTGTTTTTTTTTTAAATCATAGAGCCCCTCGATTTAAAAGTTTTCAACAACAGGACAGTCAGGAACTTCTGCATTATCTGCTGGATGCAGTGAGGACAGAAGAAACAAAGGTCAGATTTCTTTATGTGTATCATACATACTCTTTAAGAAGAAGGTATAAAACTGAAGGAATTAATTTCTACGATAATTTTAATGTATGGCTGAGAAGTAATTTGATATTTTTCTAACTATGCTATTTCTTCTTTCTCTCTCTCTTTTTTGACTCTTCTACCATAGGATTATTAACTTTCACCCTTTCACAACCCCTATTACCCTTTATTAGTTAACCTAAATTAGTTATTATTTGTAACCCTTTGGCTATAAATAAATCAACTAAAACTAGCTTAAATAAAGAAAAAGGATCTAAGAATCCAGGTGAAAGGGGATATAGTTGGGACAGGAAGATTCTCAGGAATCCAGAAAGTATTCTTATTTCTCTAGTTTCTCTGGCTCTGTAGGGTTCTTTTATCCATCCGTTTGCAGACTGAGCAGTTTCTCTGCTTCTCTGAGTGGCAGCACATGATCACCACAGTTTGCATGTTGCAGTTCTGTATGTATAAAAATGAAACTCCCTGTTTGTGAATCCCAATTCCCAAGAGAAAAACTTCATTATCATGTTGGATTAGGATCCACTCAGTGATCAGTCACCGGTGTCTAGAGGAGTTGGGCCCCAGCCTTCTGAATCAGGGAATGTTTCTTAGAACAGAACAAATGGCTCATGGACTGAATAGATTCCTTAAACAGTGTTGTAATCTTTTCCCTTAATTGATTAGCCGTTTGTTGACTCTTACATTAAATTAGTTAAATTCAACTTTTTTGTTGCTATCCTATGCAAATAGCATATAATTTTTGTTTTCAGAGAAAATTCGGGATATTAAAGATGTCAAATTCACAGTACATTTCTTCCATTTTCCCCTTCTTACTCATAGCAGACTTTGCCGATCATTCATAATAACTCTGCTGAGTCTGGATTCAGTCAGCATCATTCTCAATATAGCACTGTGGGCAGCCCCTGTCACTCATAATTGTCTTAATGGGTGAAATCCTGTTTCCTCTTCAAGGTGAATATACTTCTTAATCTATATATTAGTATGTAGTAAAGCAACCTGGTGAAAAGTGCTCCTATACTTGTGGTAGATGTTACTATATTGCTAGGCAGGGTGGATTCTTCCCTTTTTTTAAAAAAAAAATTCTACTTTGAGTTATAAGATCATAGTGTTTCTTTACTCCTAAAAGCTGGTTTTCAGTGAAGAGAGAGTTATTAGGCTTCTCATATTTTCTTAGAAATAATCTTAAAGAATGAGTTAATCACTCCCTCATGTTACCAGTATGCAGTTGTCTCTCAATGTCTGCAGGAGACTGGTTCCAGACCCCACACCGATGCTGAAATCCATGGATGCTCAAGTCTCTTATATAAGATGGTGTAGTATATGCAGTAATCTATGCACATCATCTACTTTAAATTATCTCTAGAGATTACTTATAATACCCAATACAATGTAAATGCTATGAAAATAGTTGTCATACTGTATTGTTTAGGCAATAATGACAAGAAAAAAAGTCTGTACACGTTCAGTACCATTGCAGGCCTAACTACATAGTACACATCAGCAACAATATAACATTTTTTTCTGAGTTGTTTGAATTCAGGGATGTGGAACTTGCAGATACAAAGGGCCAACTGTATTAATACAGTGCCATTCTTAATTAGCTGTTTATTGACTTAAATTTAACTTTTGAAGGTGTCACTCTGTTTCTGCCATCCTCTACTTTTATATATTTTGATTAGAACCCTACAACCTTCTATTTAAATTTGTTTTTGTCGCCTTAGGCTGTGGTGACATTCCTCAAGGATCGATACTGTTATCTATGTGTCCCATGCACATTGTACATAGTAGATGCTCAGTGAATGTTTGTTGACTAAGTTGTCAGTGCTTACCCTTTAAATGGACAGTTTCTATTGAGAACTTGAATTGGGAAGAAAATAAAATAAACAGTCTCTTAAGTTATAGTAGCTAGTTTCTTGGAGATTTACAGTTATTTTGAATAGGTTACAATTTGAGTAAATTATTAAATTGACAGAATAATACTGTTATGTTTTACTTATAATTTGTTTTTAAAATCAGTTAAGAGATATATAATTAGTTAAATTTGGGGGACATTAGCACAATCCCCCATGAGCGAATATTTGATGATATTTTCTTAGTTCTAGAAACATACCAAGAATGGAGATTTAAACTGATCTTTCTGACTATCAAACTAATGATCTTTCTATACAATACTGCTTATTAAAGCTTAGTTTTAATGCTTTGTCTTCAGCGACCAGTATAAATAATACATTCTTTGTTAAGCTTGCTATTTAAAATTTAAGCATAATTATTTTACTATTTGAAAAGTATTAGCCTAATTCAGTAACTATGGTTTATTAATACTCTCGTTGAAGAAGAAGATACAAGATAGCAGTGTGGAGAGAGATGCTCTTTCTTTGTATTATGAATAATAAATGTATTTTGACGCTTCAGAGCCTGCAGATGATATAGGAGTTACTTCATTCAGTCTACCAATTGCTAGAATGATTTTTTTCCTCTTTAATTTGCAAGAATATGTTTGATAATTGGGGGTCATGTATCATTAGAAATAGAATTAAAAATTACCTCTACATTATTTTTCTGTTGATATTACGAATAGAACAATAAAATCTATCTCTATCATTTTTTTTCTATTTCACTTCTATTACTTGATGGCATTCTTTGTTACAGTTAAATTGTTGTTTTGTCATAATGGTTCATTAGGATTCACAGTATCTTAAAAACTCAGGCAGCACATCAGGAAACACTGGTTTTTGAAAGCTCTTATCTTTCTCCCTCTCTTTGAGGGTTTTAGATGGTGTGACAAAATTAAAATGTCAAGTCTGTGGATCTATTCAGTCTTGCAAGCAAGCACGGTTGTGCTGATCAGTTACAGTGAGTACTGAGGCAGGAGCTGCATTGTCTGGCCTGGGAACCCCACAGCTGTCAATCGTGCTGTTATTGTAGTTGTCACTGCCATGTGTTTTTTGTTTGAAGAAAAGCTATACCGTTATGTCTGCCACCAGAATCTTTTAGTAATGATTAAAAACTACTGACCTCCTTTCATATTGTTTCATTAAAGTCTTTTTCTTATGACTATAAAGTTTAGGAATATAACATGCTCTTACTGAATAGAGCACTAAAGGGATCATTTGTGCAAAAATTGGAAATTGTTATGTGAAAAATAAAATCAAATTTAGTATAAGAACTTCTTTTATAGGCAGGCTTTTCAACTTAGAAACATAACCTGTGCTTTTTTCTTAATTTGAGCTATCACTAAAATAATGATGTTACATTTTTATTATCTTCTCAAAGACATATAACTTTAATACATTATTGGATAGGATTATTTAAAAGGCATAATATCTCCGTTAACTTAAAACTATGAATTTCTGCATTCCTTTTTTTAAAAGAAGTTTAAGATGAAATTTGAAATAGTTGAACTTTGATAGCGCTAGTTGATTAATGTGCTGCAGTTGTTAACAGCTCTCTGACCAAAGTCTGTTTTTTTAACCTAAATGTTTCAAAGCACAACTCTTAACAGTGAGAGTTTGTAGATGTACCTAAACTCATTTATTTTATTCAACTTGATAAGTTACCTATTATCTCTCTAACAGTATAGAGGGAAGAATATAAATTTATGGCTGGGATACAGTAAAAAAGCCAAAGTCTAATAGTTTAAAGTTAATAATTTAATCAACTTCATTGTTTTCACTCTTATTTGGGGTTTTATTTTGTTTGTTTTTACTCTTTTATTAAGAGTATAATATCATGATAGCTTACATTTTAGAATATAGTAAAGGCTTATTAAATTATATTGAAAGTCATATATAATTTATAAAATGTTCAAATTGTAGAATAAATTTAGACTTCCAAGTTGAGTTAGAGGTCTTTATTTTTAATAGCTAGAGAGGCTTTTTACAGTTACATTAAATATTTACAAGTGAACATTGGTATTTATCGGAATTTTTCATTTACATTCATTAAATATTTCTCCTGCATGAAATTCATACCATTCTAATTTGCTTATTTTGGTTAAAGAAATTATTTTTTCAAGGTGTAAGTCAGCTTTAGCTTATTAGACAGTATCTGAATTATTTCAATTTTGGAGTCTGAATTGGAGATTATTTTAATTTTTAGTAGTTTCTGGAGTATATTTTATTATTTTGATTACCTTTGCATATATTTCATGACAATATGACATGGTATGGATTACTGTATGTTTATTTTTAGACCCTACCCTGTTTATATTCAAGTTTTTGAATTGTGCATTAACTTTCAAAATACACTAGAAGAAAATAGTGAGCAGTTCTAGGAAATATAATGTGCTGATTCTAGGACAGTTAATAAATGAAACTCAGTTCCACAATTATTGGGGGGGGGTGTTAACTTATGAAACATTTCATGTATATAGAAGAATATGTACAAATATACACAGTTTAAAGCGTAATATAAATATCACTATCACTCTTCCTCACCACCACCCCCAGAAGTTATAAAAAAAAAAAAGAAAAATAGAATAGTACCATAGAAGCTACCTGTTCTTTTTTTTCCAAACACTTCTTCCTCATCAGAGGTAACCACTCATTTTGATAGCTACCGATGTATACTTAGACAATATATTATTTAGTTTTGCAAAACTGAGTAGCAAGCACAAACCTATTGATATTATTGGATGAAGGCTCCCAAAAGAAGATGAGCCAAGAGAATCTCTGTGACATAGTCTGGCTTTGGCTTCCCAGAGTTTACAAGAGCTCTTTCTGGGGAAGTCGTGAATGTATTTTAAGCCAGGTATGTCAATGTCAAGACAATTAGCAGAGGTATAGAAGAGACCAGGTACTAGCTCTCTTGTCCAGCAAAGCTAGAGGCTTCTCTGTTTTCTGTTTCTGGTTCATGGCTCTCAGGAATAGGTCATAGCAGAATGATTCTGGAGGATAATATATATCCACTGCCAATCCAGACAGTGGGGCATGGAGGGGAAAGTACAGACATTAGCCGCTTATTCCCCATATATTCTGTCCTTGGCTTAAAAACATGGTATAGTGGTAGAGGGGATCTTGGTGTTGGTAGTATGTCTAACTCATAAGTCTCACTGGTCCAATCTGGATTGGTTGCCTCCCACTTTTGATGCATAGACATCATTCTGGAATTTTTACTAACTTGCTCCTGGGAATTCCCTTTGCCTCTTTTCAGTATTGCCCCGATGTTGCCTGTAAACCATATTATCTTTCTTGGTTTATGCTCTCATTTGGTGGTGTATATATTTATACTTTTTCTTTATTCAAAAAGTGGCATATGCTATATATACACCTTTCTGCAGTTTGTCTTTTTTCACTTAAGATACTGTAGCAGTCTTTCATGTAAGAAGAATGGAAGCTTCCTTACTTTTTTTTCTAAGCTCACCATTTTTAACCAGTTCCTTAATGAATATCCCTTACATGTTGTTTCTGGCTTTATGCTTTTATGAACAATACTGTGATGAATAATGTATATATATTATTTCGCATGTGTGTAAGTACATCTGTATAAATAGAGAAATGAGATTGCTGAATCAAATGATATATATGCTTGTAATTTTGATATACTCTAAATAATTTCCATAGGCATACAATTTTCACTTCTTTCAGCAACGTACCATATAAGGGAGTCTGTTTCCCATAGCCTCACCAGAAGACTGTTTTGTCAGACTGTTTAATTTTTGCCAATCTGCTAGGTAGAAAATGGTATCTCGGTACTTTTAGTGTACATTTCTTTTTTATACTAGGCTCAATATCTTTTCATCTGTTTTTATTTTTTGCCCAATTTTCTGCTGAGTTTTGATTCTTTGATTTCTGAAAGGTTTTTGTATATGAGGAGAGAATGTGTTTCCAACTTTGTCAGTTATGTTTTGATTTTGCTTATAATGTAGAAGCATTTTTTTATATATATATAAAGTTTAAAATTTTTTTTTAATTTAACACTTTTTTTTATGGCTTCTGGATATTGAGTCGTACTTAAAAAAGCATTCCCACTCCAAGGTTATAAAAGAATTTCCCGTGTTTTCTTCTAGTACTTTTATGATTCATTTTTAAATTTAACTCTTTATCCATTAAAGTATATCCTATTTCCTTTTTTCCCATTTGACTATCCTACAGTAATCTGAACTGTGTAGTATGCTTTTCCCAGTCAATTAATAACAGCCTAATTATACTAATTTTTCATATATATTTGGGTCTGTTTCTTAACTTCCCATTATATTTGCCTATCTGTTTGAATACTAGGATCATACTTTAAATTATGACAGTTTTAATGCATTTCAGGAAATCTAGTGGGACTAGTCATCTCTCACTACACTTGCCCCCTCCCCAGTTTTCATTGTTATTGTTTATTTTTCCATATCTCTCCTTCAACTTCTCACATTAAAACAAAAACAAACAAAAAAAAACCCAAACCCCAGCTTTTGCCATTTTTACTGACATTATGGTAAATGCACAAATTAGGGGAATTGATATGTTTATACTCTTAGGACCTATCCAGGAACATCGTGTGTCTTTGTATGCGATCAGGTTTTCTTTCGTGTCTTTTAGTAGTGTTTTAAAGTTTTCTTCATTTAGATTTTACACATTTCTTACCTTAAGTTTATTCCTAGTTATTTTATCGTCTTAGTTGCTATTATAAATGAGGTATTCCATATCTTCTAACTGGTTTTTGTGTGTGAAGGCTATTAACTTTATTACGTTTTATCTTCTTTATAATTTTTATACCTTTGAGATTTATTTTACTATCAAATGCAATGAATAGAACTTTAAGACAATGGTAACTAATAGTGAATAGGGGATGTCAAGGGATTTGATCTTATAATTTTTTCTTCCTACACCTACTAATATAATGGCTTATATTACTATAATGGTATGCATTGCTAGAATAAAAGCCTCTGGGTCATACTGTATTTTTAATGTGCTATTGTATTCAGTTGCTTTTTTTTCAGAATTTTTTCATAATTGGTATTGGTAGGTATTGTGTGTACTCTCTGTCAGCTTTTGGTACCAATATTATGCTTCAGGAAAATAATTTGGAAATTTCCTTTTTTCTATGCCCTGGAACATAGGATTCGTGGCATTCCTCTGTGAACTGTTAGGGTATAGAGATTTTTGTAAAGAGTACTAATTAACAATGTTCTCTTCCCCTCTCCTCCTCCATGAAAACTGGAAGATTTTCTGTCTCTTGTGGCATTAATTTCCTGGAAAATTATCTGGTTTTTTTTTTTCCTGAATTTTCCAATGTAATTATGTGAGAGTCAAGTAAAGTGGCCTCTTATGATTACTGAAAGTGTCTTTAATTTTGTTAGTGGTTTCCTTTTTTTCTTGGGTGCAATGTTATGCTTTTCATCCTTGTCTTGATTAAGATTAGCTAGTGGGTTTATCTCCCAACCACAGAATTGTCTTTTGATTCATTTATTCTCTTTAATTTCTACTTTTATCTTCACTAACTCTTCTACTTTTGGTCAGTTTTGATATTCTTTTTCTAAATATATAAGTTGGCTGCTTAATTTGTTTTTGTTCTTTTCAATTGATTTAAATATATAAGGCTGCGAATTTTCTTCTAAGCAGTGGACAGTACCTTGGATTCTCTGGGAAGTCTGCAGTTTCGGTTAGGTTCCCTATGACATAATAAATTTTTAACACCAAAATTATTATTTTTACACCAGGAAGTTCAGGTCAAACAGTGGTTTCACATATGAAAACCTATGATTAAGACTTTAAAAAATATTTTGAAGGATAATTAACAAGCTTTCACTGCACTGTAAAATACGAATCAGAGAAGATTAAATTCATCCACTAATTAAGGGCATAATTAGTGTAAAGGTGATGATTTGTTAGCTTAGATAAGTTTTTATTGGAATATATAGTTTTATTTAATTCTAAAAGTTTTCTGTGAGATTGGATCTTTCCTAATCCACATGCAAGAGATGTGGAAACAAATCTTGTCATTTACTAAGAGCTGCTTAAGACTTTAATTAAGACATGACATTATTTACAACTAAATTCAAACAAAACAAGCAAGATTTAGGGTATTCTTGCTTTGTACATTAATTGATATTTGGACATTAGTCACATATGTATATTAATAAAATAATCTACATGGAAGTCAGAGTGACCAATTTAAGAGCTTCTTAAACAATTCTCCCCCAAATAAGAGAATTGTTCAGTGTTCTTGTTTAATTTTTTAAAAATTCATTTTATTTTACAGACTAGGGAACTGAGATCCAGTGTACCTTGCTGTTTGAAAGTCCTTCTGTTATTAAGAGGATGAGACTGGAGTTAACTGTTACTAAACCAAATTCTATTCAATGACACAAAAAATATTGCTGTGAAAGAACAGATTCTTATTAAATTCTTATTAACTTTGTTTTATAGAGAATACAAGCGAGCATTCTAAAAGCATTTAACAACCCAACTACTAAAACTGCTGATGATGAAACTAGAAAAAAAGTCAAAGGTATGTTGACTCTTTCACTGTAAAAAATTTCTTCTAGAAGAAAATATTAAAAGTTTCTTTTCAGAGGAAAAACTGAGCATTATGTGAACTAATTCTCTAAAGCAGTGGTCTTGAAATGAAGATGTACTTATTCCAGTGGCTGCAAGATATTCTAGTAGATCATAGAAACAAAATGTTAGAATGTATCCATGTGAATTTGTAAAAATAAAATTAATATGAAACATGCAGATTGATGTTGATGCCTTTATGTGAAGTATGTAAGTTGCTGAAAATCGCATCCTCACTTGGAAGTTCACTTTCATCATACTGTGTCATTTTGCCGATGAGGTCTGCTTGGATGACTGGATTTATGGATATTATCTAGTTTTAACTAGACAAAATGCTTAAGTCCTCCAAAAATTCCTTCAGGGAAACCATTTATTGAAGAGAGTGCTAATAGGTCAAGCGTACATGCCTGCTTTACACCCAGTGTTGACTCTTCATCAGCCAAATTATGAGGCACAAACAATGATTATCTAACCTAAACAGATCACTTATAATTATCAACATTTACATGTGGGTTTATATTCCATGTTATTAGTGATTTACTTTGTCCTAAATGTATATTCTGCCTTGAGATATTAACTAATAGTAGTATGAAGTCATCATTTTTAGAAGACATTTAAAATTATTATTTGTATTTTACTTATTCTCTTTTCTAACTTCTATATTTTTGTAGCATTATATGTACACACTACATGTCTATAATTTCTAAACAAATATACATTGTGATATACATGCCAAAACTTTATATTGCAGTTAAGGGTTCAAGATTTTAAAAAATATAGATTCTCAAGCATACTTTGTTCTTTTGTTTTGAGATAGTGCCATCTAGTGCATGTTTATAATAACTGCCCAGTTTTTCTTTCACCTCTTTTTAGTTTTGTAATCTTTTCTATTTTTAATCTCTCGTATAGTTTTTCTTAATGAAACAACTTAGTTTACCATCATTTCTAATTAATTATCATCATAATTAATAAATGTTTATTGATACATCTGGATATGTCTGTTCTGTCATTCGGTGCTTCAAATAATATTTTAAAATTATGTTAAATGCTGTTTGTAATTTGAAGGTAAAGACCCAAAAAGGATAGAAAAAAAGTTTGAAAGAGAAGTGAATAGGTTTGTTAATATATTTTTCCCCTAGTATTTACTTTGGAGGATTTCAAATTTCTATTAGAACAGTATAACGAAGCCCCATATACCCATCATCCCACTTAAACTACATTCAGTTCATGGGGTATTATGTTTTTCTATTTTCTCTCAACCCAAGACTATTTTGAAGGAAATTATAGGCATAATTTCTTTGATTTATAAATATTTTTCAAACAATAATTTTAACATTTTTTATATAGCAGTACACACACACACACATAACAGTTATTAATTGCCATCTTAATTCTTTACACTGTGCTGTGTTTACTTGTCTCTGACTACTCTGTCATTTCCATAGTTATGGTCCTGGCATCTGTAGCACGAAAAGCGTTATCTCTTTTTCCATCCCCCTACCCCTAGGTTAGGCGCAGAAGCTTTAAAGGGCTTAAAGCAAGTACTTGCAGTGTAGTATAAATAGTGGTAATTGCCCTACTTAATTTAACTTTTAAGAGCAGTTTGTTATTTCTTGAAGACTACTGTAGTTGATAGTCATACTTTCTCTACAGAATTGCATAGGAGAAAGACATTATAACATCTTAAAGTAAAATACACTATTAAATGTGGTACTAGACATCTGCCTTAGATTTCTTTTGAATCAACAGGGGGAAAAAAGCATGTTACATTGTTAGGTTGATGATTGACATGTTTTTTGCATTAAAAAGCATTATTTTTACAGCATATGGAAAAGAAGGTGTGAAAATGAACTTCATAGATCGGATCTTTATTGGTGAATTAACTAGCACAGTCATGTGTGAAGAATGTGCAAATGTAGGTACTTTAAAATTCCCTTCAACATGGAATAGATTACAGTCACGTTGTACATTTTCTTTCACATATATAATATCAGCAGTCACTTATTTTTGTGACAGATGACTACATAATAGTATTCTTCACTCCTAGAAAATAAACATAATTTATAATTTTTAAGAGTAGATGTGTTATTTTTCCTCTCGAGAAACCTGTGGAATTCTCTTAGCCTGTTTTAAAAGTCTTGGATGTACTAACTACTTCTTTGTATTAAAATGAAAAAGTTCTGTGAATTTTCTCTTTGCCCTAAAATATAGTTCCAAAAGAAATAATTTGATGTAACATAACCTAGGGTGATCTACCACATTTGAATTTAAGTTTACTTTTATAGGACTTGTTTAAGTTGGTTTTTTAAGTAGATTTAAATTAACATCTTTGAATTTATTGATAATTTTTATTTGAAATGCCATCTGTACTTTAACAACAGTTTAAAGATGTATAAATTTTTATAGATTTTCAATGGCTTGATAAAGAATATTTCTGAAAGCATATGGCTTAGAGTGTGATCAGCTTAAACTTCAGTCAGATTTTATTGTAAAAGAGAGAGTTTATGTACATTCTCCTTATGGAGATTATGGAGTACCTGTCTATCTTCTTTAGTTTTACACATTTAGAATTATATATGTCCTTCTAGCTTGTTATATTGAAGCACAGACTGTGTCAACATGATATTACTTAAAAATTTCTAATATATTCAACATAGAAGTTGATTTCTCTCTGACAAGCTAGACTATCTTTTAAAACAATTATCCTAAAGAATCTACAAACACAGTCAAAGGCCATTTTTACATGACCTTTTCTTAACGTTCATATTCTATATGTTATGGCACTGATTTCACTAAAAATATGTTTATCTTTAGTTAACATTGTTATTCTACACAGTTTATTTTGAAGTTGCTTTAAATATTACAGGTTAGTTATATTTACAACATTATAAAATTAAACTGAGTTGTATTTATTAACATTTTGGGATATCTTATTTTGATTAATGATATGTGCTGCTATACCTAATTAAATTGCTATTGTTCCAAGAATGTTTTTTAACTTAAAATTTTAAGTTGCCTGAGAAGTCTGATTTCTTTAAGCTTTTACAAAAGTGCATTGTCCATGTTAGAATTCTAACTGAAGTTCTCAATATATTTTTTCTTAAAGATCTCCATGGTGAAAGATCCTTTTATTGATATTTCACTTCCTATAATAGAAGAGAGGGTAAGGAGAAAACTTAATAATACTAGTCTTTTGTGAAGGGCATTTATTTATTCATATATGCAGACATTTGTTGAGTATATTATCAAATATATGAGTCATTTTTTATATACAGTAATCAAGCTTATACAACATAACATTGGGGTTTGTATATGTATGCATAAAGTTTGATATAGTTCTTATTCTCAAGGAATTTAAACCCTTATGGTTTATATTTTGTTTTGAGAGTGAATGTTAAAGAAAATATACTTCAAATGAGTTAGAATTTTAAAAAGTAGATGATATCCAGAATTTATTTTTTAAAGAGATTTTGTGTTATGTACATGGCATCTATATAGGTTTCAAAACCATTATTTTTGGGAAGAATGAGTAAATATAGAAGTTTACAGGAGACAGATAATGATCAGTACAGTGGCACTGTTACTATAGAAAATACTCATCAACCCGGAGCAACAAAGACGCTTTCGTCATCTAAAGATAAGGTAAGATTATGTGCATTTGTGAGACAATTGTTTTTTTTAAAACAATCTTTTATTAAGAGAAGTTTCAAAATTATACAAAAGTAGAAAAATTGTATAATAAACTCCTGTGTACTCAGTTCTCAGCTTCATAATTATCAGCTAATGGCTAATGTTTTATCTATATCTGCTTCACATTCTCCCCTTCCTCACCCCAGATTATTTTGGAAAAAAAATCCCAAATATATCATATAGTTCAGTGTGTGTCTCTAAAAGATACTCTTTTTAACTACATAACCATAGTACCATTATCATACCTAAAATATTAATAACTTCTTAATAGCACCAATATCCATTCATTAAATCTCTTTTAATCTACAGATTTTCCCCACCCTCCAATTTTTCCTTTGCAATTTATTTTTTGAAGAAATCAGGTCATTTTTTAAAGCAGTTTTGTACATTCCCATATTGATAGTAATTCATTTTGCTATTGTGTTCCTTTATTTTCTCTCTAAGGCAATTAGATATAGAGGCCTAATTAGCTTTAGGTTTGATTATTTAATTTTGGGCAAGAAAACTTATAGATGGCAGTGCAGACTTCCAGGAGGTGCCCATCAAGTTTGATGTCTCTTTCCGTCATGTTACCAGTCATCGATGACCATTGTCTAGACATGTTATTTCACTAGGGACACACCTGGCTGTTGTTATCCCACATAAATTTTTAAAAATCAAAATTTTTATTTCATTAAAACAATTTTTTTACAAGATGTGGTTTATACTTAGCAAATTGATATACTATCAGATTTAACTTACTCTATAGAAAGCTTTCGAAGTGGAAAGACTACAGATGTTATGCAGAAGTTTACACTTGAAAATCCTTCCACACAGCACAATTCTTCTGCAAATAGGGAACAACTATTGTTGGTGTCTTGTGTAAAGGTTTATTTTTAAATTAAAACTACTTATTAGTATATCTTCTACTGATTGTAATTTATGTAGATTTAGGAAATGGATTTCAGAGATACTAGAAAAAATATATATCTAATAATAGTGGAACGTTTAAGTAAGATGTATTGGCATTTATTTTCAGTAAAGTCACAAGATTCTTTTCTCTGAAAACACTGTCACCTTACAGAATCAACTAATTCATGGCAGAAAACGTATAAGAAAAGTATCATCTGGAGAAGATAAAGCTCTTGTCATATACCAGGAAAATGGAAACCTCAAGATGAAAGGGGATTCTTCAGTGTTTGCAAGTGTCACGAATACAGAATCAACTCTGACTGAAAGCCCTACGGATGGCAGTGAAAAAGAAGCTGGCCATTCTGAAAGTAGTGTTGATGCTGACAGTGAGGATTCAGAATCTGAAAGTGCTTCAGAGCAGACTGTGTTGTTGAGATCCAGTAGTGTATGCTGTATGCACACAAATGGATACTTTCATCATCCATCAGCAAGTGAACCACCCACCAAGGAGATTGACAGTGGTGATGAGGGAGTGTCTGAAGCTATTTCCGAACTTCATTTAAACAGCACTGTAACTGGAGATAGAGATTTTGACCAAGAAAATGAGCCACTAAATCTTCCAAATTTATGTTTTTCAGAGGATAAGCATATGTCTCACAGTCCTCAAAATGCTTTTCAGACCCTTTCTCAGAGCTATATAACTACTTCTAAAGAATGTTCAGTTCAGTCCTGTCTCTACCAGTTTACATCTATGGAATTGCTAATGGGGAATAACAAGCTTCTATGTGAGAATTGTACTGAAAAGAAACATAAGTACCAAAGAGAAACCAGTTCTACAGGTAAATATTTAGCTTTTTTTTTTTTTTTTTTGCTATTCATGGATTATCTGATAGTCAGTGACTAGTTGGTTATAGATCCCAAAGAGAAGAACCTAAGAACCTGTCTCCATATTTGAGCTGCTTGGAGGCAGGGATTGTTTTATTCATATTTACATATTTGTACCTCAGCACTGAAGACACTGGGCAGAGTAAATTGTCAATAGATTTTTATAAAAATAAATTGATGAACATGAAATATTCATCTCTACCTTGAAAATACAAATCCACATAATCTTATTTCAAGGGACTAGCTATCTGAAATCTTTGCAGAAGAAATTTCCCTAAAACTTAAAATTGTATCACTAGTGAGATTAATGATGAGATTAGTATGCTTCACAAATCCCATCAGTCTAGTATAAAGTCATAAGATATAAATTTGAGGATTTAAAATAATTGCGTATTATAAAACTAGCAAAAACAATAACTGTGTTTAGTTGACCACAGAAAAATGGTAAAAAGGTAACTCGTCAAGTATGAAATTTTCAGTGCATCTCTAGCCTTGTCTAAGTGGAGAGAATACTCTGATTCTTAGTGACTAGTTGTTTCAAAATATAGGTTTTATTTTTCATGTATGGTGAGGCCAACAGATCAGGAGACGGTTGCCACTGAAATGATAGTTTGTTAATTATAGTGTGGGGAGGAAGCACAGGGGGCACAGGAGGTAGAGGGAGCTGAGGAGGAAACTAGGGCAATTGTCTTTATCATGGTTTCCAAGGGAAGACATAGGCAAGGCAGGGTAAACAGATTTAGGACCGACTAGCTTTGAATAATTTCAAGAGGCTCTGGGCAATAGGGGCTGTCTCTAGTTGTCTGGTACCTGGCCCTGGTGAGATTAGGGCTGGTGGATAGTGGCTTAGAGTATAAGTCCAATAAAGGAGGTAGCTGGGGTATGGGTTTTGGACTGGTTGCTTTGCATATGAGACACACACTTAAGTTTTTACTATCTTTAGGAATTAGCTAGCTCTGGGAGAGGCCCACTTTCCAGTGTCAGCAAGTCCCTAATTATCAAAGCATCACAATAAAGATATGCTTAATACATTAGTAATTAAGGAAATGTCTAGATGGGAGAAGGAAGAAATATCAAATTATATTAATCCAAGTTAAATATGCAATTGGCCATATTCAAATCCGATTCAAGTCCTTCCTAACAAGTTCTTGTTGAAATGCCCCAGAGTTCCCATGAAACATGATCTCCTTTTACTGCAATGAATTACGAGCTGTTTTTATCAATTAACAGGTGTGTTTCTGGTGGTCTTTGGCTGAAGGGCATTGTCATAAGTTACTACTAGACCATCTCCTTTCCAGCTTCCTATTCTTTATCTGTATAAGAGTGTGCCTTCTAAAAAATAATCTTTGATTTTAGTGATTTTGAAAAGGAGTAGAGATACCATGTAACCAGAAGTCTAGTTTCTTTTTTTAGATCAGTTTACTAAATTTGAATATAATAGAATTTGCATATAGTATATAATTTGCATACAATAAAACTCATCAGTTTTAAGTATACAATTTAATGAGTTTTGATAACATATATAGACCTGTAACCACAATCAAGACATAAAACATTTCCATCGCCCACAATCAAGGCATAAAACATTTCCATCGCCCCATTGCAGTTAATCTCCTCTCTCATTGTTTATTTAGTCCCTGCACTCACCAGTCTGATGTATTTCCCTATAGTTTTTCCTTCTCCAGGATATCATATAAATGAAATCATATAATACATAGCCTTTTGTCTCTAGCTTCTTTGCCACTGAGCATAATGCTTTGAGATTCATCCACACTCTTACAAATATCAGTAGTTCATTCTCTTTTTTTTTAATATTTTCAAAATGTGATATGGTGCTTCTGTATAAATGTTGACAACATTATGTGGTAGATAATGTATAAAATGGAATCTTACAAATAAATTTATTTTATGCAGAAAAGAAAACAGAAGGGGCTTATACTAATGCCAGGAAGCAGTTGCTCATTTCTGCTGTTCCAACTATCCTAATTCTCCATCTTAAAAGATTCCATCAGGTAAAAGTCCCTTTAGTAGCACTATAATAATTTTCATCATATGTTTTATAGGCCCTAAAACTTATAAAATACTGTCAAGGATTAGACTTAATTTATTGAATTTAAAAATTTGTCATAAGGAATTTACTGCTTTTTCAGCCAGAATAATTTATAAGACTTTTCTAATTAAAATTGTTTAATTCACAATATTTGAAGATTTAGGTGGTAGGAACCCAAGTGACGTGTGTGTGTTTGTGTGTATCAATGGAAAAATAAGATTTATTAAGAACTCTTAGAAGCAGGGAAGTAGCAACATGCACATTGCTTTCTGAACTCCCATGATCTCATGTGTGGGCTGGGCACTGTTGGCTAAGACTAAGTGCAAAAAGGGCTGCAAGGTAGGCTCCACCCCTGCAAGACTAAATGGGTGGGAAGCAAAATATATTTAATGTGTTAGGTTTCTCTCCAGTCATTTTTAGTTTTAACCCAGTGCCTTCTCTCACTTTTCTTCTTTGCATTTGTTAAAATGATCTTAACATTTCTCTGGCAGAATGAATAAGTGAAAATACTAAAACATTTTTGCAAAAGTTAGAAGGGATGATTTTTTTTTTGACACCTGTTTGAAAATAAAACTATAATAATTAAAGTAGTATGGTCAGAATTGTTAATCAATAAGACATGAGTATAATTTAAAGCTGTTTTGTTATGATAATGAAAGAATCTGAAATCAGTTGAGAAGGGGGCTATATTATTCAATAAAGGACTTAGGAAAAATAGCTGTTGATGGAAATACAAATTTAAAGCTTCCCTCTCCACCATATATATCAATACTATTTTTAGATAATTTTTTTTAATTGTATGAAACAAATTATCAAAAGACTAGAAGAAAACTTAAATGAATATTAAGCTGACCTCTGCATGGAAGATTTTCTAAGTATAAAAGCCATAAAAGAAATCTCAAGGGAAAAGATCGAGCGCTTTAATTATATATCTGCAACATTTCAGGGGGGCCACAGATGGGCAGGAAGAAATTTTTCTCTAAATACCCCCCATGCTTATCCACAGAAAGATTATAAGTTCTTGATTTTCTATAGCCAGGGTTATAGAAATGCAGCAGAAATGAAATGACTGTGGAGAGCAGAAGCAGATGTATTTTGTCTGATAGCATCAGAATGCCTAATGAAAGGTATAGATCTGTAGTGACTCTGAGTAATATAAGGTTATGCCAGATCTGAGAAGCTAATTGCATGATGTGCCACAGCTATTTTATATTTGGTACTTGCATCCCTATTTAGGAACAACTTAAAGAATTCATGTCTTTAAATAGAAATATTTATGGACAATTCTGTCCCTTCTTGCTCTTAAGCTACATGTAATGTCAGCAGAGTCACATTCTTATTCCTAGGTACTGGGAATTATAGGGAGCAGACTCTGAGCAATGTTTCTACTTTTAGTACTTTAGTGTGTCCCTGAAAGCCTGTTTCTCTATAGTAACTTTAGAGGTATGTATATCAGAAACATCCACGACACTGAAAGGCAAATCTCACACAGGATAGAGATCTTTGTCATAAATATGGCAAATGACTAATACCATAAATATGTAAAGAACTCTTAAAGATCAATAAGAAAAATATTAAGACCTTAATAGAAAAATGGCAAAGAACATGAATTGACAGTTCATAGAAGTGAATATTCCAAAAAAGTATGAAGAAAAAGGTCCATCCTTTCCAACTAAACCAAATGCGAAATAAAATGACAGTGAGATTCTTTTTTGACCTGTTCAAATTAGCAAAGATGCGGTCATGCTGATAAGTGAGATACAGGCACTCCCGTGTTCCAGCAGTGGGAGTCTAAGTTCATAATAACCTAGAAAGTTATTTAATAATATATATCAAGAACATTAAGTACTGTTTTGAATAAGCATAATTTTTTAACAAAAGTAATTACTTTTGATTAAGTAATTTCACTTGTAAGAACCTGTCACAAGGAAAGAGAGATATACACAAAAATGTGTATCTCAGTCATTGTAGGTCATGCCAGATATGAGGCCTGATGTAACTGTCCAATGTGCACAACGTCGTATTTATATTTTAATGACATGGGAAAATATTCAGTTAAAAAAAAGAAACAAATAGGGTGGAGCCTGCATATTCCCAAATATAAGGCAAGATATTTTCCAAAACTTATCTCCTAGAAAAATAGATTCAAGATGATTACTAGACTTATTGGAGTAATCACTTTGTAAGATATATGTGTTGAATCACTATGTTGTACAGCTGAAACTAATATAATATTGCATGTCAACTGTAAGTAAAAATAAGTTTGACAAAAAAGAAAAAGGGATTCATCTTATATTAAAGGCTTTTACAAAGTCTCCCCTATTATGGGGTGGTTTCTCAACAGCACAGTTCAGTTTAGGGAGGACATATGAGCCTGAAATGATCTCAGATAGTGCTGGTATTAGATGCTTATAGAGGTCACCTGATGAGAAAAAAGAGGCAAACAAATTGAGTACAGATTAAATAAGTATTCATGGAATATAACCTCATAATTTCATGTCAGATATCATGGTAAGTGTTCTAAACATCACTTGAAAAAACATCAGTAAGTGGGTATATTTTGGTCAAAAAATAAGTTTTTTCTTTAAAGAGAGGTAAGAAATATGCAACAAATCTATACTAAAATTATGTCACTGAAGTCATGAAAGCCTTGCATGAAAGGTTGTATCTGTTAGTTTTTGTTACCCAAGTAATTCAAATTTAAGTATCTTCTGATTCCAGTAGAGTTTCTATTTGTAGATTTCCTATCCAATAATTTTTGACAGTCTATTAACTAGTTCTTTTTATCATTACATAATGCAAAGTATACATTTTTCAAGTTCTGCTTTTGGTAATTAAAAATAGAGAAAAATAGAGCTTACTTAACATGACAGTTCCTTTTGATTTATTATATAATATAGAACATTTACTTTTATTGGTAAAATGATTTGAGTATTCAGGCTATTTCCTTTTAATGAATGAATATCACTTACTTTTAGAACTGAAATGGATCTAATCTAATCCATTTATACCTTGATCTAGATGAAGTTGCCTAGAGTCAGTTTAACTGTTAACCAGTCATTGAGTCAGGTTAATGCCTTGATCTAGATGAAGTTGCCTAGAGTTAATGTAACTGTTAACCAGTCACTGAGTCAGGCCTAGGATATGCTCCTGACACTAGTTGAATACCTTTCATGGTAGCACATGTATCAGGAACTGAGCTTTTATCACATTGAATTTATTTTTTCTCTAAGTGTTGAAAAGCCACAGTGAAAGTAATTATCCCCATATTGTTTGTGGTAAAAATGCACATATAAACGAATGATCTTTGCAGTAAAAGTTTATGAAACCTAATGAAAAACTTAGTCTTATATCAATTTTCAACTATTCATTAGTCATGTTTTTTATATCTATGAAAAAAACTAACTTCTAGGATTCTTTTAATTTTAATTAACAAACATGATTTAGATTGTTTGCATTACAAAATTATTTTTGTCTTTTTAAGGCTGGATTGAGTCTTCGCAAAGTAAACAGACATGTAGATTTTCCACTTATGCTTGATTTAGCACCATTCTGTTCTGCTACTTGTAAGGTACAGTATATTAAGTAATTTAATTGATTTGTAAATTGTATGCTTAAAAGTAACCTATGAATGTTTATTATGCCATGCTTTTCTTGTCTGTCTGTCTGTCTGTCTCTCTCTTTCTTTCTAAATTAAGCTTCTCTGAAAGGGAATTTTATAGGTAGTGAAGTTAAATCAGTAACATGTGGAACACGTAACACAATATGACTTTTGTCCTTTGAGAATAGATTTAGGGAAAGCTGAAAAGATGTGCAAAGCATGAGACCTGGTGGTCATGAAGATTAGAGCTGCTTGTCTGCGCTGCTGGAAGCAGATAGTTGCTGAGAGAAGTAAACAGATTTTGTGCCCTCTCCTGTTCCTTGTGAATGATATGCTTAAATGGCAGTAGTTTTAGCATTTGTTTTTTTCTTTTATAAATCAATATATACTAGTGCATTCTTATTCCATTTCATGTACACTACTGAGGACAGCATACTGGTTGGGTGAGTATGATACTTTAAAATTGCTAACACTTTAAAAATTAGATACAGACAGTACACTGGCTTATAATTGCTTGTACTTATATGTAACAACTGTACAAGTAAGTGAAACTGATGACTTTGTCTTCCTTGAGGGAACCAAACCATTTTTTAGAATAATGAATGAATTCACTAGCATCCCCAAACGGTGATCAATTAATTTAGCATTATAAATTCATAGATTTAGACACATTGGATATGTTTCAGTTTAGTACACTTTTCTTTTTATTCATGTTGTAATATATTAGTCTAATGGGTCTATAGTTGACTTCTGAAAGCCACTTCAAGTTGGCTCCTGGGTTCTTTTGACATGACCCTAGTGGTTCCTATCCAAATGATTATACTGCCAACTGGATATATCCTTCACTTGCTTAATTTTTAAATTTAAAATTTTTAGAAATTATTTTTTTAATTTAAATTTTTACAATTTTGTTTAATAACTGCATAAACTTTTTAGGAGCTTTAAACAATATCCACTTATTTAAAAAACAATTTTTTAAATTACAGTTGACATGTTAGTTTCGGGTGTACAACAAAGTGATTAGACATTTATAACTTACGAAGCAATCACCCCCATAGATCTAGTACCCATCTGATACCATATGTAGTTATTATAGTATTATGGACTATATTTCCAATGCTGTATTTTACTTCCCATGATTGTTATTATAACTAGCAATTTGCATATCTTAATCCCTTCTACTTTTTTATCCATTCACCCAACCCCCCTTCCATCTGGCAACCATCAGTTTGTTCTATTTATGAGTTTGTTTCTGTTTTGTTTGTTCATTTATTTTTTTTTATTAAGTTCCACACATAAGTGAAATCATATGGTATTTGTCCTCTGTTTGACTTACCTTACTTAGTGTAATACACTTTAGAATCCAGCAAATGGCAAGATTTCACTCCTTTTTATGGCTGAGTAATATTCCATTGTATATATGTACCACATCTTCTTTATCCATTTGTCTATTCATGGACACTTAGGTTGCTTCCATATCCTGGCTATTGTAAATAATGCTGCAATGAACATAGAGTTGCACATGTCTTTTCAAATTAGTGTTTTAGGTTTCTTCAGATACGCAAAAGTGGAATTTCTGAGTCCTTCTTTTCTCTTATTATAGCCTTTTTTTAAAGGCCTATTTTGTCTGATATAATTATTATTACCCCAGCTTCTTATTTTTCATTTGCATGAAATATCTTTTCCATCCCTTTATTTTCAAGTGTGTGTATGTGTCTTTTAATTTCAAGTAGGTCTCTGGTAGGTGGCATATGTATGGTTTTTGTTTACTTATCCATTCAACCACCCTATGTATTTTTTTTCTAATCCATATTTTATTTAATGCTAGAATACTCAACATAAAACATGTTTTTTATATCTGCCTATACATATTTTTAAATTTTTATATTTTTTATGTTTTTCAATTATAATTGACATAAAATATATTAGTTTCAAGTGTACAACACAGTGATGACATTTATATAAAATGATCACCCCGATTAATCCAGTACCCTTCTGACACCATACATAGTTATTACAATATTACCATATTCTCTGTGCTATACTCTATAACCTCATGACTATTTTGTAACTACCAATTTGTACCTCTTAATCCCCCTTCACTAATTCTTCCACCCCCCAATCTGACAACCATCAGAATGTTCTATCTATGAGCTTGTTTCTGTTGTTTATCCTGCTCTCTAGATTCCACATATGACATTTGTCTTTCTCTGTCTGACTTACTCCACTCAGCACAATACCCTCTAGATCGATCCATGTTGTTGCAGATGGCAAGATTTCATTCTTTTTTATGGCTGAGTAATATTCCATTGTATATCTGTACCACTTCTTCCATTCATCCATTGATGGACACCCAGGATGCCTCCATATCTTGGCTACTGTACATAATGCTGCAGTGAATATATGGATTCACATGTCCCTTCAAAGCAGTGTTTTGGGTTTCTTCAGATAATACCCAGAAGTGAGATAACTGGGTAACTGGGTCCTTCTTTGTCTTTTGTTACAAAGTCTATCTTATTCTTTGTCTCTTTGTTTTAAAATCTGTTTTGTCTGGTATCAGTATTGCTACCCCAGTTTTTTTGTTTGTTTCCATTTTCATGAAACATCTTTTTTCATCCCTTTACTTTCAGTCTTTATGTGTCTTTCGATCTGAAATGAGTCTCTTGAAGGCAGCATATGTAAGGGTCTTTTCTTACCCAGTCACCCTATCTTTTCAATGGAGCATTTAATACACTTACATTTAAAGTAGTTGCTGCTAGATATGTAGTTATTGCCATTTTATTATTCACAATTTTTATTTTTTTTCCTTCTTGAAGAAGTCCCTCTAACATTTCCTGTAATACTGACTTGGTGATGATGAACTCCTTTAGCATTTTATTGTCTGGGAAGCCCTTTATCTCTCCTTTGATTCTTAGTGATAGCTTTGCTAGGTAGAGTAATCTTGGTTGTAGGTCCTTGCTTGTCATTACTTTGAGTATTTCATGCCAGTCCCTTTTGGCTTGTAAGGCTTCTGTTGAGAAATCAACTGAAAGTCTTATGAAAGCTCCCTTGTTGGTAACTAATTGCTTTTCTCTTGCTGCTTTTAAGTTTCCCTCTGTCTTTAACCTTTGGCATTTTAATTATGACGTGTCTTGGTTTTGGCCTCTTTGGGTTCATCTTGTTTGGGACTCTCTATGCTTCCTGGGCTTGTTTGTCTATTTCCTTCACCAAGTTAGCAAAGTTTTCCACCATTTCTTGAAATAGGTTTTCAATTCTTTGCTCTTGATCTTCTCCTTCTGATATCCCTATGATGCAAATGTTGTTAGGCTTGATGTTGTCCCAGAGGTCCCATAAATTGTCCTCATTATTTTGGATTCTTTTTTCTTATTGCTGTTCTGATTGGGTGTTTTCTGCTACCTTATTTTCTAAATTGCTGATTCGATCCTCCGCTTCATCTTATCTACTGTTAATTCCTCCTAAGTTATTCTTCATTTCAGATATTGTAGTCTTCATTTCTAACTAGTTCTTTTTATGTTTTCTATCTCCATTTTTATGTTTTCCATCTCTTTGTTAAAGTTCTCACTGAGCTCCCCTAGGTTCATTGAGCATCCTTATAACCAGTGTTTTAAACTCTGCATTTAGTAGATTGCTTGTCTTCATTTTGCTTATTTCTTTTTCTGGAGCTTTGTTCTATTATTTGATTTGGGACATGTTTCTTTGTCTTCCCATTTTGGCTGCCTACTTGTGTTTGTTTCTATGTATTAGGTAGGGCTGCTATGTCTCCCAGTCTTAGTAGAGTGGCCTTATATAGTAGGCATGCTGTGGGTCTCAGTGGCACAGTCTTCCCTGGTCACTTGAGCCGGGTGCTCCAGGTATATCCCTTGTATGGGTTGTGCATGCCCTCCTGTTGTAGTTGGGCTTTGGTTGCTATTTGCTCATCAGTAGGAGGTATTGACCCTGGGGCTGGTTGGTTGCGATGACTGGCTGTGACCAGTAGAGGAGCTGTTGTGCAGGGGCTGACCCTACAGAGCAGGATTTGCTTTAGCAGGGCTCTGGTGCCTGCCCTGTTTGCCTTTTGGGTGTTTTGTCCTCCTGGGAGGGGCCTTGCCACAGGCCAAGTTCAGGTGCAGCCTGTGCCCTGCCCGAGGCCATCTGGCATGGGCCACCAAGCAATCCACAGATGGCCAACACTCATGCTGGTCTTAGAAGTCCCTTGAAAGGCCAAGCTGCAAACTGAGGCCGGCTGCTGCTAGTGCCAGGCTTGGGGCTGCTCAGCAAGAGGTACAGGGCACGTCGAGGCCAGATGCTGCTTGCTTAGGTTCTGTGAACCTTTGAGAGATTTTAGAAAAGTCTGCAGCATGAGCTAAGACAGGCCATTTTTATGGAAAATACACAGTGGTGATGTCTCAGGGAATTATCAGGGCAGGGCAACCAGTGTTAACCTGGTTGATGGAGATTCAGATATGGTGCCTGCCTTGGTCTGCAAGCCTAGCTGGGCAGGGCTCAACAAAGGAACAGTGTCCTGTGCCAGCACTTACGTCTGGGAGAAAGCTGCCCCTCCAGCCCTCGTCCTAAAGTAAGACAACTCAGTTCCTCCCCATAAGTCCCTGGCACCTTTCCAGATGCTGCCCCAGCACTGGAGCTCAGAGAGAGTGAGCCTGTGCGCCGGCCCCTTAAAAGGAAAGTCTGCAGTTCCCTCAGCCCTCCATCTCACTTAGCCATAATCTCAGCTGGTTTTCACAGCCAGAAGTTATGGGGACTTTTCCTCCTAGCACTGGGGAAAGCCCAGTGTGGGGCCAGGACCCCATGCTCTTCCGGGGGTATCACCGCCTTCGAGATATTTCTCTCGATTCTCAACTGCCCTACTCAGCAGTGGCACCAGCCCATTCTGCATCTCTGCCTCTCCTACCAGTCTCAAGGTGGCCTCTTTTGTGTGTCTCCAGTTGTAGAACTTCTGTTCAGCTAGACATCAGGCGACTCCTCATGATAGCTATTCTGTAGTTTAGTTGTAATTTTGATATGGTTGTGAGAAAAGGCAAGCACCTTGTATTTACCTACTCTGCTATCTTGACCAGACTCCCACCCTATGTCTTTTGATTAGAGCATTTAATCCATTTACATTTAAAGTAATTATTAATAGGTATGTAGTTATTGCCATTTTATTATTCATATTTTGACTTTTTTTTCTTAAGTCCCTTTAATACTTCTTGTAATACTGTTTTGAGAGTGATGAACTTTTTCTTGTCAGGGAATAATTGCATAAAATGTATCAAATCTACAAAACGAGGTAAATTCAAACAATTGTAATTTTTCTCCATGTCTGTTCCATCTATTTCTTCCTTCCCTTTATAGATAACCATTGTTTAAAACTTATGGCTTATTTTATTGCTTTTTAAAAATCTAAACAGATAGGTATGTTTATATGCTTCTCCCCTCTTAAATAATCATAGCTTACAATATGTATCCTTTTTGATACCTTATTCTTTCCATTATATCCTGGGGATTATTTCATAGCAGTACTTAGAAATAGTCTGCACCCTATTTTTCAAGCAGCACAATACTCTATTGTATGGATGTGTCAAAGTTTATTCAACCAGTCTCCAATTATAGACATTCGGGTCTACTCTATTCCAGTTTTTTGATATTACAAATAATCATGCAATTTGTAGTCTGTTGCATGTCTTTTTACATTTTGCTTATGTATCTGTGAGATAGAATCCTAGAAATAGGATTGAAAAATCCATGAGGAATATATATGTAATTTAGCTAGATAACATGAGATCCAGCATAAGGGTTGTACCACTTTGCATTCTCACATGTACTTTTTCCCCCACAGCTTAGCCAACAGAGGATGTTATTAGGCTTTTACATTTTGCCAGTCTAATAGATATGGAAAAGTATCTTAGTGTAGTTTATATGCATTTCTCTTATGTTAAGTAGGACATACATTTTGACTTCATTTTCCTTACAGTATTTCACTAAATATTACTAATTTGGTTTTTTGTTTTTTTGTCCTAAATATTACTAATTCGGTTTTTTGTTTTTTTGTCCTAAAGAATGTAAATGTGGGAGAGAAAGTTCTCTATGGTCTGTATGGCATAGTGGAACACAGTGGCTCAATGAGAGGAGGTCACTACACCGCATATGTGAAAGTCAGAACACCTTCCAGGAAATTATTGGAACATATCACTGGAAAGAAAAATGTACCTGGTAAGCTATCCTGAGTTTATGTTATTCTTAAAAACAAATTAATTTATTTTTCCTTTCCTGTTAGAGGTCAGTTATTTCATGGATAACTCGAGTGGATTCATTTTGTTAATGTTGTTAGAAATATATTTAAGAGTTCTAAGATAATCTTAAAGAATCTTAAATATCATAAGTCTATACTCATGTAGGTGATATGAGTTAACACATTTTTTTCCAAGGTGTCGAGTCATCATGTATTGCAGTGAAGCAGCATTTTATTTAATAGCAAAAGTTTTTAAAGATATACTATGTCCTCAGAATAGTGAGAGTTGAAAATTTGCTGACTTTGCTTATGGATCAGCAAGCTAACTTTTTTTTCTCTTTTTACTTTTATTGAAAATGATTTTTTTCCTCCAATAATAAATATTTACAAGGCTATATAATATTGCACTAGATATTTAAAGTAAAATGATACTATCAATGCTTTGAAAGAGTTCGTTTAGGAACATGTTTAACCCAAGAAGAAACACACTTAATGCAATAAGATCTAGTATTAGGTAACTGTAGTTTGTGATGAATGTGTTATTGCTTATAATGTAGAGTAAGAACACACTTATTGTAAAATTATACTTATTTTTGTTTTATTAGGTTTGAAAGAACCTGATAGTGAATCTGCAGGCCAGTGGGTCCATGTTAGCGACACTTATGTGCAGGTGGTTCCGGAATCAAGAGCACTTAGTGCACAAGCGTACCTTCTTTTTTATGAAAGAGTATTTTAATTTTAAGGGTAATGATTACTTAGATCACTTTTATTTAAATGCTGCAGTGATAACCATAATATGAATGTGCCTTTGCAGTCTTGTCCATAGGACTAGCATGTCCCTCAAATGCTCCTGAACATTTTTACCATTTTGGTGAACCCTTTTAAAGTAAATTAAATTTACTCAATGCTCTTATGTTCTTAAAATGAATGTAAACTCATGTTCTAAAAAAAATATTTGTCCTGGATCAAAACCCAAATTTATAGTAGTAGAGGAAAACCCTTTATGATGTGGTTTATTATTACAAACATTCAGAAATGATGCTGGCTAAATCAGATCATTCCTTAAAACAGTGTTTCCCAGTGTGAGTCATATATCACCTTTCTGATCTCATATGTATGTATATATCTATATCTCCTGTGCCATTGTTTACTGATTTTTAACCTTATTTTTAGCCTTTTTTAATAGCCCTATTTTGAGCATATTCCACATGTTATGTGCTAGTTGTATTTTTTTCTAATAAGTATCAAAATAAATACATAACTGTTAAAGAAAAATTGTTCATCCATGTAGCACTCCACTTAAAATCATCTCAGGGCTATCCAGTGGTATACTGATATGTGGGAAACACTGCTATCACATATACTTACACAATAGACATAGTGACTTTGTCATATTTTGTATGATTCAGCCACATATAAAGGTATCACTGTAACTTCAGTAATAAGGGTTTACAAATGGTATATTGATTAGCTTACTGCTTTGAGATTTTGAGAACTACAGAAATATTGACATTAACATTATTTGTAATCTACTCATGGTGGAGTTAAGGATAGTTTGCAAGTGATTAGTCAAGGTCGAAATAGAATTATAGATAATTATAACATGTAGAATTGGTAAATAGAAGTAAATCGTTAATCCATATGAGACCATAGAGTACCTATGAAATATAAATTACCAAATTAAATTTGTAAATGATAGAAAATTATATTCTTATTATACTCAATAGGGAAATATCTAGTTCTGTAGATCAGTAAATACTAATCATGGTTTTAGGGTTTTGAGATCACTTTCTCTTTAACAAGCATCATTAATAAGTGCAAGTTTGTTTAACTTCAATGGGACATAAAGTTGGCATTTCTGATTTTCTTTTTAAATAATTACATAATAGCAAAAATCATTTTTACCTGTAGAATACAAATTATTAAGCTGTCAAAACTTGGCACACTACTATTACTCTTTCTTAGGCTTAAATTTTAAATAATAATGGCTACTTCAGTATCACCGTATTGTATCAAAATACATAACTGCATGGTTCAGGCATCCTAATCATTAGTGCCAATGAATGATACTACAGGCAGATGCTGGATAAGTGTCTAGTCCCAGTTAATTCTCCTCTTGGGTAGGAAGGACGAGAATAGTGACTGGAGATAATTGTGGGGATATTTAAGCAAGACTCTGACACTTTTTAACATATAAGTACATATAACAGTATCCAAGGTTACCAGTGCTGCCTTTTGCTATATGGATGAACAGAATTGTGAATAGTGTTAAAGATGGTAATACTATACAAAATGCAGAATTTTTAAATGTCATGGTACAAATTCTATTTATAAGCTGTTGCAATTTCAATAGTAGTATTTTTCTTGATTTTTAATAGTGAAAAGGTGGAAAGTTTGCAAATTCAGATTGTCCTATAAAAGGTCGTTTAAACAGTGTTTAAATAGTGTTTGTTGTTTAATTGTAATCCATTAACACTGATGATTTCAGTACCAAAACAGTGAATTTTTTTTGAAAATTATTAGTTAAATCTAAGCCATCTGGGTAGTGACAATTACCATCCCTCTCCCCCAAATGTAAATATTAAGTCCTCATTTTTCTCCTAGAAAAGATACCATTAAGAGGCATGCACTTTTCATTGAATAGTCACCTGCTTCTTGTTTCATTGTTGGATGGACAGATGAAAAAGGAGCAGGGAAAGGGAGGGAGAGAGAGAAAGAGAGAAAAGGAGAAAGAAGAGAAAGAAATCAGCATTCTTTTCTTTTGGCTTATCTCTTCCACAGTTAAGGTCAGAGATGGTGAGTGATAGATGGGTGAGGGCAAAAATCAAGGAAAGTGCCTAGTACCTGTTTTCATTAAAAGGATGCCAGGAAATACATCAGTGCTGTATTTATCAAATAGATCTTTTAAGCTTTATTTATTAAAACTGATTTTTCATTGAGTGAGCAATATAATGTAGCTTCAGAACATTACCTCAGTACTAAAGTACTGCAATAGTTTTTATGCTTAACTTCACATTTATTCATTAAGTATATATTATGGGATGCCTGCTATGGATCTGGCACTGTGCTGACACTATTTCAACATGTTTTAAAATGGAGAGGCCTATATAAGTTTTAGACATTATCCCAGAACTAACATATACATAAGATACTTTTATTTTTATTTTCATTTCATGTTAAATGAGCTTACTCTAGAATCTACTTTTTTAGGGCCTAGAGTTTATAAATGCTTTTCTGGGCCTGCTGGTAATGGAGTAAACTTTATTTTGATACCTAAGGATTTCCTAAAGATAGCTTTTGTAATAGGGAAAGTATATTAAGTTACACATGGGTCTGCATTTAAATTTTTGTTTTTATTTAGAATATTTCCAAAGCACATTTGCAGGGGTATGAAATTATGAAGCTACTGTAATAACAATAGTTTCCAGATGACCTCAGGAAACAGTACAAATAAGTAAGAATGTTTACAGATCCTCAAATAATGACCACAGTGTTTGGCCAAATGAATTTAAAAAGTAACCCAGAGAAGTTTCACTAGCTTTATTTAGAACTGGTTTACAGGGTATGTCTAATCACAGTTTCCCCTAGTTTTTCCATGTTTAAAATAATAAAATTTTGATTATGTGCCAATTCTGTGAATATTTTTGACAGAACCAAGTATATGCCTATATTTGATTGTCATTTAGTGTTTTCAAAATGGATATGAAAACCACCTTTTTGGGTGGCTAAGGATAGTGATAGTTGGTGTTGGTTCTAAGAGTAGTTAGTTGATACCTGTTTTCTTATTTTAAATGAGCCAACAGAGCTTTTAGGCTATATAATATTTAATAGTTCTTAGCTCGCATATGTGATGATTTTACTCAGTGATTTTATACAACAGCTTAAAAAAATTTCCTGAAGATTAAGCTGTGACATGTATCCCCTTCATCTAATTTTTGTAGTATAAAGCAACATCCTGCCTGCCTTTCTTAAATTCACATTCTTAATTTGTCTGCATGTTACCTGATAAGTAAGCCTAAACTAGATATGTGCAATAAAACTGAGCCTTTAAATATATCTAGTACTTTAAGACAGACTATTTTTAGATATTTAAAATGTTTGGTTCATATAGAAATCATCAATTCAAATCTGTTTAAAAGATAGATGACTATATTTTAAATTTTTAGTAACATTGGTTAATATATCATTCCTACTGTTTTATCTCTACTTTTTTTTTGCAGTGTTTTTAGAAAATGGCTATGTAACTTATTGAGCATTATTTTAATGTTTCTGTATAAATATGCATAATAAATATTAAATTCTTATTTGTTTCAAGATTTGTCCTGGAGTTTCTGCTATGCACATTATTGACAGAATATGTTATCTATCAACACTGTATTTACTTAGCTGTATTCAAAATATCCTTCATATTTTAGAAATTCCTTATTTCAGAGTAAAATACAATGGGCCACTTTACTCAGATTTCAGTATCTACCATGGATGAGTCTTCATCCTTTCAAATGTTTCTAAAAATATTTTGAGTTATTTAGGCAGAATAATTCATTAGGAAATATTTTGTCTACCTGTTTGTTTTTATTTAACAATTTTGGGGTCATGTAGCTCTTTGAGATTATGGTGAAAGTTGCAGACCATCTTTCATTTGTTCAGTTTAATAAGTATTTATTGAATACCTGCTATGGGACAGGCGTTGTGGATACAGCACCGAACGCAAGAGACAGAAATCACTCTAGGAAGTGAGGAAATAGACATTCTAAGAAGTGAAAAGTAAAGAAAAGATAAATGGTAAATGATATGGAGGAAAATTAAGCAACATTACGTACAGAGCCATATGGAAATTCAAGGTCCAGGGGATGCAGGATGTTCTAGGGATAAAGGTTTTATGATATGAGTCCTGATAGTCCCAAAGGGAAGCTATGAGTGTTGAGGGGAGAGGAAAGTTTTAATTTGGGGGCCCTCTTTTCACTCTTGCTAATGGCAATATGGAAGCTGGGAAGAAAAATCTTGACATGTATCTTCTCAGAAAAATATATGCACTAGATTTTTGTATGTAATTTAAGAGGTTTGTGAACCCCCTCAAGACCATTTTCATACATTTTAAAAGTTGTACTCAAGCAGAAATATCCAAAATGCTTGCATATCCATATGTATATAGGTAGGTCAGTTATGCTACAGTAACAAACAACTCCACATTCCTGTGGCTTAACACAACAAAAGTTTCTTTCTCACCCAAAGTCCAGTGTGAGTCTGGGCAATCTGTAAAGGCAATTGATGACTCTAATCCAGGCTGAATGTCTTGTGGCTCTACCATTTCAACACCAAGCCTCCCCACTATGATAGGGAAAGTGAGCATTAAAAGGTTTTGCACCAGCAATTAAATTTTTCATCTTGGAAATGTCATTCACCCATTGGCCAGAAGCAGTCACATGTCTCTGCCTAATTGTGAGTAGGGATGGGTAGTATAGGTAGGAAAGAATAAGTCCCCAAGGGTTCAGAAAAAAAGGAGAATGGATATGTGAGTACACAATCCACCATCTGGTCACCAAATACTCAGCTCACTCTTATTTCTACAGTGACTCCCTTTTCAAGAGATATGGCCCCCAAATCCCATCCAGGCAGTTTTATTTTCCAAGACTAGACTCTTTAGAAGTGCTGTCAGGTCTGGAGGTTGCTCCCACCAAAAGGATATGTTCTGTTTTGATATACTTATTGTTGTAGAACCCCTGCATAATGTGAAGTGACATGTTTCTAGCCTCCAATTTTAGTTTTCTGTGTATGCCATCCAACCTCTAAGTTAATGCCACACATTTTTTGGTTCTTTGAGCAGTATCCAACTTCTGTTACCAATGATATATTTGTCAGGATAGGTTATACTTATGCTGTATTAACAAATGACTCCAGAATTTCAGCTGTTTATTCTGTGGTCATTGTAAAGTCTTTTGCTGGTTTGGGGCTCCCTCTGGCCACTGCTTCCCATGAAGCAACACAATGACGAGTCTGACAGAATTTATCAACCTGTAGCTGCGTTATCTGAAACATTATCTGAAACAAGCCTTCTTGGTTGATGTGATAGTACATCAGGGCTTGTAAGCTTAGGAGCAGAAATGACAGTCATCACTTAGGGTTAAGCGCATTGGCCAGAACTAATTCACAAAATTCTCCCTTACTTTAAAGGGGCTTAGAAGAATGTCATCTTCTGTGCGCTATATGTGTGTGGAGAATCAGATATTGGTAAACACTAATAATGTCATACAAATGAACTAAGCTAAGTGAAACAGTACAATAGTTTGAATCACAGAAGATTTTAGGTAAGAATATGCCAGTCAGTGAACATAATAGGTTTACCTTACTTTCTCTAATCTGGCTTAAATGGCCAGTACCGGTATAAAACCCATTTTCATTTATTGTTAACCCATTTCCTGTTTAGGAAAAAAATGCAGCTCACTGCTAGTGTTAATTTTAGGCTGAAGCAAATCTGGTTTTCAATGTGAAAATGAGTTATAAAAACTGCTTGGAGTTCTTTCTAAACAACTTGTCTCTAATCTTAATGTAACAAATGTATATGACAATCAGTATTCAATAATTTTTTTGTGTGTGGTAAATTTCAAAGCACAGAACAACACAAAGTAGAACATCTAGGATCTGATATTTCCAGCGATCAAGAATTACTATATTTTGTAAATGGAAATACCACTACTAAAATCAGAATGCTCTAAATTGAATGATTTCATTTGTTTCCAAAGACTATCGATATACTAGAGGAATGGGAAAATAATAATAAAAGCAAGATATTTCATGGTAAACTTTAGGGGTAAGATTAGGACTATAATCCACAAGTTATCTCGGGGTAAATGTGGCAGCCATAAGTGCTGCCGGTGAGTATTCTTGGGCAAATGGGAAATGGGTTAAATACTAAAGTAATTATTACTTTATATCCTCATATTTCATTATGCCAGATACTACTTTCTAGAAGATGCTGAAGTAACAATATTACTTAAGAGTTAAGAGTTGTAATTTGTAATAATTTGCTTGTAGCATATTAGCTTTAAATAATTTTTTATCCGCCATTATATTTTTCATTGTGGTAAAAATATATATCCTAAAATTTACCAGTTTAACGATTTTAGGTGTACAATTCAGTGGCATTAAGTACACTCACAATGTTGTACAGTATCACCATTCATTTCTAGACCCCTTTTCTCATCCCAAACAGATCCTCTGTACCCATTAAATAACAACTCCCCATTCCCAGGAACTCTTCCTTCAACCCTCAGCAACTGTTATTCTATTTTCTGTCTCTATGAATTTGTCTATCCTAGGTATCTCATGTAAGTGAAATTATACAATATTTGTGCTTTTGTGTCTGTCCGTTTCACTTAGCATAATCTTTTCAAGGTTCATCCATATTGCGGCATGTATCGGGATTTCATTCCTTTCTAAATCCATAATATTCTATTGTATGTATATACCATAGTTTTAAATAATCTTTCTTAAATTTTAAGATGGATGTGAACATGGAACTTAATAACACTGTAAACGTTCAAATCTTGAGAAGCAGGAATACTTTCTAATTCTGTATCTTTTCCACATCTCATTTAACATTTTTCCATTTTACCTTGAGAATAACTTGTTTCCAAAATAATGCAAAATACTAACTTGAGCATATCCTTCCCTTGAATTTTTCTATTTCGAACATTCTGCAAACGGGGTGAGTTAATAAATTTGAGTTACAAAGTCTGCTGATTGTTAGCTATAAAACAGGAGATTGCCAGGATTGGATGATGTGGCTGCTAAGCACTTTCTGATGGTGCAGAACGACCAGACTGCAGCAGGTCATGTATACAACAGCTGCTCAAACAGATAAAAAAAGAAAAACATTCTGAGAAATTGGTGTTAAAATACATATATGTGCCTGGTGTCTCCTTCAGATCATAACATTACAGAGAATGCTAGATGATAGGGAAAGGGAAATGAGATTATAAAACTCATTTCCTGGTGTGGCAAATAATGATTGCTGAGAGTGTCTCATTAAACTGGCACAAGGAACAAAATTTGGCAATAGGTTTCCAAAATGGTTGGCCTTTGTTGGGGTCATTGTTCAAAACAGTAATTCAGTTATACAACAAATGCAAAAAATTCTGTGTGCTAAGCAGTAGCTGGCCAGTTGGAGAGTAGAGATGGAAGAAAAACAAAACTATCAGAAAATTGCTTCGACTTTACTAGGGAAACAAGCAAACAATTACAAGATGAATATAGGAAGTAATACCATATGAAAGTTTCACTAGGACACTCAGGTTTCACGAAGATAGAATGTTTCTCTGATTAGAATGTTTTTACAAAAATTAAACTTGAAAGTCAGGCCCTATGCAAAAAAAACTTAGAAAATGAAAATCACAGGGCAAAATCAGAGATTACCACTAACATGTGGTATGTGTCCTTCCAATTTTCGTTCCATAAAATGATTTTTAAAATCACATTAGACTGTTGTATAGTTTGTTTGGGTGCACGCGTGCACTAAGTGAAAATTAGGGAAAGGGTCAAGGAATGGAATTTTCTTTTGCCTCCAACTAGTGTATCTTCATGTACTCACACAATGGTGTTGCCAGGTGTAATAAGTAAACAGTTCTCCCAAGATAAAGTTTTATTTTGAGGACCACTTGAATTTCAAGACCAGCAGATTTTTAGTTATTGAGGGCTTTTTTCTAATGTTGATACAGAAGTATCTGGGTTTCAAGTGTTTGAAGACTGAACAAACAGCATCTAGATTTTTACATCTCTAGCTTCTTTATCTATCCAGCTGTACTCTATTTCCACTGTAACTTACTATTTCTTTTGTACAGTTCCCAATGAAACAATGTAAATACTTGGCGCGCTTTCTTCAGTCAAAAGTTTCATGTTACTCTCTAGAAAGGCACTTTCCAAGATTTAGTTGAGAAATAAATACTGTTATCTTTGGAACATTTTTGTTTTCTTTGTAACTTGTAGATCCTAGCCTGGAAATCGGTAATTTTCAGTTAAACAGTTTCATATTAATAAACCATGGAATCAAAGTATTCTATTCGAGGAATTGCACTGCATAAATCCTTTCGGGAGGCCATTTTGTAGTCGACAGGAGTAGCAGCAAGACGGAAACCGGACTTCCCCGCCACTTTTCCCTAAAAGTCAGGGGGAAAAGAATATGGGGACTAGCTGGGTGAGATTCGGCCGAGCAAGCGTCCCCAGAAGGGGGCGCGATGTTTTGAGGTTAACAAAGAGTGACCGCTGCGGGGTCAGCTAAGGTCTCCGCCATCGCTACCATCTATACTGGCCACTTCGCTAACGTCCGATCTCTTTGAGGCGCAGCCCTAGGCTGCGCTCTGTGAGACCGAAGCCTGGAGGAGTCCGGAAATTTGCACTGGACTGTGGCCTACCTGAAATACGGCGGCTTGCGCATCGAGCAATCCTCCAGTTGGTTCTGTTTGACCCTGGTGCCCCTCCGTAGTCTGAAAGCGCCGCAAACTCAGACCCCATTCCCGAAGCGAAAGTTTACTTAGGGGAGAACATACCTCCCCTTCAAGGAGGGTCACGTTGCTAATAGAAAGAAGTTCAGGGGACTCTGGAACCAATAATTAAACTCTCAGCTTTCTGCCCCATTAAGGATAAAAATGAGTTGGGCATGGTGCTGGCTACAAGAGGTAATATACAGGAACGTTAAGACACTTCCACGGTGTTTACAGACTGGAGGTGATTTTGCCCATAACAAAAATGGCGTAGAACCATGCTAACCGGCTGCCGTCATGTGCTCAAAGACCAGGATGCGGGAACTTTATGGCTTCAAATGACAAGTGGATGTTATTGTTTTTACTTCCGGGTGAGAGTAATCGGGCGCCATCTTGTCTTGTTCGTGAAGAAGTAGAAGCATCGAAAGGGTTGGAGAGGCATTAGAGGAACGGTGGCAACAACGGTGTTCCGGAACCAGAGTGGGTAAGTGGTGGAGAACAATTACGCACGGGGACTTGCGGGGCCATTACAACCTTCTTGGTTTTTGTGGCGAAGGTAGCATAACTTAAACCCGTAGGCTGCGTACGCTGCTTGGCGCGACTGCTGGACCCTCATCCCCTAAAAGCGGCGGCGTCCGCCTTAGTGACCCAGAGGAGTCCTCTCGGTGAAAAGGAAATGTTCTCATTACAGAGCGTGCTCACGACTCTTTTACATCTAAATAGAAGAGTTTGCTCTCAGATGAGAAGGGACTGATTGTCGAGCTCCTGACCGGCCGTTAAGCACTGCGCGTGCGCAGTGGGAACCCCCGTATGGGGAGGGGAGTGCAGGGGAGCGGAGGAGGCGGAGGGCCGGGACCTGGACCTTATGCGCCGTGCCCCTCTGACTACGCAGGCGCAGCGAAGGGCAAATGCCTTCTGTTAACTACGATTGGGTTCCATAGTTTGTATCTTTCTTGTGTTTTTATCCAGTAATGGGCATTATGTGTTAAGCTTCATGAGGGAAAGAGGTAGTATCCAGTATTCAGTTGTATTATCCTGTGGTGGGTATTATTATTGTCATTCCGACATCATGGGCACTCGACAAATTTTGATTGTTAGTGGAAGAGCAAAGTAAATTGGAAATTACTGATTTGAGTGCAGCAAGGCAAAACCAATAAAAACAAACCAGAATAGTATAAAGATTCACATCCAGGACTGTTTTATAAAGTGTCCTGGGAAAATAACAGTAAATCAGTTCTTTTAAGATGTTCTTGAGGCTCTAATTTATTTATTTTACTAATAGGCTTTGTTTTTTTAGAACAGTTTTTGATTTACAGAAAAATTGAGCAGATAGTACAGAATTTCCACCTCCAAAGCCCCATTGCGCGCACACGCACATACAGCTTCTCTTGTTAATATACATTAGTATGGTACATTTCTTACACATTTAGTGGACTAGTATTGACACATTATAAACGAAAGTCCATGTTTATTCATGTTTCTTAAGTTTTAACCCAACAACCTTTTTGTCCCAGCATCCTATTTAGGATACTGTATTACATTTAGTTGTCATGTACCCTTAGTCTTCTCTTGATCATTACTATTTCTCAGGCTTTCCTTGTTTTTGATGACTGCCAAAGGCTGAATTGTGCCCCTCTAAAATTCATATTTTGAAGTCCTAACTTCAGTACCTCAGAATGTGATTGTATTTGGAAATAGGGTCTTTTAAGAAGTAAAATGAGGTCACTAGGATAGGCCCTAATCCATCATGACTGGTGTCCTCATGAGAAGATTAGGGCACATGGGGAAGACCATGTAAAGACATAGGGTGGAGACAACCATCTATAAATCAGAGAGAGGCTTCAGAATGAAACTAACCTTGCTGACGGAACTTCTAGCCTCCAGAACTATGAGGAAATAAATTTCTGTTATTTAAGCTACCTACTCTGTGGTACTTTGTTATGGCAGGCCTACCGAACTAATATAGCAACCTTGACAGTTTTGAAGTGTACTGGTCTGGTATATTGTAGGATGCCCTGATATTGAAATTTGATGTTTCTCACATGATAAGACTGGTATTAGGAGTTTTGGGGATGGAGGTCACAAAGACATCCTATCAAGGGTATAGACTATAAAAGTGACTTATCACATTGATACTGACCTCGGTCACCTGCTTGAGGTAGTGTTGTCAAATTTCTCCACTGTAAAGTTACTCTCCCGTATCCGTCCTTCCTTTCTATTCTATACTCATTAGTTGGATGTCCCTTTGCACAGTTCATATTTAAGGAGTGGAGCGTTACACTCGCCATCCTTCAGAGTGGAGTATCTACATAATTAATTTGGAATTCTTCTGCTTGGGAGATTTGTCTCTTCCCTCCTATTTGTATCAGTCCATACTGATACAAATTTTTATATCATAATTTGTGTTGTAATCCAAATACCATTTTAATTTGGCGCTCAAATTTTTTCAGCTTTGGACTTCAGGGGCTCTTTCAGTTTTCTATTGTGCCCTTTTGACATGTCCCCATTTTTTTTAAGCACTTTCTTACTTCCTAGTACTTACTACAAGATGCTCCAGGCTCATTTTTGAATGCTCCAGTCCTAAGAATCAGCTGTTTCTGTAAGGATTCCTGATTCCTTTTATCATAGAATGGTATTAGAACCAAGATACATGGACTTGTTTTTACTTTAGGCTCTCTCTTTGATTTATTTTTCAATTATCACTTTTCTTGATATCTAACCAAACTCTCCAGTTCTCCAGTATTTTCTTGAGCTACAAGCTGCAAAGTATTTCAGTATTTATCAAAATGCATGTCACATCAAGTAGCAAAAATTTTACCACATTTCTAATGACTACAGGATTAACATTTACTGGTACCATTTCCACCTAACCCAAATTGAACAAATGATTTTTTTTTTTTTTTTTTTTTTTTACTTTGAGATCAGTCAACTAATGTGTAGTACTGAATGACAGGAGAGAAGAGGATTATTGCATTTTGTGGTTTCTAAACTGTTGATGTGAGAAACATTTGACCATATGCATCAAAGGATAGGTGAGCTTTTATAGCTCTTTGATTTTGAAATTGATGCTCAAGGGCTTTAAAACATACACATTTTTATTCTTGATTCATCTTGTCACACAGTCCATGAGATGACTTGCAAATATTAATGATTGTCATTGAAACAAATATTTTTAAGAACTCAAAGCAGTGTTCTAATATAGAGTCATCTAAGGAATGCATGAGATGAATGATGGTCACTTCTGGTTGTATTAGTTTTTTAGAGATGCTGTAACAAATTATCACAAACAACTGGCCTAGAAAACCAGAAATTTATTCTTTCACAGTTCTCTAGGCTAGAAGTCTGAAATAAAGGTTTCGGCAGGGCCATCCCAGTTTGCACAGGCTTGCTTTCTTTTTCTGCCTCTTACTCTCTCTGGTCTAGTGGAGGATCCTTCCTTAACTCTTCCCTAGCTTCTCTGGGTGGTTCCCAGCAATCCTTGGCTTTCCATGGCTGAAGACACATCTGTCCTGTCTCTGCTTCTGTGGTCACATGGCATTCTCCATCTATGTATCTGTGTCTTTTTATAAGGACACCAATCTTGTTGGATTAGGACCCGTCTTAATCCAGTATGACTTCATTTTAGCTTGACTACATCTGCAAAGACCCTGTCTCCAAATAAGGTCACATGCACAATTTATGGAGGTAGGGATGGGACTTCAATGTATCTTCTAGGGGGACACAATTAAATTCATAATAGTGGTCATAGTCATAAGTTACATTTCTACAGGCACGTGTGATAACTTGGACAATCCGATGCAAACCATGGTTATCGATCTTTCTGTTTTTCCCAAATTCCAGTTGTTTCCAAGTAAATAGCAATTAATGAAACCTCATAAAGGGAAAGTCTTGCAGCCTGTCTCATCAATAATAAAATTCTTCCACACTTGAGAAGTTAAGCCTAAGAATCTTTAAAATTAAGGCTTAAGGAAGAACAAATAAATTAGAATTGATTTTTGATATTATAAAATCAGAGCAGCAGTATTAGAATGTTGTTTTCATTGTTGAATATCAATATATTTACTTGATGATTACTTTCAGTGAATGAGTAAAATATTTCAACATATAATATAGGCAAAGCACGTGGAAAATTTAGTTATAAGACATTTCCTCGGCCCTCAAGAAGATTCTTGTTTGAGCCAAGGCAAAAACACATTTAAATTCAATATAAGTCCCTCTTTAACAAGTATTCTCCATCATCTTTAGCTTATTATTGAAATTTTCAAACAGTACGAAAGTAGAGTGTATTGAACGTTGATGTACTTATCACCTATCTTTAACAGTTTTTATTTTCCAAATCATTATTAAACCAATATGCTAAGTCATTTTTAATGGTAGAGGGTTATGTTTATTATTCCATTAAACAATAATAAAATTAAAAGATAATTTTTTTATTATTTCCAGGTGTGTCTTCATATTTTTTGTTTTTCAGATTTTGCATTTGTTACATTTGTTAGTAAAGAAGATTTTATGGTGAAGATGAAGAAAGAAAGAGTAGGGCTTCTAAATCCTTGCCACCAAATCACTTATAGTTTTATTCTTGAATTAAGAAATAATTAAACCTTTTATGAAATATTGTACTAGGTGCCGAAACGTAAATAAAATTTGTATTAAATATTTTAGTATATCAAGTCTTTCTTTAAAACCTGTCCCTTAACAAAACTCAGCATAAATTTAAATTTTGTTTTCATGACCACAGGTATCTTTTTTGGACTAGATAAAGAAATTTACTTCAAATCCTTCATAAGCAAATGAGACAGATCAGATAATTTGTTCAAAGTCTCATAGTTATATGACTTGTAATTTTTTATTGCCTATACCAGTCATTATGGACTGTGCTGATCAGCTTGCTTTGATTCTTCATATCTTAAAAAATTTATAAATTTATTTCTAAAAATACACACTCGTATAAAATAATTCAAACAATATTTTTAAAAATCACAATTCCCTGATCCGTTTTCACTCCCCAGAGCTTAGCAGTTTTAAGAGTTTTATGTAATTTAGAAGTTTTCTATACAAAATTGCATTCTTAAAAAGAAAGAACTTGAAGTGGCATCATGCTGTATCACGTTTTTTTTTTTTCCACTTAATAATACAATTTGTACATCAACATATGTCAGCATATAAGTGTCTACTTTATTCTTTTAGTCTAGCTGAATAGGAGTCCACTGTATGGTTCACTCTTATCTCACCTGTTTAATTGAGTATCACTAAAAGATGTTCACTGTTAAAAACGTGGTGCAGATTTTTGAATTATCCTCACCAATAGTTTAAGTCTTTGAAGTAAAATTGCTGGGTCACAGATTCGATAAGAACTATAATGCTAAATTAAATTGTCTTCCCAAAAGACGTTAACTATTTCATGTTTAACCAACATCCTCATTCAACACTCATACTCTGTAGTCAAATCGAGCTTTTCAACTGCAAATTCCTTGAAGCATTTTACTAAATAGCTTCTAACTTCTTACTTCCTTGATTGTTACTGTTATCTTTGATGCGTTTTTATTCTGCTCTACTGCTCACAGTTTCACATCTCTTTCTATATTTTTCTCAGCCTAAGTATATGAAACACTTGTATTTGAATAGTAGCCTCCATAAAAACTTTTGGTGGAAAATGCTTTGGAAAACAGTAAAAGTAGAAGTGATTGGTTTTAACAAATGGCTACAAGTAATGCAAGTAAAACTTCCTTGTGCATAGAAAAACTTTGAAGTTTTTTTCTTTTTTATAAATAATAAAAGTTTCAACTCATGATATTGTGAGTAATAGGGACAGGAAGATTTTTCCCAAAGACAAAATGAAATCTGGATAAGTCTTAGATCATTTTTAGAGAAGAAAATGGGATTGAGTAGAAATGGGTTGGCTTGATCAACCTTTCCCCCATTCAGTTGTGAACTTGAGGAGTGCTGTCAAAAATGATACTGAGACAGTCTTAGTGGTGATATTTAGCACTATTTATTGAAGCTTCCTGTGCCGAGTTTTTGTGTTTGTCATTTAATCCTCACAATAACACTATGAGGTAGAAACTTATGTCCTCTTTTTTGCAGATGAGAAAACCAGGGATTAGAGAGTAGTTTATTTGCCCACATTCACACAGGTACTGAGTGGTATATGTAGGTAGGCATCGTGAACCTGAGCTGGTGCTAGATGACAGGTAATGATCAGAAAACTTAAAGTGCTAGTTAAGAGGCCTACATTGTATGAGTTTAAACTTGTGACAGAAAAATCTATGCATTGAACTCTGATATGCCATTAGAGCTTTGGAAAATGCACCAAGTTGTGCTTACGCCAAATTTTTGGTTCTTGTGAATATAGGTCAGTAGCTTCCTTATCATTAACCTTTGAAAGTAAACAGAAAGGAGCTACAAGACTATTTATTTGTTTGATGTTTAGTGACTGCTCTGTGCAGAAGTGCTGTTCCTGTACCTTATGGAAGATAAAAAGATAGAGTTGTTTTTCTATCAAGACAAAAGCTGTCATTCTAATGGGAAGAAAATGAAACTGAGGGAAACTGTTCTCACTTTGCTATTACTAAATTAATACATTTTATTACCTTATTTGTACCATATAATGAGACCTTTTCAAATGTTTGCTTCTTTTTTCTCAGCATATATTGCAATCCCTAAATTGTTTGACATTGTTTCATATTGTTAATTGCTTTTTCGAGTAAATAAAGACATTCTAAAGAAAAGTCAAAAAGCTTTGCCTTCTCATTTCTGATATACCTGTTCCCCTTCACTTTTTAATGGTAAATACATTGTCATTATAAAGTTAAGGGAAGCAAAAGTTTCACAGTAATTCGAAGACGATCACACTTTCATGTTATGTCTCTAGAATTTTTTATTCTAATAACTTTATAATCTAAGAGGAAACTTGTACTCTTTTTTTTCCCCCCAGGGCATAAGTAATCTTGCTGCTATGCTTCCAAGCTGTAATCTGAATCAACCTAAATTTTAAACAGAAGGTGAACCTCTGAGGTCAGTCAAAATAGCAGTTGGTATTTCTCCTGGGTATTTCCTCTTTGTTTGTTTGTTTATTACTTTTTTAGTTAAAGTTGTAAGTGAGGTTACTTTTCTAGGGCTGTAATGAGTTATTTAGCTTTTAAAGGGCTTTAAAGGTATACTTGGAAAAGAGAGGGGAAAAGGAGGAGAGGAAAGAAAATATGATGGAAAGATTGGAAAAAGAAGTATATTTAGCTTGGAATTGATGCCCAGTTCAGTTGTTGGTCTCAGCTATAGTGCTATTTAAATATGGGGCCTATTTTGTCATATTCTAATGCAATTATAATAGAGTACGTTAGTGTAACTAGATGCACTTATAAGTAAATCAAGGTAACAAAGGAATGCATCTTCCCTAATTTACAGTGTTCTCCATATGAGAGGTCAAGATCTGCCATTGATAGAATTATGTAACAATCTGAAAAAGCTGAAAAGACTAGGGTTGCAAACTGTTTAAGAGCCTGACTTGTAATAGCCAGTTGTCCCATTTGAGTTGTTATCTTTTACTTCCTTATTATCTGGCTTTCCTATTTTTGGTGATCCTATGATACTAAGGCTTTTGTCTTGTTTTTAGAGGAAAGGTTCATCTAGAAGGATTTATTTAGTAAACATTTAGTTAATGCCTGCTTTATGCTAAGCCTTGGGGTACAAAAATGAAGAAACATATACTCCTTACCATGTGTGTCATTGGGGTTGTATATCAGTGTTGGATAAAGTACAAAGATATTAGACTTGTAGGAATTTAAAACTTTTTATTATTAGAGTTTTCAAACTAGTTTATAGAAAAGTAGACTAGTGTGATGACCCTTCGCCCTGCCACCCTCCCCATACCCATGACCTGGGGACGTAAATATCTCATGGGGAGACAGACACCTAATGATCTGTAGAGGTGGTATTTTGACAACCTTTGAATTTGTGATTTTTCATTAATTTTTCTTCTAAGATTGTCTGAGTCAGTTGTTTTATTAGGTTTGGCATTATGGCAGTTTTCTAAGTCTATACTACCTTCATTCATTAGCTGTAATTATTTGTAGGGAACAGTTTTCCTTTATAAGCTAGAGCTATTTGATTACCCTCTTCAAGGAGTCTTGGTTTGGGGAGATTAAATCACTTTTTTTCTTATAGTTTTCAAAATAATTATATTTCCACAGATTTATATTGGGAAAAATTAGATTTTCCCCCTTTTTGAGCTTAATTGATTTGAGCTAAATTGATTTGAGCTATGTTTACCAGCAAACTCTGACACCAGCGTTAACATTAAATTTTCTACTCTTGGCTTGCCAACCTAAAAATTCCAGTTGCCTCTGGCAACCTATTGACCAGAATTTTAGAGCTCTGATCACATAAATGTATCCTCATATAATAATTTCTGTGTGAGCTTCTAAAATTAAAGAACTCTGATTCTCATTTTTAAACTATGTTTATTTTGTTGAAGATAGAAAATCAATTAAAATTTTAAAGTCAAGATGTGGGATCAAGGAGGACAGCCTTGGCAGCAATGGCCCTTGAACCAACAACAGTGGATGCAGTCATTCCAGCACCAGCAGGATCCAAGTAAGGAAAGAAATTGAATTTGGAAGGTGGGGGAGGAGAGATATATAGAGAGATGAGTGGGAGATATGTGATGGGATTAAGAGAGATGGAATTGGGATTGGTTTATTGAATCATTTTATGGTTGCCATTTAATGTTTTCTCATAAATAATTTGCCATAACACACATATCAGGGAATGGATTTCCCTTTGGAAGACTTCCTCAAAGAGTAGAAAGCATTATGAAGATTTTACATTTTTAAAACCGATTTAGTTCCTGTTTTTCTAAGAGTGGAAAGTCTTTCTAAAATGTGTTAAGCAAAGCATTTTTCTGTTAAGTCTAAATTCTGTGTAAATCATAGTCAACTGATGGTATGCTAAATCTTTTTTTTTTTTTTAATGGAATATTTCAAGCATATACAGAGGTAGAAAAGAGTATAGTGAGCCCCATTTATTACTTAGCTTTAACAGTTTTTGACTCATGACCAATTTTGTTTCATTGATATGACTCCTACTGCCCTACCTTTATTGGGCAGTAGGAGTCATATTTATTTATCTGATCTTATTTCTTTCTTTAATAGCTATGTAACATTTTATTATAGGACTGTACTGTAATTTAATCAATCCACGTTTGGATGGTTGATTATAGCTTTTACTTTTTAAGATAATTACCATAATTTTGTATGTCATTATTCACAAATCCAATTATTATTTTTTTGGGAAAAAAAATTGAAGAACTAGGTTTGTTAGGTCACAATTGCACATTTGAAGTTTTAGATACACATTGCCAAATTTAATCCATGTAGATAATGCCAATTTATGTTTCCACCAAAATGTATGGGATTACCTTTATAATCTTTACTAAAATGAGATGTGAAAAACTCTTATTTTTAGTTTGTTTCCTTTATTAATAATATTTGATCTTACAATGTTAAGTGTAGATATTTGAGAAGGAAAGGAAGACTTCTTAAGCTAGTGGGGACAATGCATTTTGAGTAAAAGATGGCTATTAAGTTGTTAAATGTATTTTGATTAGAGAAGGGCACCTTACCTAAAGAACAGTAACTATGAGAAACAGAGATAAATAGCTGTACTCATCTGAGGTCTGTAGGACCCAGTGTAGGCTAGGACCTGTTTGAGGAAGAAATAAATGAGTGTTAAAAGAAAAGAGGAATAAGACTTTTTTGAAACTCAGCAAACTAAAGTTCAGGGGATAAATTTCTTATGAATTAATATTAGAAATTGGTTAAGAGTGTTTTTGTGGAGTCCTTTTCTGAAAGTCTTAAGTAAGTTATTTTGTAGCCTGAATATGAGTTATTTTCTAAGTGTCCTTTCAACCATAGCATTCTGTAATGTATAAAATCTCTAATAAGGAATAACTGAGATGCTTGTTTTGCATCGAAGCACTATTCTTTTTTTCCCCGCTCTTGAATCTCCTTCCCCCCACCCCCACTTCCATCCTTGACCTATTGATGTTGCCATTTCCCTTTTTTAAGAGCTAGATCTCTGAAGGCAGGGCGTCTCCCCCTACATGCTTGCGGTGTGCACCTGGGACCTGGCGCAGCCGGGGTATGGTCCGTGGCTCCATCTGGGGTGTGGACCTTCTGTGTGTAAAGCAGACGTGCTAACTACTACACTGTGGAGCCACCCCCAGAAGCACTATTCTTTTAGCTTCTACATTCTGAATGCTAATTTCTGCTATGTTGAATTATGTTAGGCCAGATTGACTGGGCTGCATTGGCTCAAGCTTGGATTGCCCAAAGAGAAGCTTCAGGACAACAAAACATGGTAGAACAACCACCAGGAATGATGCCAAATGGACAAGATATGTCTGCAATGGAATCTGGTCCAAACAATCATGGGAATTTTCAAGGGGATTCAAACTTTAACAGAATGTGGCAACCAGGTTTGTTGTTTATGTTTTCCAAATTTTAGGACTGTTTTTAAAATAAAAGGGTTAAAATTGCTTAATTTGCTTAGTCTCAAGACTTCTTGAAATTAATGCTTAAAGAATAGATGGTTTCAATTAGATTTGACCCTGAAATTTTATGGTTAAAAATTATTCTGAACTCAGTCTGCTAGCATTGTGATGCTTGGTTTGATTCTTCTCTTAGTTCTTTATTCCTAGGCTGACAGGGGCTGGGAACACTGGAAACCTCACTTGGTATCTAGGAAAGAGAGCATTCTATGGTCTCTCTGTTGCATCCTCTGGCCTTTTCAGAAGCAGCACTGGCAGAGCAAAACATGTCTAGTCCCTAAAAAAAAAATTGTGTCACTATGTGACAAATTAGTCTGTCAAATATATCCTGCCCCTGCCATCCACCCATATTTACTTCCCTTTTTTTTTTTTCAGATAGTGAAGATCTTCCATGAGTTTTTATGTTTTGTTTGTTTGCTTTTTTATTTCACAGTATGCTTTAGATTCCTTGATGCTAGTTCAGTTTTCCATGACTTTTAAGCTATTATTTTTAATTAATAGTCACTTCAGTTTATTTATAGAGGAATCTTACATTTGAATGTGCTAATGGTGAAGTCATAGCTCTCTTTTCCTATTAATACTTATTTTTCTTTCTCAACGTTATAGTGAAAAACTCAAGACAGTAATCTTCTAACATCACTTTTAAAAGGATAACAAATATTCTAATATTTGATACTCTGAGGTAGTTCATTTATAGTTTTCTTGAACCTATGCCAAATTTCCCTAAGTTTGAAAATGTTTTGGTTCCCAAGTTCAAGTTTATAAATGGCTAACCTTGGCATCTCCTCTACCCCAACTTTACTGGTTTTCTTTCTGACCCTCGCAAGTGGTTTATCTCTGCTTCAATTTCCTCTCCTGAAACTGGCAAAAATAATACCTGATTTCCCCCACCTCACAGGGATGTTGTGAGGATAAATGTGTTCATGGAAGAAAGAAATTATATAAAATCCCTAGGAATTATTTTTGTGTTGTTATTGAACAGGAATAGAAAAATTCAACAACAAAATTGCCTTGGATTTTGTTACATTTATTAAAATAATTTTGGGTAATTGCTGTCCATTTAGGATATGAATTGAGGAGTTAGATCATTTGAATGATTTATTAGGTTAATTCATTGCTTATTTTTAAGATGTACAAAAGGAATTCGACCAAGAAGTCAAATTTTTAAATCTGTTTCTTTACTGAAAAATCTAGCTTTCTTGAGAGCTTTAAAATTTGTGTTGTTGTTATAACCCCCTGTTGAATGTTTTTATGCCTAAATCCTGAATAGAATGGGGAATGCATCAGCAACCCCCACACCCCCCTCCAGATCAGCCATGGATGCCACCAACACCAGGCCCAATGGACATTGTTCCTCCTTCCGAAGACAGCAACAGTCAGGACAGTGGGGAATTTGCCCCTGACAACAGGCATATATTTAACCAGAACAATCACAACTTTGGTGGACCACCCGATAATTTTGCAGTGGGCCCAGTGAACCAGTTTGACTATCAGGTGAAAGATATTTTGTTGCTTTAATATTGTAGATGTGCACGTAATCCATTCTTTGGAAGTTTGTCTCATCAGGAGTACCTGAGATACGTGTTTCACTTTTCAGTTTTGTACAGATAAGCGCATATTTTGTCTCAGAAAAGTTATCAAAGTTTTGAGTATTTTGATTTCTATTTTCTGGTTTTTGATTTGCTTAAGAAAATGGTATAAAGGAACATTAGAGGGAAATTTGGATAAAATGAAAAAATGTATAAGTGCAATAGTTATATAATGTTTTGTTTTCTCATTTATAATTTTTAAATGGCATATTTAAATGTTAAATAAAGCTTAGTAAATCTACAGTAGTTGAATACATTATTTATCAATACTAGATTATGGTTAAGACATGAAGAACATAGATCATCTTCCTAAATGCAATTTCTTTTACTATGTAAAATTATGTTTTTTTTCTAGTGTTGTCATTTTTTTTCCATTCTGACATGACATGTTTGTTAATAGAATTGTACATAATTTCCTTTGTAGCATCTAATTCATTCCTAGGGACATAGAACTCTATGGGGAATAGTGTCATTATGTGGGGCTGTATTTTCTCAAACCACTGTGCCAGGATCCACCCTTAAATTATAGTGCTAGGTATCATTTTGAAATAACTAATTGCAGTTGTTACCTTATAAACTGAGATATCATAATTTAGAAGTTTGATAAAACTCATACATTATTTTACAATTATGGATAATGGACATGAATGTAAATAGTATTCACCTTGAAACAATAATCTTCATACATTTTCAGATACTTGTTGTATACTCATACTTGTACAGATGTGACAGTTTTTGTTTGGTTTTGGTTTTGATGAAATGTAGTGGCAGGAAGCTTCTACTTATACCGTATTTGCCTGGTAGATCCCCTTGCTAACCAGACAAAGAGCTCTGTTGTCAACTGGCTTAGAAAGCCTCTGAAAATGGTAAACTAGCAAAAAATATTTAATGATTCAGTAACTTTTATCTTTGCTTAAAATAGATATTTCTTGCATGATTATAGAAACAATTTAAATTCACAGAAGTAGGAAGTTGAAATTGATTAAAAACTTTTCCTGTATATCCTACTTATAGAAAAATTGACATTTATTTGATTTTTTTGGGGGGGGTAGTGGAAAGATTAGTTTATAAAGGATTAATAATGAAAAAGTTCATATATATCATTTTCTGTGCTTGAAAATAGTGTATCAGCTGGATTTTAGACGGCTCTTTGCATTTATGTAGGTAGAAAATCTTTATTTTTCTTAAAAGTAAGCCTAGGTTCTTGGGGCTTCAGAAATATCGGTGGATATTAGAACCATGGAATTCTTGGATTTGCTGCACACATGGATTTCTACTGTCCCAGTTCATAACACACGTGTGTCCCAGAGTGTATACTGTATTAATGTGAAGAAAAATAAACTGCAATACTCTTTCAGCATGGGGCTGCTTTTGGTCCACCGCAAGGTGGATTTCATCCTCCTTATTGGCAACCAGGACCTCCAGGACCTCCAGCACCTCCCCAGAATCGAAGAGAAAGGCCATCGTCATTCAGGGATCGGCAGCGTTCACCTATTGCACTTCCTGTGAAGCAGGAGCCTCCACAAATTGGTAGCTATTAAAGTTTATTATTAAAGTGAACCAGGATTGGCATGATTTCTTGATCATATTAAAAGGATGTCTTATTTTCTTAAATTGTCCTAATACCTCTGGTATATTTGGAATTGATACTTGAAGACCCTAATATTTTATAGTCAAAATTTCAAGAAGATAGTTGTCTAAAATATTGAAAGTTTTGAATAATTTTCTTTAAAATAGATCTTTACCTTAAACAGATTTTGTGATGAAAAGTAAATTTATCATGGTCATAGCATCTTGATATTTTCTTCAGTGTTGACAGTTTGATACATTATGCCAATATATGTGCGTTTCTCCCTTTTAAAACCACCTAGTTCTTTGTCTCTAGTCTCTTTTCACTCTTAGTTCATCCAGTACACTGCTGCTAGATTAATTTTCCTTTTTTTACTTCGCGTTCCATAAGTGTTTTGGCAGAAAATTTTAATTTTTAAATAACATTAGAACTAACTTATTTCCTATGATGTTATATTTTTATCACCAGTAGCCATTTTAGGAAAATTACGACTTCTGTTTTAACGTATAGACTCATACTTGTTCAAAGAATTCTCCATGTGAAAATGGACTTGTGCTTTTTTTGACTCTCTTCTGTCTTCATGTTTTAGGAAGCAGTGTAGTAGTATAAGTTTGGCTGTGAAGTACCCCACGTCACTACTCACTGGCTTTGTAACCTTGAGCACATCTCTTAATTTCTTTGAGCCTCAGTTTCCTCACTTGCAAAAGAGATCAAGTAATAGTAGTGATCTTTGGGGTCTTTTAGGATTAAGCGAGATGGTGGTTTCATGTATTCTCATAGTGCCTTGGCACGCTGTAAGCGTTAATACAATGTTCATCACTGCTGTAAAAAGTGATTTTAAAGAAAAGCATGTTTAATAGGTTGTTTTTATTATCAATCTTGTTTAAGAATGGTAGTATTTGTTACAAGCACTCAAATAGTGCCAACATTCTTTTTTTTTTTTTTTAATTTACTCATGAAGTTTGTAGGAATTAAAAAACTCATGCGTTTATGACTTACAAATATTTTTTCCCCATGTGAAACAGATGCAGTAAAACGCAGGACTCTTCCAGCTTGGATTCGGGAAGGTCTTGAAAAAATGGAACGTGAAAAACAGAAGAAGTTGGAGAAAGAAAGAATGGAACAGCAACGATCACAATTGTCCAAAAAAGAAAAGAAGGCCACAGAAGATGCTGAAGGAGGTGATGGTCCTCGTTTACCTCAGAGAAGTAAATTTGTAAGTAGAATCCCCTGACATGAAACTTTAATATCAATGTGAAAAAGTTATCAAAATAAATTGGTATTTTAGCCTATAGAAAAGTATTAATGTTCCTGAGATTACTTTTAGTAAGTATTTTAGGGATTATGTTTTTATGTATCATTAAGGGTAGAATAAGGAGAAAGGGGCTAAATTTATAAAACATTTTATTCTGGAGAGAAATTATTCATTGGGATGCTAGATAGGTCTTACCTTGACAAACATTTATATTCTTTAGTTGTGATACAGCTAATTCCCTATTGGTGGATTATAAAACAAAACTAAGTTAAAACGGCAACAGAGAAATAAATCTGCCCTTCTTGAATATTTAAATATATACCAATACCAGAGGATATGATAATTTTCATAGTTTTCGACTTGAATACTGAATGTAACAAAGTTTAAATATTTAAATCTTCAGTTTAATGGCATGAATGGCTTAGGAATTTTTTTATTTAGCAAAAATGTGCTCCTAGCTGGTGCAGCAGCCAAAGCACTGGCTGGTATGCAACTCAGGAAATAAGTCTAATTTCTGAGGCCATTTTCTGCTTCATAAATAAGTCTCAAGGACGGCAAGATAACTAGATTTGAATAGACATTGGTTTTGCTTAAATTCTTAAATAGACATTGGTTTTGCTTAAATTGTGTAGATACCATAAATTACTTTTATTTTCCATGCCAAAGATGTGTTTTTCTTCTGGAATTTATGACAATAAATTACAGACTACCACTATTAAAGTTTACCTTAAGAAAATTTATTTTTCATCTTTAAATATCAAAAAAATTGTTTGGAGACCCAGGTGATTCCCTGAGATTCTGCTTCTCCCAACTTGTGGGCCCACCCAAGCTGCCTCCAGTGTTTTTTTCCAGTGTTTTTTTGTCTTGGCTTACGCTATATACTTTCCTAAAAATCTCTCAAAGGCTCACAAAACCCAGAGACCCAGCATCTGACCTCAGCGTGCCCTATACTTTTGGCTGAGCACCCCAAGCCTGGCACTAGCAGCTGCCAGCCTCAATTACTGACTTGGCCTCTCAGGGCATCTTTAAGCCCAGTATGGGTGGCAGCCATCTGCAGATTGCTTGGTGATGCTTAACAGATGTCCCCGGAAGTGCACAGACTACAGCTGAACTTGGCCTGCAGCTGGGCCCCTCCCAGGAGACACTTGGGCGGGCACACCCTGGTGGCCTGCTTCAACTGGTACTGGAGCTAGAGCAGCACCCAGGGCTGCATCTGAAGAGGACAAACCCGATGGACAGACTGGGCAGGCACCAGAGTCCTACTAAAGTGAATCCTGCTCCATAGGGTTAGCCCCTCACTGGCCAGTCCTCACAACCAATCAGCACAAGGGTCAATCCCTCCCATCAACATGCAAACAGCAACCAAGGCTAAACTGCAACAGGAGGGCATCCACAACCCAAACGAGACAGACCTTTAGCACCTGGCTCAGGTGACCAAGAAAGACTGCACCACTGGGCCCTATAGGACACATACTATATAAAGCCATTCTAGTAAGACCAGGATACTTAGGAGCCCCACCTAATATAGAGAAACAAAGAGGAAGGCAGCTAAAATGAGGAGACAAAGAAACATGTCCCACTTTAAAGAACAGAACAAAGCTCCAGAAAAGGAACTAAACAAAATGGAGACAAGCAATCTATCAGATGCAGAGTTTAAAACACTGGTTATAAAGATGCTAGTTTAAAACACTGGTTATAAAGATGCTCAATGAACTTAGCGAAAGAGTAGATGCACTCAGTGAAAACTTTAACGAAGAGATAGAAAACTTAAAAATGGAGGTGGAAAACAAAATGGAACCATTCAGAAATGAAGAAAATAATATCTGAGATGAAGAGTACATTAGAGCAGTGGTCTCCAACCTTTTTGGCACCACGGGCCGGTGCTTCTATGATAATCTAAGATGATGATCTGAGGTGGAGCTGAGGTGGTCGGTGATGCTAGTGCAGGGGAGTGGCTGCAAATACAGATGAAGTTTTGTCTGCTGTACACCTCCAGCTGCGTGGCCCAGTTCCTAAGGTGCCACAGACCGGTACCATTCTGCAACCCATAGGTTGGGGACCCTGACATTAGAGGGAATCAACAGAGTAGATGAAGTGGAGGATTGAATTAGTGATTTAGAGGATAGGGTAGCGGAGGACACCCATTCAGAACAGCAACAAGAAAAAGGAATCCAAAAAAACAAGGATAGTTTTAGGGGCCTCTGGGACAACATCAAGAGTAACAACATTCACGTCATAGGGGTACCATAAGGAGAAGGCAGAGAGCAAAAAAATGAAAACTTGTTTGAATAATGATGGGAAATTTCCTAGCTTGGCAGAGGAAATAGACATACAAACCCAAGAAGTACAGAGAGTCCCAAACAAGATGAACCTAAAGAGGCCCACACCAAGATACATGATAATTAAAATGCCAAAGGTTAAAGACAAGGAGAGAATCTAAAAAGCAGCAAGAGAAAAGCAATTAGTTACCTACAGGGGAACTTAAATAAGACTGTCAGCTGATTTCTTAACAAACTACAGGCCAGAAGGGATTGGCATGAAATACTCAAAGTGATGACAAGCAAGGACCTACAACCAAGATTACCTAGCAAAGCTATCATTTAGAATCAAACAGATGAGAGCTTCCCAGACAAGAAAAAGCTAGAAGAATTTATCACCACCAAGCCAGTATTATAGGAAATGTTGGAGGGACTTCTTTAAGAAGAAGAAAATATGTATCAAAAATATGAATAATAAAATGGCAGTAACTACATATCTAGAAACAATTGCTTCAAATGTAAGTGGGTTAAATGCTCCAATGAAAAGATAGGGTTGCTGAATGGATTAAAAAAACAAGACTCTTACATATGCTGCCTACAAGAGACTCACTTCAGATCAAAAGACACACACAGACTGAAAGTAAAGGGATGGTAAAAGATATTTCATGAAAATGGAAAGGAGAAAAAATTCTGGGGTAGCAATACTTTTATCAGACAAAATAGACTTTAAAACAAAGGATATAACAGACAAAGAATGACCCAGTTATCCCACTTCTGGGTATTTATCTGAAAAAACCCAAAATACTGCTTTGAAAGGGACATGTGAAACCATATGTTCATTGCAGCATTATTTACAATACCCAAGATACAGAGGCAACCTGGGTGTCTATCAGTAGATGAATATGGGTAAGGAGGCGGTGGTACACATGTACAATAGAATATTATTCATAAAAATAAGTAAAAGAATAAAATCTTTACATCTGTAACAACATGGATGGACCTAGAGGGTATTGTGCTGAGTAGAGTAAATCATATAAAGACTCATGCCATATGATTTCACTTATAGACTCTAAAGAACAAAATAAATTTTAAAAAACCTCATAGATACAGAGAACATTTGGGGGGTTAACAAATGGGAAGGAGATTATGGGGTAGTTCAAAAGGGGGAAGGGATTAAGAAGTACAAATTACTAGTTACAAAATAATTATGGGGATTTAAAATATATAAGGAATATAGTCAGTAATATTGTAATAACTATGTACAATGTCAGATGGGTACTAGATTTATTGGAATGGTTACTTAGTAAGTTCTATAAATATCTAATTATGTCATAACACCTGAAACTGATATACTATTATATGCCAACTATATTTGAAAAATAAAAAATATTTTTAAAAATTGCTTTGAGATCCTTCCCCGCCTCCTCCTCCTTCTCCCCCTCCTCTTCCTCCTTCCCCTTCCTCCCCAAATACCTTGGACTTTTGTTACGTGAATTCTTCTGGTTCAGATGGTCTTTCTGTAATAGTATTTAGGTAAACACCTTTTCTTTTACTTAGTAGGTTTGCTAAGAAAGACTACAGAACATTTCTTTGCTTTAGTAGAGTCTCCTTTTTAAGGTATACTGAATACTGAAACCTAACAGCCATACAGAGACAAACTGTTGACGTTTCTTCCATCTGAAATAGATTTCATTTTTTTAATCGATCTGTTAAGTAGCTAAAAAGAAGCAAATTTCACTAAGTTTCAGGGCCAGCTGAGATCTGGAAACTGACTACAGGTTTTTCATTTTAAGTCACGGGATTTTAGGTATATAGCTTAAATATACAGCTGCAAAAATAACACTAAATAATGTGACTGTGGTCCATTTATCCAGAGTTCTACAAGCCACTCATTTTAATCATCATATATAATGGATATTAATTAAATTAGTCTCTGGACATACATTTTTGGTTATTTATAAAATAAGGTCAAAATTTACTAAGAAACAAAGGGAATTGAAAAATAATTAAAATAATTGATTCACATAAGCCATTTTGTAATCTTAACATTTCCTCTCAGGTAACACTTTAAATCAACAAATGAAATCTGTAGTATGAAAATATATTTTAGAGAGAAATTTCATATTTATATATGTTTCATAGACTTTTTAATTTGGGATTTTAAAATAGAATATGTAAGATAATGATTTTACATTGTAAGCATGAATTTGGACTACCCATACTGTTATTTTTTTTAGGATAGTGATGAGGAAGATGAAGACACTGAAAATGCTGAGGCTGCAAGCAGTGGAAAAGTCACCAGAAGTCCATCTCCAGTTCCTCAGGAAGAGCAAAGTGAACCAGAGATGACTGAAGAAGAGAAAGAGTACCAAATGGTAAAATGTTAAATTCCTTTTTAATTAAAAAAATTTTTGAGGTATAATTGACATACATTATATTACAGGATTTATTTTGTTTATGATTTTTTGAACTATTGGTTGGCTATCTTAAACATTTAATGTGCGAACTCATGAACCATTTGTAAAATGTATATTAATATATAGATTTGCTGGGCAATAATGTCTACAAAATCCAGGTAACACTTGCAATACAAAACTATAGCTTATAAAGCAGTTATTAAACACATTTCCTAATATGAATGTTGTAATTAAATGTTTTACTGTATGAGACCCCAGAGAACATGTCTTGATCTATTATTTTCTAAAGTATGGTTTTGAATATTGGGAAAGATTCAAAGACTTCATAGAAAAAGAAATTCAGGAAGTACTAGGTAGAACATAGGTAAACATTTCTTCATTGCAAAAGACTTCATATCTGTAATGTGTATTGTCATTTTCTGAGACTGGGAGTATAATATGCAGCAGTTCTCATATTGAAAGACCAGTGATCCTTGAAATGTGTTTAGAAGATGTCGATTCAGTATAGTCTCATTTTAATACTGGAATCTGGAGCCCAGAGAGGCTAAGACTCTAATAGTCAACATTTGAAACAGTTGGTAGCCAAACCAGCACTAAAATTCAGTTCTATTTAAATCCATTGTACTCTCTATTACAGCAATCAAGGAGAAAAAGGACTTCCTCTCACAGAATGGGATAATTGCCTTTTCCTATTTGCCTTGATTTTTTTCCCCTCAGATTTTACCTTGAGCTGAGTGAGGGTTGATTAAGTTCCTAACTGACTTAAGAAACTAGTGCTGCTTACTAATAATATTATTAAATGAAAGGGATACACTGTTCACCTTAAAACACCTATGGAAATTTTTATTAACAGGGACTTTTAAATATGTTTTGTCTCTAGAGTAAGGATTCAGTGTCTCTAAAAATAAGTTCACTTTTTTTAATCCATATGATTTTGAAATTTTTTAATGTTCTAATATTTTAGAATAGTTTTCAAGATACTCTATTCCTGATCTGATCTCATCTCTAAATGCTTTCTAAAATTACTTTGCATTTTAATTCTTTTGAAAATGTCAAACTGTGTTAGTAACTATAGTAATTAAATTGGAAATAATGTATACTCCTTAGATGTTGCTGACAAAAATGCTTCTGACTGAAATTCTGCTGGATGTCACAGATGAAGAAATTTATTATGTAGCCAAAGATGCACACCGGAAAGCAACGAAAGGTATATCGTGGATGTTCTTGGTTTTGTTTTTATGGGGGTGTTTTGATTTTGGTGGCTGTTTTGGACTTTTTTTTGTTATCCTTGTTGTATTACTAGCAGCTACTTGAATATTCTCTCTTGCATGTTTTAACTCTTTGGGAAAGGTTAGATTTGTAGACACCATAATACAACTATACAAATATTTTTGTTTTATCCAACCAACCTGAGCACAATGCTATTGTTCTATAAAATTTATCGTAAAAATTTTTTGATGTTCAATTTATTTCGCCTGATTTTTTTATAGATACCATGGTATTGGTGTATGACTTCTAATGCAGTTTAGTTTGACTAATGAATTGAATTATGAACCTTCAGAGTTTTCACAGTTTACCACTTAATAATTCTTACATAAACAAGTGATTCTCCCACCCAGCTCCCATATTTTTAGTAACACTTTAAATATATATATTGAAAGCAAAATTTAAATTATGGGCCATGCCTCAAAAATAGAAATTCTGATATACTGTGAACACTTTTCCTCATTATAAACAAGTTTCAACTCACATCAGAATTATACTTTCAAGGCCAGACATGCTACTGGTTTAAAATGAATGTTATGTTTTTAATGTTTCTTCTCTCCCCAAAAAGCAGCAATAGTAGTAGATTTAACAATACCATAGACTCTCATGACTATGAAATCGTGGCTATTTGTGTTAACATGTTGTTCCTGTTGTTGATGTGATACAAAGCTCCTGCAAAACAGCTGGCACAGTCCAGTGCACTGGCTTCCCTCACTGGACTCGGTAAGTGTTTTCCTTATTTATGAGAGGGCCTTAAAGGGAAATATCACACTTACCTTGTCTCTCTACATGTTCTGTTTTGAAACTGTACTATTCCTTCTCAGTTTATAAAACCTAGGCCTTAGGGTTATATCAGTCTCGAAAAGATTTGCCTATTTTTTTTGACTAAAGCATTCACAGTGGCATTATTATAAATATGGTGATGAATTCATAGTTTATTGGGGCAAGTTGTAATAGTTATAATTTAGCCGTGATAGTATATAAGCTCACTTTCAGAATTATTACATATATGCCTTAGAGAAGAACCTATCCACTAATGCTTTTAAGGGCCTTTATTTAGATTGTGTTACAGCAAGTCAAGTTTACCATACAGGAAAGGGTTTATCTTATCATATTATAATAGTAGTGATGTGTTCATAATTTGCTTTTTGCATGATATATTATCAAGTGTATAAAAGCTTGAATTTGCTTTTTCCACATCTTTATTTCAAGTTAATCTTTGTGAGGATCAACAAATGGATAGAACCAAATGCCCATGTGATTTTGTTTAGATCACTTCAGGGTGGGGAGTAGTTTTAGCGCCATCTATTTCTGCATGAGTCAGAATTACAGTGTTCTAATTATTTTAGGGAAAAAATACTGAGCACACTACCTGGGATTTCTAAGCTTTAAACAACAAAAAAGTTAATTTAGAAGTATTTTCAGGATCATTATAAATTTTTAAGGTAGTTGAATTTATTATGCTCTAGTGAGGCTTTGGTTACTTCCCTAATAAATGGTGTTATTGGTTAGCGTGGACATTAAAACAAAACCATTATTGCAATTCCTTTGTGGTGAGAAATATATCAAATATTCCAGAAAGAATAAGATACTAAAAATCAGTTATCATGAGAGTTCTACGAACTTCATAAGCATTGGAACTCATACTTCTCCCCACCCCGAATAAGCATATTCTTCCAAGAAAATACAATGAAAAAGAATTGAGCTTTCTTCTCAGACCTTAAAAAATTTTTAGTGCATAGAAGAATTTTGCCATATGATAGACTGGGCTTTATGCACACAGGTGGACTGGGTGGTTACGGATCAGGAGACAGTGAAGATGAGAGGAGCGACAGAGGCTCTGAGTCATCTGACACTGATGATGAAGAATTACGGCACCGAATCCGGCAAAAACAGGAAGCTTTTTGGAGAAAAGAAAAAGAACAGCAGCTGTTACATGATAAACAGATGGAAGGTATCTTTTTTGAACTCAATTTTTGTCCAGTTTTGTTTGTATTTATTTTCATTTTTCAACTAACCTAAACTATGAAAGGGTAAAATTAAAGCTAGATTATAAATAACATGTAATATATCTGAAACTGAGGTTTTTGGCTCATTTGTGGTTCGTATCAAATGTAAAATCAAAATTAATGGTAGTATTTAAAATATATAGTTTGTAAATGGTAAATTTTTGTTCTGTTTCGGGAGACATTAATTCCAGTAGCTATAAGTTAGCTATTTCAGTGTATTTATATTTTTTTGTTAAAGTTCTTAAAATGAAAAGAAAATTTTTGAAACAGGAAATATATTTATGAAACTACTGAAAAGTAATTTGTAGCTTGGATATTTAATTTGTAGCTATGATAGTTAAGGATAAGAGGACTTTTTAGAAGTATTTTGTATAAAATACTGTACATAAATATAATTCTTAACAATTTCATAATGATGCTAGGAATAATGAAAGAATGTTTATCTAGAATTTCTTCTTTGAAAAATCTCATTTGGACTATTTGAAAAGTAATTATTAAGAGTTAGCAGCCAAAAATTCCCCACAAGTTACATATTTACTTTTAAGTTGCCTTATTAGATAAAAGGGAAATTTTTCTTTCTTGTTTCACATGTACCTCTACACTTTGATATATTCTATGGCTGTATTGTCTGAGAGGGTAGCTGACTATATGTAGCTGTTGAGCATTTGAAATGTAGTTAATCCAGATTGAGATGTGCGATAGGTATAAAATATACACTAGACTTTAAAGACTTGATAAGAAAAAAAGAAATAGTCTTAAATTGATTACATGTTGAAATGATTATATTTTTTATATAATGGGTTAGTAGAATATTAAAGTTAATTCTACCTGTTTCTTTTTACTTTTTTAATGTAGCCACTAGAAAATTTGGCATTGCTTATGTGGCTTGCTCTATTGTTATAGTCTGATAGCTTGAAATTGGGTAGAATGAGTTTTTCATTGCATACTTAACTTTTATTATTTTTATCTTTTTATATTTCAGAAGAAAAGCAACAAGCTGAGAGGGTTACAAAAGAGATGAATGAATTTATCCATAAAGAGCAAAATAGTATATCACTGCTAGAAGCAAGAGAAGCAGACGGTGATATGGTTAATGAAAAGAAAAGAACTCCAAATGAAACTACGTCAGTCTTAGAACCAAAAAAAGAGCATAAAGAAAAAGAGAAACAAGGAAGGAGTAGATCAGGAAGTTCTAGTAGTGGTAGTTCCAGTAGCAATAGCAGAACTAGTAGTAGTAGTAGTACTGTCTCTAGCTCTTCATACAGTTCTAGCTCAGGTAGTAGTCGCACATCTTCTCGATCTTCTTCTCCTAAAAGGAAAAAGAGACATAGTAGGAGTAGATCTCCAACAATTAAAGCTAGACGTAGTAGGAGTAGAAGTTACTCTCGCAGAATTAAAATAGATAGCAATAGGGCTAGATTAAAGATTAGAGATAGGAGGAGATCTAATAGAAATAGTATTGAAAGAGAAAGACGAAGAAATCGTAGTCCTTCCCGAGAGAGACGTAGAAGTAGAAGTCGTTCAAGGGATAGGCGAACCAATCGGCCCAGTCGCAGTAGGAGTCGAGATAGGCGTAAAATTGATGATCAACGCGGAAATCTTAGTGGGAGCAGTCATAAACATAAAGGTGAGGCTAAAGAACAAGAGAGGAAACAAGAGAGGAGTCGAAGCATAGATAAAGATAGGAAAAAGAAAGACAAAGAAAGGGAGCGTGAACAGGATAAAAGAAAAGAGAAACAAAAAAGGGAAGAAAAAGATTTTAAGTTCAGTGGTCAGGATGACAGGTTAAAAAGAAAACGAGAAAGTGAAAGAACATTCTCTAGGAGTGGTTCTATATCTGTTAAAATCATCAGACATGATTCTAGACAGGATAGTAAGAAAAGTACTACCAAAGATAGTAAAAAACATTCAGGCTCTGATTCTAGTGGAAGGAGCAGTTCTGAATCTCCAGGAAGTAGCAAAGAAAAGAAGGCTAAGAAGCCTAAACATAGTCGATCGCGATCCATGGAGAAATCTCAAAGGTCTGGTAAGAAGGCAAGCCGCAAACACAAGTCTAAGTCCCGATCAAGGTAGTATACTTTTTAAAGTATTTTGTCTGATTTTTTAAAAAATTTGACTGAATTTATTCAAAGTTGAAAGTGTCCTTTCTCTCTCTCTCTTTAATAAAGTCAATTTGGTACTTGATAAATGATCATAGTCTTAAGTAATTATAGAAATCCTATATTATATTTTTTATTTAAAAATTGCAAATTCTTCAGTTTAAAATACATTTTTATTTTTAAATTTTGTCTTTTCCCTTTTTTTTTTCAGATCAACAACCCCTCCCCGTCGTAAACGCTGAGGAATGATGTGGCAAGAATGCCATGATGTTTAAAAAATTCCATGAGTTTTAAGGGCTTGTCTCATTATAGAGGCACATTGTGGCTGTGTAGGTGAAACCAGAAACTTTTTTTTTAATCTGTAAATAGGTGTACTTTTTCCAAATGCTGCTCTGAGTTACTTAATAGGATTTCTTTGTATTTTTTTTTTCCAAAAAAAATAGTGCATAATAAGACTATAAACATGCCATTCTCTTTCAGCTGTAATGTTCTTAACATTATTCTTGAATGTACTGTGATGTCAATAAAGCTTTTAGTTCATTTTTGTTAACCTCTTGCACCTTAATTTTGATTTTACTCTAAGGAACGTACTTTTATAAAAAGGCAGCTGGAATTTTGTATAACAAGTTTTAAAGGTACTTCCTCTTATCTCCCCCAAAGAAAATGGTTTTATCTCAATAGTTTGTCAAAGTTTGTAAATTGTACCCATGGATTTTTGTCAAATTCCAACTTTAAGGGTGTGGAAGAGGGCCAGAAACAGACCTTTCGTTTGGAAGCATTTGACAGTTTTCTAAACTTTTCTCCCTAATTTAGGGATTTCCAAGTAATATATTTTCTGTGTGTATAAAGTATGGTTCACTCCTGTAAAATGAAATTGCTGAAATCAATCAAGTCAGTGCACCATTAGAGTTATTTATAAGGAATAATTGTTTGACACTAACAGTCAAGTCTGGAACTATATTCTGCAGTTACTCACTTGTTTTAGAAACATTTTAAATACTTTCAGGTTATTATAGAAATAAAACTCAATTCAATATATTTATTTATATTTTTAAAGTATAATATGATCTCAGCTCAGTGGAGGAATGCTATATTATGCAGGTTTGTGTCAGTTTCATAACATTGAAATGATCTGGTTTTGTAGTTCCTTAAAATTATGCTCAGTGAATGATCTAGCATTTTAAAGCAGTCATAACTTATGAGTAAAATGAGGCTTTACAGGCATCTGAATGTTCCTCTGGGTTTGTTTTTATGTGATTTTTCACTTATGCCACAATCGTCAGATAAATCTCTGAAAACAAATGCTTTTAAATTTTAATTTAAAAAGAAATGAGCAGGTACGGATCAAGGAAAGTTTTAAAGTATGCCTTTTTACCAGCAATAGTTCATTTTAAATTAAGCCAGATCTTTGCCAAGATCAGTGTTTCCTCAAAACAAAGGTAGAAATAGATTTGTATAGTGTGTTCTCGTACCTCTACATAGGTTCTTAAATAATTTTGAGCAGTTATGCATTTATCTAGAGGAAATAAATCAACTGTGAATAAATGCATGTTTACCAAAATGGTTGTTTTACAGTTCATTTAGTTCTGATATTTATAGAGTTGACATTTCACAGAATAACTTTTAAATAGTTTGGAATTCTATATAGTTTAGACATCAGTCATATCTGGAGACAGAAGGAAAGTGTGCAATATTTTTTTTGTAGGTGAGCTAACATGGTATACCTAATTGCAGAATTAATTATCCAATCAATTTGTAATAGATAAGTTGTATAACATTTTCATATCTTAAAATGTTTTTTAGATCAATCTTAAGTGAAATAATATTTTCAAAATAAAATTCTACAGAAAAGTTCTGTTGGCTATGATATGCACATTTTTGGGGAAGATATGAATTTGAGCCAAAAAGTAGACAGTTTTGTTTACTCTGCCATAATATGCAAGCTTCTTATTTAAATTTGTAGATATTTTTTAAAATAGTCATGATGTATGTGATTATTCATAGATACATTAGTGTTACAATTAGATATTTGGGTTTTTCAGATTTTTATGGATAATTTAGAGAATTCATCATTTCATTGACATGTAATGAAATATGTTTACCTTGAGTGGTAAGATTTTATAAAATAGGGCTTCAGTGATTTAGGATGTGAATGCTAAAACTTACACATAAGTTAATTAAATGTATAATTTGGTTATGAAATCTTTTCTAAAATGACACCACCAGAAAATTAATACATTCAGTTTTTGAGACAATCATTGATCTGAATTGGTTAATAAAAAACTGTCTTAAGAGATTCTTTTAAAAAACATTTTAGTGTATTAATCATACTTGTTTTTGTGGAATGGGGGTAAACCACACCATTAAGAGAATAAAATGTAATTTGGAAGAGGTAATTTTAAGATTTGTTTCAGGCCCCAAAATATAAAATAAAGATTGGTGTGGAATCTCAGTGTATATGTTTTCTGCCATTGTAAAATGCCTTTTTTTAGCATCTATTTCTAATGGTATAAAACACAATAGGTGAATTTCCCATAGTCTGTTTTTTAGTGTCTGAGTTTATTCTGTTTCTTCAGAGAAGCATACGATGTATAATTAGTTGAGTTTTTTATTTTATGTGGGAATTTTACATAGGAATTATATGAGGTCCAAAGTCCCTGTAATACTGTCTTATGGGAACCTTTTTATTTAAACAGAGTTTTTCCTCTTTTATACACATTAAAATGTTTTTATCTAGTGAAGTTTCTAAAATACTACTAAGCATAGTTTAATGGAAATAGTACTCGATTCATTGAACCCCAGAAGCCAGGGCTCTGGTACTTGGTGTATTTTGGGCAAATCACTTAATCATTATAGGCCTTAATTTCTTCAACTGTATAAGGGTGGAATTAGATTATCTCTAAAGTCTTGAACACTTCAAACCCTTAAGTTCTTTGATTTTAAATAGAATTTGGTTGTACAGTCTAAACCTAAATGAGAAAATGGGCTTTTTATTAGCTGTCTGGTGTGAGTTACATTCATAACCTTAAAGGTTTATCAGGTATAGAGATCTATAAATACACATAGGTTAAATCTGCCACATTCTTATTATGGTCAGTTAATATTGTTACTGATTTATGTGAAATTTTGTAAATATGAAAATTTACCGTTAAACTCTAAATGAATGTAGTAGTATCTCATTTCAATGGAATAAAACTGTTAGCTTTAAGGGATCACTTTGCCCATAACTTGAATGAAAAAAGTTTATATGAAAATTACAAAGTTGAATGTCAAAATGTTAAATAGATTTTTAGTTTTTGCTAAATAGATTTTAGCAAAATTAATTGTAGGCTCTAGTTTACAACACGTTTGTGGTTGAGACCATAGCGATGGTCTGGGACTTAACTCCCAACATGTAGCACATTACAACTGCTAGGACTTCCAATACAACTCCGGTTTGAGTATTATTGGAAAAATTTTTTGTTAATATTTGTAGCGAAAAATAATATGAGCTAGTTTTGCTTATCCTAGCCAAACTAATGGGTATTCAAGAAGCTTGTTTCCTGTTGGTATTAAGACATTACGGATTGCCTTTGTTGTTGAACTGAAAATGTGGGAAGGCTCTGAAGCCCGGTGAGGTGGTACATTCAAAGAAAGTTCATTGAAATAAAGCTCTTAAAAATTTATTAGTCATACTTGAACTTTTGCTTTTTCCTTGGATCTATCACTCCAACAAATGTAAATGCTAAATGTTCTTTTGTGCAGAGCTTTCTGCCATCTTGAGAGGAGTTCTGAAGAGATGACTAAAAAGTCTGCAACCAGTCTTAGGAGGAAGTCAATGTTTTACTTAAACCATAAGTGAAAGACCATTACTGAGCAGTAAATTTCATTATTTCAAAGAACCCTTTACCAATTTGACCTTGCCTGCTGAAAATGTATAATGACTTTTTACTTTTAATGTTGGAAATTTATCATTCTTACCCAGGGAAAGGCTTTTATACATTTTGAAGTAAAATGTTACTGTCACCATTCTAGCTGTAGATGAAGTTTGCCTAGCCTAAGTAATTAGCAGTATCCTGCTACATAATGTCTTCTCTGTCCAGATTATCCAGTCACTTGCAGAAAATCTCAAATTAGACTTCTGGCCCTCTATTTTGAGTACCTCATAAGGAGATAGAATTCTACCCTTAAAATGTGCTTTTTCACACATTTGTGATTCTAAATTAGGGTCAGTATCTTACAGGAATATAAATAAATGCCCCTAGGAGACATTTAATATGAAGTGGAACTACATGGAATAAAAGCTAGATCACAGCATGAAGTAATAGTAGCATGATGGATGGCTACTTTGGCCATGAGATTTGAGGTGGGCATATAGTAGGAATAGGCACAAACAGGATCCTGTAGTTTATGATAACAATATATAGTTCAATTGCATACACAACTTGACAGCTGTTGAGCGTAGGGTATAGTCACATAACACCACTCATTAATGCAACCGTGATTAGGTTGGCTCCAGGCGGTGCTAGTGGAACCTTTCTGTTGGGGATCTTTTATTGGAGGGACCGGAAGAGAGGTGGATCCTTTCTGTCGCGATGTGGGGAGCCCGCAAGCTGAGCTCCTCCGGGAGTCTTTTTTTAAACGTGCTTAGGTTTAGGTACCTGGGCACACAGTCTGGTTGTCCTCGCTTCACTACGTCGGCAGGTGAGTGCGTGCGTATATGTGTTTGTCCGGGTGGGTGGGGGCGAGGTTCCCCCACGCGCAGCCCACCGTGCGGGCCAGTTGTTCTGCGCACGCGCGAGAGGGCGGCCAGCTGTTGCTGGGCTCCGTGTGGGGTCAAGGCAAGACCCTTACCTTGGGTTACGGCCCTCGCAGTCTGTTGAACCGCGGGCCTGGGCTCTTGGCCTGCCGTCCCCAGCGGCTGGGAAAAATAGCTGAGTACTTGCGTTCTCGGCCTAGGAGATCACAGCCCTCGGGCCGCTGCCGTAGATCCAGCGACCTTTGTCTCATTTTGGTTGAGTTCCTTCCTCTGGAGTCGGCGACCACTCTGTGCCTGCCACAATCTCAAGGTCGTGTGCTTTCTTCTTTTGCCGCGGCGAAAAGACATACCAGCTTCTGTCTCACTGATTAATAGCGTTGTATTTGTGTTTTGTTTGAACTTACATCGCCTTCTTTCAGAAAGATCTAAGGTAGCTATACTACTTTTTGATTAATAAGTTAATTCAACAGACTGTATTGACAAAGATCAAGAAAATAACTCACTGAACCTTATGTTCATAGAAGCTGGTTTATTTAACTGCCAGTGTTGACCAGAAAGTTAAGTTCATCCTTTACATGAAACTCATTTAATAAATATTGTAATGCCAGGCACTAGGAAGGATACCTCAAGGGTCTCTTTAAAAAAAAATGTTAGGATACAAATAAGATCCGAATATAATGAGCAAAAAATAGGAAACTTAAAGGCCCACCAATAGAGTTAAGTTGATACTCTCATACAGTGGAAAATAGGGTAGCCAATAAAAAAGATAATTTAAATCAATGTGTATCCACATGGAAAAATGATTGAGATATAGTGTTAAGAAAGTAAGTTACAAATCAGTGTATATTATGTACTTAGATATATAGATGGAGATATAGAGAAAATAGAGATACATAAAAAAATTTAGCAGTGATTATCTGTGTTGGAGTTTCTCAGTTGTGGTGAAGTGGTTTTTAAAGCTCTTGAGCACACAATAGAATATATAGATATCAAATTATAATGTACACCCCAAAATTATATAATTATATTAACCAATATTACCCCAGTAAACTTAGAAAGAAAGAAAGAAAGAAAGAAAGAAAGAAAGAAAGAAAGAAAGAAAGAAAGAAAGAAAGAAAGAAAGAAAAAAAATCTTGACAACATTGATGATTGAGGGACTAATTTGCCAGATATAGGGGAGGTGAGAAGGACATGGGAGTCATCACTGAGTAGTTTATATAATTCTCTAATATGTCATTTGCTTACCTAAAGTCATAAAGAAAGTAGTATTTGAACTGGGTGTTAAAAGGTAGTACAGATAGGTAGTAGAGAGAGAAATGGTGGAAGAGAGTAACATAAGTAAAAGCCTAGAAGCACGAACTTTTTTTTTTAAGAACATTGAGATGGATTTGGGCCAGACTGTGAACGGCCTATTAAAATAAACTTTTTTTAAACAAAAACATAAAAAGCTCAGGAGAAAAATGTTCAGAGACTAGGAAAAGACAAGACACAAAATAATAAATAACCATTTGTCTTAGTCCGTTTGAATTGCTGTAATGAAATACCACAGACTGGGTGGCTTATAAACTACAGAAATTTATTTCTTACAGTTCTGCAGACTGGGAAGCCCAAGATTCTGTGTCTGGTGAGAGCCCACTTCTTGGTTCATAGATGGAGCCTTCTTGTGGTGTACCCTGGGATCTCTTTTATAAGGGCATTAAAACAATCGTGAGGGCTCCACCCTCATGACTTAATCACCTCCCACAAGCCCCATCTCTTAATACCATCGCTTTAGGGGTTCGGTTTTCAACATATGAATTTGGAAGCAGGGACACAAACATTCATTTTCACCTATTAGATTAGCAAAGAAAAAAACATTTGATAATAAATTGGATAGGTGACTATCAATGTATGTATTATCAGTGTGGGGAAACCAACACTACAGATTCTCATATAGTACCCATAGGATTGCAAATTCATTCAGCATCTGTGAGTGGCAATTACAAATTTATAAATGCACATGCCAGTTGACACAATCACGGTTCTTGGGATTTCATCTATAGGTACTTTCAGAAATATATGAAATTACCTAGGTAATTCAGTCTTATGTTTTTGGAATAGCAAAAAATTAGAAATAACTTAAATAAATGCCTATTAAAAGGGGACTGCTTAAATAAATTATGATAGCCATACAATGGATACCATGCACCCTAAAAAAGGAAGTTCTTTTTGCTCTGTTAAGAAAATATCTCTAAGATACATTGATAGGTGAAAAAAAGCAAGGTGCAGAAGAATGTGTGTATTGTACTACATTTTGTATAAAATAAGAAATTGATAAATTAATATACAAAAATATAAATTGATATATGTATAAAATCTCTGGAAGCATACATACAAATCTAGTAACACTGATTGCCTCCAGAGACAGAAACTGGATAACTAGAATCAGGGATAGGAGAAGTGTTTTTAGTGTGCCCTTTTGTACTTTTTAATTAAATTTTTTTTTTTATTTTGAAATAATTTAAAACAAGAAGTTGCAAAAATAGTACAGAGAATTTTCATATGCCCCTCACCAGTTCCTCAGAGATAACATCTTACCTAACCATAATACATTGTCAAAGCCAGGAAATTGCCATTAGTGTGATGCTGTTAACTAAACTACAGACCTTGTTTGGATTTTACCACCGTTAAATGCACTGTGTGTGTGTGTGTGTGCGCGCGCGTGTGTGTCACCATACATAGAGATTTGTGTAACAACTACCACATTCAAGATATGGAACTATTTCATAATTACGAAGAAGTTTCCATATACTATTCCTTTATAGTCAGATCCTTCCCCCAACCTTAACCCTTGGCAATCACTGATCTATTCTCCATTACTATAATTTTGCCATTTCAAGAGTGTTATATAAATGAAATTATACAGTATACACTTTTTTAAATTGTTTTTTGTTTCCCACTCACCATAAAATCCATCCAAGTTATTGTGTGTATCAATAGTTCATTCTTTTTTATTTCTGAGTAGTATTTCATGATAAGGATATAACACAGTTTGTTTAACCATTCCTTTCTTGTAGGATATTTTAGTTGTTTCCAGTTTTTGACTATTAGGAATAAACTTACTAAGAACATTTGTATACAGATTTTTGTGTGGACATATTTTCACTTTTCTGGGATAAATACCCAGGAATGCAAATCCTGGGTTGTATGAAAAATGTATGTTTACCTTTATTAGTTTATTAGCTTTTCATGGTACCTGTACCATTTTACGTTCCCACCAGCAATATATAAAAGATCTGGTTGCTTCATATCCCAGTCCACACTTGGTAATATCAGGATGGTTAAATTTTAGCCACTTCGATAGGTATGTAATGGCTTTCATTTTATTCCTCTAATGTCTGTTGATATTTAACATCTCTTCATGTGGTTATTTACATTTGTATATCCTCTTTGAAGAGATGTACATTCTTTTTATACTCATTTTATAATATCTACATCCATTTTATTATTGGATTTCTTGTGTATTTTTTTAATGGAGACTTTTTGATTTTACTGTTCAGTTTAAAGACTATTCTTATATATTCCAGATACAAGTCCTTTGTGGGATATGTGTTTTGCAAATATTTCCTCCTCATCTGTGACTTGTCTTTTGTAGAGCAAAAGTTTTAGTTTCAATTAAGTCCAATTTAATCACTTTTTAAAAGGATTGTGCTTTTGGGGTCAGATGTAAGAACTCTGTGCCTAACCCTAAGTCATGAAGATCCTCTGTATTTTCTTCTAAAAGTTTTATAATTTTGTATTAAGATCAATGATCCATTTTGAGTTCATTTTTTGTATAAGATGTAAGATTTAGGTTGAAGTTTTCTTTTTTGTCTGTAGCATACAATTGTTTCAACACCATTTATTGAAAAGATTGTTCTTCCTCCATTGAACTGTTTCTTGCACCACTTTCAAAAAACCAGTTGGGTGAACTTTTTGGTCTATCTCTGGACTCTCTTTTGTTACACTGATATTTGTCTTTGTCCCCCCTCCAATACCACACATTGTCTTGATTACTATAGTTCTGTGGTCTTAAAATTGAATATTGGGATTCCTGCAATTTTATTCTTCTTCTTCAGTATTGTTTTAACTATTCTATTTCTTTTGCCTTTCCACATAAATTTTAGAATCAGCTTGTCTGTATTTAGGAAAGAATGACTATTGTGATTTTGATAGAAACTGTATAAACATATAAATCAATTTGGGGAAAATGATTTCGAGTCTTCCAATCCATGAACACAGTATGTCTTGCTGTTTATTAGGTTTTCTTTGATTTCTTTTATCGGTGTTTTATGTAAATTTTCAGCATACAGACCCTATACAGGGGTCCCCGACCCTGAGGCTGTGGACTAGTACCAGTCCATGGCCTGTTAGGGACCAGGCTGCACAGCAGGAGGTGAATGGCAGGCTAGCGAAGCATCATCTGTATTTGCAGCTGATCCCTAGCACTAGCATCACTGCCTCAGCTCCACTTCAGATCATCAGGCATTAAATTCTCATAGGAGCACCAGTCCCTGGTGCCAAAAAGGCTGGGGACTGCCACACATGTTTTGTTAAATTTATGCAATAATGGAAGTAATTCATTCTTTTTTGGACTGATTTTGAATGATACAGCATTTTAAGTTTTACTTTCTAGTTGTTCATTGTTAGTATATAGAAACAACTGACTTTTTCGTGTGGTGACGTTTTGCTGAACTCAGTTCCAGGAGCTTGCTTTTCTGTTTTCTTTCTTTTTTTTTACCTTATTGCACTGGCTAAGATTGCTTTGTCCCTGATTTTAGGGGTAAAGCACTTAGTCTTTCACTGTTAAGAACTATGTGAGCTATAAGATTGTTATGAATGCTTTATAGATTGAAAATTTTCCCTTCTATTCTCAATTTGCTGAGAATTTTTAATCATAAATGGGTGTGGTTTTGTCAAATGTTTTTTCCACATCAATAAGATTATGTGGTTTTTCTTTTGATTATTAATATGGCAGATTACATTAATTTTTCTAATATGAACTAGTGTTGCATAGCTGGAATAAATCCCACTTGGTTGTGCTGCAGTATTCTCTTTATATGTTGCTGGATTCTATTTACTAATTGTTGAGAATTTTTGTGTCTATTCCTGAGAGAAATTGGTCTGTGGTTTCTTTGCTGTATCATCTTTGTCTGGTTTTTGTATCAGAGTAATGCTGGCTTCATAAAATAGGTTGAAAAGTGTTCCTTACTCTTCTGTTTTTTGGAAGAGATTGGATAGAATTGGTTGGTTTTTTCTTCTTTAAGTCTTTGATAGAATTCACCAGTGAAGCTATCTGAGCCAGTGAAGCTTTCTGAAAATAAGTTATTTTTCAGAAAGTTTAAACTATGAATTTAATAACTTTAGTAGTTATAGATCTATTCAGGCTACCTGTTTCATATTGCATGGGTTTAGGTAGTTTGTAATTTCCATATAATTAGTTCATTTTGTCTAAATTGTAGAATTTCACTGGGCAGAGTTATTTGTAGTATTCCCTTATTATCCTTTTTTATGTCTTTCAGGTTCATAGTGATATCCTCTCTTGAATTCCTGATATTAGTAATTTAGGTTTTCTCTTTCTTTGTCAGTCTTGATAGAAGTTTCTCAATTTTATTGATCTTTGCAAGGAATTAACTTTTGGCTTGATTTATTTTATCTTTTGTTTTGTTTTAAATGCCATTGATGTCTACTTTTACCAATATCCTTTCCTTCCTTTTGCTTGCTTTGGGTTTATTTTACTTTCCTTTTTCTAGTTTATTGAGGTAGGAAATTAGATTATTGATTTGCGACCTTTCGTCTTTTCTAATGTGAGTGTTTAATGTTATAAATTTCCCTCTGAGTATTGCTTTAGTTATGCCCACAGATTTTTATATGTTAGGTATTTTAATTTATTTCAATTATATTTCCCTGAGACTTTGTGTTTGACTCATGGATGTTTAGAATTGTATTGTTTAAGTGGTTTGTTCTTTTCAGGTTATCTTTCTTTTATTTATTTCTAGTTTGAGTTCATTATTCTCAGAGAACATACTTTATATTATTTCACTTCTCTTAAAGTTGTTTAAGGTTTGTTTTATATCCCAGGATATGGTGTATCATTATGAGTACTCCATGTATGCTCGAAAGAATGTATATTTTGTTTTTGTTTGAGTGGAATGTTTTGTAAATTTCAATTAGATCTTATTGGGTGATGGTGTTGTTCAGTTCTTTTATGTCATTGCTGATTTTCTGTCTAGTGGTTCTTATCAGTTACTGAGAAAGTAGTGTCGAAGTCTCCAACTATAGTTGTAGATTTGTTTATTTCTCCTCTCAGTTCTATTTTTGCTTCATATATTTTGGAAGTGTGTTGTCTGGCGCATACACATTAAGGATTGCTTTGTCTTCTTGGTGGATTGTCCATTTTATCACAATGTAATGTCCATAGTAATTTTCTCTGCTCTAAGGTCTACTTTGTCTAAATGTTTATTGAACAATTGAATGTTTTGCAGCAGAGTAACTAGTTCATAATGCAGATCTCAATTAAGTTTGCACATATAGACTGGATGAGTATTTATTTAAAAATGTTTTACAAGAAATTTTTTTCTCCTGTAAAAGGTGTTGAGCATATATTAAATCCATTTTATGTAGCTAACATGGAAGTGACAGAATTTGAACTAGTTTAGACAATCTCAGAATCAGCATTACCTTAATTTAAAAGGTAATGTAGTTTTAATTTGAATATCATTTTTTATAATTTTGTGCAGCATAATGTGAATGTAAAAACTAATGGCATGAAAAACTTTTATATATGCATTACTTATTTTGGCTAATTATAATTTCAGAAATGTCTGATTAGAGTTAGATGGCAGAATGCAAGACCTTTATATTTTAGAATAACATTCAAAATTAAGGAAACAATCCTTTTGTTTATCAATTATAATATAAGATTGCCATATAAAATAGTTTCTTCAAGTACATGCATATTAGGGATTCATACTGTTCAATGCTTTCTCTAGACATTCTTTTTTTTTCAGTTTATTCAAAGAATCAGCTCAGTTGGACTCTACAAATTAAACCATGGGTTTTCCATGAATACAGAATTATGTGGTCCAAATCCTACAGAATGACTTTTGCCTGCTTGAATACAATGAAAAGTTATAGGTAAGTTTATTCATTAGTGTGGCAAATATTTACGTAATTATAGGCATAATAGTTTTGTATTGGTTGTGTTTAATAAACCAGTGTTTATTATATCAGTACATAATAGCTCATGTGGTTTGATTAAGGTAGGTTTTATTTATTTAAATATATGCATTATTTATTTTTCCATTTTAAATTTGGAATATTTCAAACAGAGAAAAATTGTAACACTTTATACAGTGCATACCCTTTATCCATATTTATAGGTAGCTTTCATTTTTAATATAAAACTATATTGGACGTGGCTCCATAGTGTAGTGGTTAGCACGTCTGCTTTACACACGGAAGGTCCTGGGTTCACACCCCAGAAGAGGCATGGTCCATGGTCTACGGCCATGCCACCCTGAACAAGCCCAATGTCTGATCTCGGAAGCTAAGCACGGTCGGGCCTGGTTAGTACTTGGATGGGAGACCACCTAGGAAGACCAGGTGCTGTAGGCATAAATAATAATAATAAATAAAATTTTTAAAAAAAATTTAGTAAATGAATAAATAAAATATAAGACTATGTTACTTGGAGAAATACTTTTTACTTCCTCAATATCGTTATGACAGTACACAAATAATACAGTGCTTAAAATTCTAAATGATTTGAGTGCAACATAAATAGTATGATCAGGTGGTTAAGTATACATTTTAGATAGTAAGACTGAATCAAAATAATGTCTTTCTGTATTCTTACTTTATAAACAAATTTCTAACCTTGTGAGAAATATTTCATAGAGTTAAGGTATGAGTACGTGCTTCTACTTGTAAATGAGCTAGCTCTTTTAAGATTACATATATGTGAAATCATTCTTTAGTCAGCCGAGCGCCCACCTACTGTTATCTGTTGTTAAGTTAGTTATTTACTTTTCATGAAGCATGGGAAGGGGAGGTAATATTCATAATATAATATTAAAGAAGAGTGACATTTAACTATTAAAAGGATAATAAGTAATCAATATAGAATATATTCTGTGTAGCTAAGAAAAACATAGTAAAAATTTGAATGGCATTACATATTCTAATGTGACAACCTTATTGTCTTTCACCCATGAACCTTTGGAGTATTTTCCCATCATCTACTTTGACATTGAACTTGGTGTAGTTGTCTGTCTGATAGGGTTTTGGAGGATTTTCCCATCATCTACTTTGACATGGAACTTGGTGTAGTTGTCTGTCTGATACCTGTTTAGTCTCTGTTTGATCCCATTTGATTAAAAAAATTTTTTAGGTGAATTATATACTTTTCTGGGCCTCCTCTCTCGAATTATTCATTTGACAAATGTTTTCTGAGCACCAACTTTGTTCCAGGAACTGTACTAGTCACTAGGACTAAAATGGTAAGCAAGACAGTCCATGCCTTGCCCTCAGAGTGCTTATATTCTAGTGGGGAGACATGATCAAATAATCACATAGCCCAGTGAAGAGTATATAGTTGTATAGGACTTAAAATAGGGGACTATGACCCAGTTTTGAGAGTTGGAGAAGACTTCTCAGATGACATTCCACTCAAACTAAGAGCTAAAAGAAGAGAGGAATTAATTATGCGTGTAGAGGAGGCATGGGGGAATGTGAAACCAAGGTGGAAGGAACAACATATACAGAGTACCTGTAACAAGCCTGATCCCATATGATCTCAGAAGCTAAGCAGGGTCGGGCCTGGTTAGTACTTGGATGGGAGACCACCTAGGAAGACCAGGTGCTGTAGGCGTAAAAAATTTAAAAAAATAAAAAATAAGGGATTGTAAGCTGACAAGGTCCTGGCAATCTGTGAGGTCAACCAAGGGTTGCCTCGCGTAAAAAAAAGTACCTGAGGAAGGAGCAAGCATGGTCAATTCAAAGAATTAAAACAAGGCCCATGTGGTGGAAGTGGAGAGGATGAGGAGAAAAGTGGGTGCATTGTTGAGAACAGATTAGAGGGGAACAAGGTAGGAAGCAGGCAGAGTAATTAGAAATCTAGGATAATAATTCATGCAAGAAATGATGGGAGCTTGGACTAGGATGATAGCAGCAGAAATGGAGAGAAGATGGAGGCACTTGGGTTCAATCCTGGCTTTACCAGTTACTTGATCTCTCTGAGCCTCCCTTTTCTTATCTGTGTAATAGGGATCATCGTAGTTCCTACCTTATAAAGTTGCTAGGAGGATTAAATGAGATGACATATGGCATATATGGAGTTCTTAAATAGTACCAGCATTTAGTGAGTGCTCAATAAATGGTTACTACTACTGCTACTACTATTATTATTATCAGATATTATTAGATGAAACCCAGAAGGCCAAGTCTTAAAGTTTCGTTTTCATTGTAGCTTACTTTGAAAACCAATTGATTTTGTTTCATCAATGAATATATATATATATATATATATATATATATATGTATTTATAAGTAATGTGATTATAAGAAAATTTGGTTTTGAAACATCAAAAATGAGTATTTAGAATCTGATAAATTTTAAATTAGAATACCTTTCTACATAATATGTTACATTTTTTTAAAAAGCAATTTTTGCCTGGCTCTTCATTTTGACCTCCTAGGTACCCTTGGACAAGACTGTACAGTACTTCTCGAACCACTGTAGACAGCAGTGAGGTAAAAACCTTCCTGGCCCTGGCTCACAGGTGGTGGGATGAGCAAGGAGTATATGCCCCTCTTCATTCTATGAACGACCTCAGGGTGCCATTCATTAGGTAACATTTCAGAAATTCTAAGTCTTTTAAAATGCAACTCTTTGTAGTAAATCATCTTTTGAGTTCATTTTTCTCTTGGTTTATACTTAGGTTCGAAATGCTGTATTTTAAGGTTGCTTTAGAAATTAGGAAGGTTCTCTTCACTGTCCATTGTTTGAGACCATTAATTTTTTAAATAACATCATTCAAGTTCTAGGCTGCTTTCATAAATTAACTTGAAGCATTTTTGAACATTATCAGGTTAAATCCTTATGAAAAGGAACTAGGGTCCAATGAACATCAAGATCATTTTATAGCAACTTTGACCTTTATGCAGTCCTAATAAAGGGAATACTACTGAGACAGTTCAATTCAACAAATATTTATGGAGAACTTACTTTGTACAGAGCCTGAGGGACAGACACTGTAAAGGGTACTAGGATATTCATCGTTCGAAACGTAGTCCACGTACTTCAGGAACTTAAGAGTTTGCTGTGGGAGGTAAAGGAAAGGGTTCATCAGACTCCATTTATCAAGAAATTGTTGATTTGTTCTTATGTCCATTTGTTTATTCATTAAACATTTCTGAGCAGCTGACATGGACAAGGCACTTAATTGACGCAGAATATCAGATTCAGACTGCCCTCAGGAAACTTCTCGATTGTTTTTGCTGGTTCATCCAGAACTAGTGCAGCAAAAAGGGAAATATTGGCACCTTTTTATCACCACTGAATTTGTGGACCGCTGAAACATTAAGGCAGAGAAAAGTGAAATGTCATTATGTTATGTTAGGCTATGTCAGCGGTTCCCAAGGTTCCCTGGTTCCCTGGACTAGCAACATCAGTGTTACCTGGGAACTTATTTGAAATGCAGACTTCTCACAGTGGTCCTGGACCTACTGCTTTGGTGGGGTCAGCAGACCGTTTTAGCAAGCCTTTTAGATCATTCTGATATACTCTCAGCTTGAGAACTATTCTATTTAAACTACTGTGACTATCATTTAGATATCACACTAAAGCACATCACCTAGAGCAGTATAAATTATGGTTAGAAGTTTAGGTTTTATTCTGAGCATAATTGGAAGCCATCGAAGGGGAGCGATATGATCTAAATTATGATATAAAGGAGTCATTTTGCCCAATGCGTGAAGAATGGATTGGACTTCATTTGAAACGGGTCCTTTCTGTATGTTACAGCATTCTAAAGTTATCTACTTAACCACTATCTAGGTTATTCTTAGAAGTCAGTTAATTTTAATAGCAATAAATGATATCCTAAGGTATTTTTATTATATATAACATTTATTTTAATGTAAGTGTAATTAAAATTCATACATAGTCCAACTTAAAACTTTAGTTTTCAGTACTGTTAGGTATATATCTCTGTGTGTGCTTGTGTATATGTGTGCATATGTTTGCATATGTGGTAAAATATTACTATGGTTATCTTAAAATTAAGTTTACTGGATTCGGATGCCTATTTACATGATCATGAAAACACCACTAACATAGAAGATTAAGGGATACTCAATTTGGAAGGGAATATAGGCAAATTCTGAAAATACAGATTTCCAATTTGCTTTTTCTAAGCCCTGTAAAATAACCTATTGGTTGCAGACATGAAATGGGTGTAGCAAGTACTAACAATGTAGCTAATAAGTGACATGATGACAAGCAAATAAAATTAGGTTAATCTAAACTAGATTATTTTTAAAGTTTTTCTAAGATTATGACTAAACTAATAATTATGTCATAATTACTAGATTAATTCAACAGATTTACTTTAAACCTCCCGCTTTTGATTATTACAAATATCTTTTAAATTAAACATAGTCATTTAATGTGCAAAATAAAAGACCCGTTTGCCCAAAACATCAATAATCCATTTAAAATAAATTTAATATTTCATTGAAAATTGTACACTTTGAAGACTCAATTGTTAAAATTAATAATTTTTTATATGTTTTGAATTTTTTTTTAAAAGAGACAATCTTTTAAAAACAGTTGCTAATCACCAGCCAGGGAAACCTTTGTCTGGGATGAAGATTCTTGATGTTGGCTGTGGTGGTGGATTGTTAACTGAAGTAAGTGATTTACAACTTTCCTGCCTTTTTTAACTGGGGAAAAAAAAATTGAGAAGTGGGCTTATGCTTCATTTATCCTTTTAACAAATAATATTCATTTTAAAAATGCCTAATATTTTAAATATTTTTCTGATCATAAAAGTAATTCATACTTTTCCTTAAAAATATACAAAATTTTCAGAAAATTATAGTGAGGGTTTTTTTTTTTTTAACACAAATATGAGAAACTGGTCTTTTGAAGAGCTTTGAAAATTTTATCATCTCTTCTATCCCAAAAGATTAGGTAATTTTCACTAGTTTAAGCTGTCCTTTTACACTTGCTTCAACATCAAAACCTAACAGAGTTTTGCCTTTTTGTGGGGCTCTTCCCTCTCAGGTGCTCTAGAGCACTTGGAAGAATACTGATTCTCCCTGTGAAGATTTACTTTAGACTATAGTAAATTTATGCCTTGCTATCAACACAGTAACTTTTTGTTTACTAATGTATTGTAATCTGATCTTTTAAAGATATTTTAAGGAAGTATAGGATATTAATGTAAATGAAGGTTCAATGGGATGTGATACTGTCAAGGTCCGTAATAGCCAAGTTGACAGTGAGCCTAATAGGCCTTTGATGCATGGCTAAGTTTCCTCATGCACAAAAAACATGTTCTTCATATGGCAGTGGGCTGGTTTCTTCTGCTATCAATTATAAAATTTCAGAAAATGTAAAATATATGAAAATACATCAAGAATTGATGTATATCAAATTGTAAATAAGATTTTACTATAAGTGTTCTACAGTCTTTTCACTGTATTATTGCAGGTCTTTTGTCTCTAAAGTTCGAATAATTTGATTTATACTTTAAACATAATTACTAAATAGTTATAAAATAAATGCTGTGCAAGTTTTGACAAAATTAAGGCTGTGTTTCAAAACTTGGACATGTCATAGGAAGTGATTGAATATAAAAGTTGAAAGAAGAATTAACTATGAGGAATCGTTTCTACTCAGTCACAGAAAAAACTATCAAGAAAAAATTTATCCTTTTAACAAATATAATTTGTTATATACAATTGAATATCAGAAAATTTGGGGATTTTATAATACATTACATGTATTACACTTTAAATATGTCAATACTGTATTAAGTGCATGTAAATGTACCTAGAGAATGTAGAAAAAAAATTTTCTACAAATTTGACTATTGTCAAGTAGTTCTTGATAAGGTTTCTTTGTTGTGATTATTTTTCTCACTTTGAGCTTTTTATTTGGAAATTTTCAAACATGTACAAACTAGAGAAAATGGTAATGAACATCCCTGTACCCATAAATGATCTCCAGTAATTATCCTCTTATGGTTAATTTTGCTTCCTTTTTGATAACCTTTTTATTACTAACATGTGTTCTGTTTTCTTCTTGTGGGTAACGTTTTTTTATGCCATTAGCCTCTAGGGCGGCTTGGGGCTTCAGTCATTGGAATTGATCCTGTGGATGCGAACATTAAAACAGCACAGCGCCATAAATCATTTGATCCAGTCCTGGATAAGAGGATAGAATACAGAGCATGTTCCCTGGAAGAGATTGTGGAAGAGAGTACAGAAACATTTGATGCTGTCATAGCTTCTGAAGTTGTAGAACATGTGATTGATCTAGAAACATTTATACAGTGCTGCTGTCAAGTATTAAAAGTAAGACTCACAGAATTTACTTTTTTTTCTTTTCAGTTTGTGATTGTATCCATAACAATAAATGTTTCATAATACTTGAAACCAGGAAGCCAGGACTAGGAGACAGCATCTCTGCTGGAGATTGCTTCTGCCTCTCAGCTTGCCTCAGTACTGGGGTTTTCTAGATCCAGTATCTTGGTACCTAGGGAGCTTGAAAAATGTTGGTACTCATCATTATAATGCAGCCAATAGATTTATAGTGGTATTTTTCCATTGATAAAGTCTAGATTAAATACCTAATAGACATTGAATGACAATTACTAAGAAGTTGGTTTTGATTAAGTACTTAAAAATCAATAAAAAACATTATTAGCATAAAGTGACAGCATTTAAGTAACTCAGTGTGTTATGAATAACAGTTTTCAGCTTATAAAAGAATACTTCATACATTTGATCTCACTTGATCTTACCTACAACCAGGTTAGGAAGGTAAGGCAGGCATTGCTATCACGTCCTTTGACCAATGAAGATCAGAATTTGGGAGATGTCAAAGTTCACTTGGTCTTTAAGTCAAAGGTCAGTAGGTACTTCAATGAGGCTTAAAGCTATCTCTTTTTATTCCAACTCTGGTTCTTCCCATTACATTATTATGCTTATATATAATTTGCCACAGACTTAGTCCTCCGAAAGTGGTTCCAAATTTTCTTTTAATAAATATTGCTTTTACTATATTAACGCTGTTTATGTATTCAAGAGGTAACCTGAATGAAATACTTAGCCCTTACCTAAGAACTTTTTAAAAATAGTTTTTCTTTTTAAATAATTTTAGATTTATAGAAGAGTTGCAAAAATAGTACAGTGTTTACATATACCCTTCCCCTACTGTTAACAATTTACATAATAAGAATAGGAGCTAGGGTGAGACAAGTGAGCACAAAAATGAAGGAGGCGCTTCTTCTTTGGTGCCAATCCTGATCGTACATTCACACACTCCGGAGAGTGAGTGCCTCCTTCAGTTTTGTGTCCTGGGAGCCTCACTCACCTCACCATACTCTTAGCCCTGTATATAACTCATGGTACATTTCTTAAAACTAAGAAATTAATGTTGACATTATGCTGTTAACTACACTACAGACCTTGTTAAAGTTCATTAGTTTTTCGACTAATGTCATTTTTCTGTTGTAGGATCCAATCCAGGCCATTTTGTTGCCATGTCTCCTTAGTCACCTTCAATCTGTAATAGTTTTTTGATGTTTCTTCTTAAATGAGTTTTATTAGGTCTATCTTCTATTTTCCAACAAAACTCCTTAATTATTACTTTTTGTATTGTGTGCTAGTATGTATGAATGGAAGTTCTTTCACACACATGAGGAATGCTAATATTGTGGAATTTAAAACTAATATTTGCTTTAATGGAAAACATTTTTTAAAAAAATAAATGGCCATTGCTCACCACTCTATTTCTTTAGGGTAGGATTTTGTAGAACACAGATTAGATATTCATAAGTGAGATTTTCTCCCTAGCTCTGTTAAGATATAATTGACACATAAGTAATTCTCAGTAAGATATTTTAGAATACTGGTATTTTGCAGAGAACAATTATAATATGTGATGAAATAGTATCTCATATTTCAGTTTTTCACTTAAGTGCACATTTCAATATTTTAGGGCCGCTTCTTTTTTAATTTTGGTTTGAGGTGGTATTTAAGATATATCCATCCCCCCCTCCATACACACACACACACACACGTACGTGCATATATAGTAATATGATTATTATGGAGGGACTCTTGGGTATTTTACCCACATCAGGCTAATAGTCACTAAAAAATAGCAGACTAAATAGTCCATAAATGGTTTGTATTCATCTAAGCGCTTATCTTGAACTCTTCATATTTTTTATACTAGTGAAATCAAAACAAGACAAAAAACTTTCAAACTTTAATCATTAATGTTTTTGTCAAAGCACATTTACCAACATTGCTCGCCTGCACAAGATGTGGAGCTGGTCTACACCCATGCCATCTGAACGAGCCTGATCCCGTCTGATCTCGGAAGCTAAGCAGGGTCGGGCCTGGTTAGTACTTGGATGGGAGACCACCTAGGAAGACCAGGTGCTGTAGGCATAAAAAATAAATAAAAAGTAAAAAATAAGGGATTGTAAGCTGACAAGGTCCTTGCAATCTGTGAGGTCATCGAAGTGTTGCCTCACCAAATAAATGAATGAATGAATGAATGAATGAAGCTGTATGCTGTATCAAACAAGTTAAGACAGGCTCAGCACCCAAAGAGAAAACCTTGTTGACACATGTTAAAGCATAAATGTTGGCGTGTAATAAGGAAGAGCAGCCTGGTCTCATTTCTGTATTTTTATTATAATGTGTTTGATATGTACAAAAGAATGCATATAATATGAATTTAAGTCATAGTAATGTATGATTTTAAGAGTTGTAAGCACTGTTGCATAAACTCAGTGAGTGCATCTTTAGTGGACTGCCTTTAATAATTTCTCAAAAGAAAAAGTACTATTTTGGTAAATTATGTATTATTCGTACTTATGTATCTTAACAGCACTTAGATTATTTGGAAGGAAGAAGGATGGTAGAAGAAGCCAAGCCTTTACAGAACTAATACTACTGACATTTAAATTTTTACTTCTATGCATTTATTTTTTTAGCCGGGTGGTTCTTTATTCATTACTACAATCAACAAAACACAGCTGTCCTATGTCTTGGGAATTGTTTTTTCAGAACAAACTGCAGGTATTGTGCCAAAAGGTACTCATACCTGGGAGAAATTTGTTTCACCTGAAAAGCTAGAGAGCATTATGGAATCAAGTAAGTATTAAGGACTTTTCCAATTTTCAAGGCCTAGCTGAACTTTTAAAGTACATGTAATTATTAATCACACAACCTTACACTTAAATAAATAGGCCACTATTATTTGCAATGTAGTAAGTTCTGAAGATTTCTGCAAATGACCTTGTTGAAAATAGAGTAGAAAAAATATTTTGAAGATGCTTTATAAGAACAATCACTTGTTGGCAGGTATTTTCTAATAGCTGATGTTTATTGAATAATTACCAAATTCCAAGTACTGTGCTACTTTACCCAACAAATCTCATCTAATTCTAACAACTCTATAATGTATGTTCTGCCCACGTGAGAAAACTGAAATTCAGAAATGTTGTGACTTGCCCAGGGTCATCATCTAATAGGTGCCAGAGCTGGGATTTGAACCCAAACAGTCGGCTTTAGAGTTTAGAATTTATGTTCTATGCTACAGTAAAGAATGGTCAGTATATAGTTATAAAGTATTTTTGACTTTGAGTTAGGAATCTTTCTTTTTTTAACATGGAGAGTTTCATGAGCCTTGGCACTTGGAAGGTAAATATTTATTAAGGCTACTCTTATTTTTTTTTTCAGATGGTCTGTCAGTTCAAACTGTGGTAGGAATGCTCTATAACCCCTTCTCAGGTCATTGGCATTGGAGTGAAAATACCAGCCTTAACTATGCAGCTCATGCTGTGAAACAGGAACACCCAGTGCCTGCTGAGACGGAGACAGAAGAGCTCCGAGCTCAAGCCTCCACCAACTCAAGTGTGCATGAAGAGCTGAAGAAATAAATTGTTTCTGGGGACTGTAGTGTTGTGGCTTGAAAATATGATGTTTATAAATACAAAAAATATACAATTCATCTTTTGAGAGAGGCATATGCAGAAAAGAAAGTCAGTAAAAAGAACTAAAATCTTGGATAAAAATTTTTGTTATTTCATCTAATATCTATTTTCAGGAGATTATTCTGTGAATGAAAGTTTTGTTGAGGTATTGTGTGTTATGTTCCTCAGCCTTTGTTCTATAAATAGGGTATGCATATTTCAGTTCATCTTACGGATTATATATATATATATATTTTTTAGCATGTATATATATGTTATATGTTTTAATCTAAAAGAATCTGTATCTGTGTTTATTATTTGATTTTAATTAAAGGCAGTTATGCTTCTCACTGTTGAAAACCAAATATCGTTTTATACCACTTATATTTGGAAAGATAAAATATATTTTTTTCCTTTAAAGTTGTTTTTTGGAAAGCAAATGAATTGTTAAATATATGCTGGATTTAGATTCAAACGTTAAAATTAAGAAGTTCAGATTATGTCGGACATCTTTATATAGGTCCATAAATATTTTATGGTGTCTTTTCCTTTAAGTAGAAAGGATTTTTTTTTTTTGAAAACTCAATTTTAAAATTCAGTTATGGAAATTTGCTTTTTCAACTAGCATTTTTATACCTAAAAGGACTGACTTAAAATATATTTTTATGTCTCTTGAAGTATGTGAGTCTCTGGCTTTTTCAGGGAGTTCAATGCTGTGAGGACATTCATGGGGAATGTGTGATTGTGTTGCCTTAGAGAATTTGTTAAAGGTGTTCCCTTTGTTCCAGTTGATTCCACGGTGGATAATTGGAACACTTATTGAATGAGATATATCCTATTTTTCCCCTCTCCAACACAGCCAAATATATCAAAAGAGTTGTCCTCATTTTCTCATTCTCTCACTTAACTCACTCTGGTCCACCTTCCTCCATCATTGTTTTGTTGAAACAGTTCTTGCCAAAGTCACAAATTGACCAAGTAACCAAACCCAAAGACTATCTTTAGCTTTCATTCATTTGACATTAATTACCCCACTCCTTGAAACATTCTCCTCCATTTCCATGACTTCCCCTGTTTGACTAGCCACTTCTAAATCCCTTTTCCTGTTCTATCCACCCACCTGTTGGCTTTAGTCGGATGGTTCCCTATATCCTTATTTTTATAGTCTCATGTAAATAAGTCTTCAAATTACCTTATTTCGAGTATGCCATCTGTTTCCTATTGGAATCCTCAATGAAAAACTGATCCAAGGCCTAAATCCCCCAACATGGCTACTAAGTCCCAATATAATCTGGCCTTGCCTACTTCTCCAGCCTCATTGTTTGTTTTTTGACAGTATGCTGGATTTTAATAACAAAACAGCTCCTTACAGGTCTTTTGCATTATTTTAAACTTTACATATTAAAATAATTATAATTTTAGACTTACAAAAAAGTTCCAGAAGTAATTCAGAGGGTTCCCATTCACCCTTCATGCAACTTCCCCAAATGTTAACATCTTTAACTGCATTACAGTGATAAAAACCAGAAAATTAACTGATACAACACCATTATCTAACCTACAAACGTTATTTAAATTTGTTAATTGTCCCACTCATGTCTTTTTTTGGAAATAAGATCCCACATTGCATTAAACTGTCATGTTTTCTTAAAGTTCCTGTTTCTGTCTTTGTCATTTATGACTTTGACACTTGAAAAGCACTGGACATTTGTTTAGAACGTACCTCAACTCTTTTTTTCTGATTTTTCTTCACAATTAAATTCAGGTAATCCATTTTTGGCAAGAATACCATAGAAGTGATATGCCATTTTCAGTGCATCCTACCAGGAGACACATGATGTCAATAAGTCTTATTACTGGCAATATTAAGTTTGATCACTTGGCTAAGGTGGTGTCTACCAGATTTCTTCACTGTAAATTACTATTTTTTCCCTTTGTAATGAATAAGTATCTTATAGTGAGATACTTTGAGAATATATTTTTTTATTACATTTTGCCCACTAGTTTTATCATCCGTTGATGATTCTTGCTTGAAATAATTATGACTAGTGGTGGTTTTCATCTTTCTTTCTACACTTATTAATGGAATTCCACTGAAAAGAAGAGCTGTCCCTTCTCCCCCATTTACTCATTTCATTATGTATTTATATTAGTATGGGCTCATGGATATTATTGTCTACTGGGAATAATCCATTGCTATCATTTTCATTACTCAAATTTGGCCATTGGGAACCACTCTGTCCTTGCATGTCCTTGTAATTTTTCTTGCACTTCCTTTCTAGTATCACGTGAATCCCCAGCTTCAACTTATATTTGTCCCGATCCTGCCCTAGAATTCAAGGAGCCCCAATTCCTTTTATTGGAGAATGGTCTTTAGAAACTAAGATGAGTACTGGCTAAGTATCCTTATAATTACTGGGGTGTCATTGCTTTTAGGCCCTCCTAACAGACAGAGCTAGGAAATGTATAAATACATGCACCCATCTATACTTGTTTGTCTCGTTCCTCGTCTCTCCCCCCTCTCTCCCTCTCCCTGTGTGTGTGTGTGTGTGTGTGTGTGTGTGTGTGGTGTAACTATGCATTCATACTGATACCTCTGATTGCAATCCAACACCAGAAGGTTTATTCCAGCATTCCTCCTTTCTTTATTTTACTTATTGCTCAATTCTAGAATACTTAAAAAGTAGTTTCATAATTGCTAACCCACTCCTCTATGAGAAATTTAATTTAGCCTTAGCATATATAGTTAAAATACTGTTTTCCAAAGTCATATTAACTTAGTTTTTTTCTTCCCACTTTAGTCTGGTTGTTATTTATTTGCAATGCAGTTAGATGCATATGTTACTTTTTGTATCCCTTTTTGAGTCCCCTTTCCCTCATATCCTGGCTGATTTAAATTATTTACTTTTGGAGTATGTGCCACTAACATGGTCTAAAAGTCAAAACTACATGAAAAGTTATACTCGGAGACATATCCCTCCCCTATTTCCCATCTACTCTGTTCCGATATTTCCCATTCTTTACACTCCATTCCTACTTAGTCACTGGAGGTTAACCAATCTCATTATATTTCTGGTATATCACGTATGTGTATGCATGTGTACTTTACAGAAATGAACAGATACATGTATTTCTTGCTTACATGAAGGGCAGCAAACTGTAGGTACTGTTTTGCACTTTGTCTCATTTCATATTGTGACGTTTTACTGCGGGAGCCCCTCGCTCAGTTCTCCCTCCAGTCCAGACCGTTCTAGCCCTCTAACCACTAGCCAGCACCACCCCCCCGCCCCTACTGAGTTCACTCTACTTCTTCAGACTTCATTCAGTCCATGTATCACCTCTTCTAGGAAGTTTTCTTTGATTCCCTTGACTATTGTAAATCCCCTTTTATACCATAATTCTTTTGTCTGTAGCACTTATCACAATGACAGGTTTAGGTTTATTTGTGTAAATATTTTATTAGAATCCATCTCATGTAAGTACCATGTGGTTGGGACCATTGTTCTGTTTCACTCACTGTTATATCCCCTCACCCAGCCCGGTGCCTGGCACTTGATATGTGTTTGTTAAATGAGAAAACTGAATGAATGAAGTGCTGGTGATATAGTTCAACAAAATTCTCATAAAGTCAAGTAAGCTGGATATCCAGCAGGCTATTACAAGTTATTTTAAAGTGATAAGTTGCTCAGGTTTACTTCATTGTGGGACTACCACCTTCATAAAAACAATAAATTTTTTTGAGGTTCTGAAAAATATTCAATCTGCCTGTCTTTAATTATTCTCAATTTTTCCTATTTTTTTCTAAGAATATGGTCTGATTTCATCTTTCTGAACATTAACACATGCCATTTCCAATGTCTGAAGAGCCTCTTTTTTTGTTCTCCACCAACGACTTCTCAGTGACTCTCTTGACATACCTGCCTCTGTAAATAGACATGGCGAAGGCTGATGGATGTCTGTAAATCTTTCTTTAAATATTTCTTTTTTTCCTTCTGTAGCAATAAGACCCCTTATTTTAGCTACATTTTACAACCTTCTTTGCAGCTAGATGTGGCCATGTAACTTAATTATGGCCAATGAGATACAAGTAGAAATGGTAGGTGTAACTTCTAGGAAGTGTTCTTAAAAAGAGAGTGTTCCCTTTTCTTCCCTTTTCTTCCTCCTTCTGGCTGACAAGGGGACATGATGGCCTGAGCTGGACCTGTCATCTCAGATTTTGAGTTGAAGCAACAATATAGAGGAGCCTGATATGTGGATTACTATATTAGCCTGAGGCTGTCTACTTTCAGATTTTGACAAAAGAGAGAGAGAGGAAATATAATCTGAGCTACTGCTGTTTGGGTTTTCTATCACTTACAGCAGGTCAAATCTTAATTTATTATACTCTGCCTTGCCATAACACCCAGGCCTAGAACCAGTAGTACCACATAGTGAGTAGGGATAAATAACCTGAAGAGACATTTGTTGAATGGAGGATCTCGCACAAAGGAAAGCAATGATTTAGGGATCCTCATGATTGGCCCACTTAAGGTCTACAGCATTAGCTATAGGAAGAAGGGGAACAAATTGAAAGAAATTTTCCAAAAGGGAAATTTCAGACAAATCCAAAATACGAGATATTCTAAAAGTTTGCTGACTTAAACTGGACTGTAGGTTAAAAGTGCCAAATGCAATGCAAAAACTTTGATTGGATTTTTGGATAGAACATCAAAAACGACAGCAATAATAAAACAGCTATAAAATGTTTTTGAGACAATTGCATAAATTTGAATATGCTTTGAATATGGTCTAGATATGGGATAACTACGGAATTATGATGAATTCTCTTATGTGTGATAACATCAGGTTTATGAAAGAAAATGTCCTTATTCTTAGGAACTGCATACAGTTGGGAACTTAGGAACTAAAGAGCAATAGATACCTGCAACTTATATTCAATGGGTTTAAAAAATGAAAACAGTGTGTATTTATTCAAAGAAAACTGACACACTAATTCAAAAAGACATATGCACCCCTATGTTCACTGCAGCGCTATTTACACTAGCCAAGATATGGAAGTGCCCATCAATAGACGATTACATAAAGAAGTTGTGGTACATATGTGTAATGGAATATTACTTGACCATAAAAAAAGAAATCTTGCCATTGGCAACATGGGTGGACTTAGAGGGTATTATGCTGAGTGAAATAAGTCAGAGAAAGACAAATACCATATGATCCCACTTATATGTGGAATCTAAGGAACAAAATAAATGAACAAACAAAATGAAAACAGACTCAGACACAGAGAACAAACTAGTGATTGCCAGAGGGAGATTGCGAGCTGGGTGAGAAAGGTGAAGGGATTAAGAAGTAAAAATTGGTAGTTACGAAATAGTCATGGGGATATAAATCACAGCATAGGGAACACAGTTAATAATATTGTAATGACTATGTATAGTGCCAGGTGGGTACTAGACTAATCAGGCAGAATAACTTTGTAAGTTATATAAATATCTAACCACTATGCTGTATGCCTGAAACTAATATAAAAATGATATAAAAACTAATATAAAATATTGAATGTCAAATCTAATAAAAAGATAAAAATTAAAAAGCAATAATAAAAGAAAAAGAAAATCAAATATAACTGTGAAAAAAATGAAAACAGGCCACATTAGAAAAAGATAAGGGGAAAATGGGAATAATTGAATAAAGACAGATAAAAATGCTTTTTAGAAAATCAAGAAAAACTATTTAGGTTTCTGGAAGTGTGTTGCTTGTGTATAAATAGAGAAAGTAAATGTAGCAGCATGTTAATTGGTGAATTTAGATGAAGGGTGCATAGCTGTTCATTGTTTTATTCCTTCAACTTTTCTTAAGTTTGAAAAATTTCAAAATAAAATGTTAGTGAAATTGTGCTACTGAATTGGCCTAGAAAAGAAATGCTGCATCAATTAATGTAAAATTCTATCTCATATTGTTTTTAAAAAAATATTCATAATAATATAGACACTGGTAATCCTTTGTGTTTACAGAGTAGCAGGCCCTATGCTAGGTGCTCTGTCTGCATTATCTCATTGAACCCACACAACAGCGCTATGAGGTAAGGACTACTTTTCACTCCATTTCACAGAGATGTTAAATGTTTTCAGCATCACACAACTAGTAATGATGCAGGATAGGGCAAATTCCCCTGAGCTGGGAGGAGCTCAAGCCCTGCACCCAGAGGAAGAGGGTTCTTGACTGAGCATAGGAAAGATTTAAAACATACGCCAGAGTTAAACAGAAAGTTTTTTAAGAAGGACGGAGAAAAGACCAAGACAGAAAAAGCAAAGGCAAGAAGAAAAGTCAAGACAAGAAACAAAAACAAGAAGCCCCAAGTGTTTAAGGAATTCACTTTATATATAATTCTTAGTTTCTATGAATTACAGTTTAAAGCCTTTGTTTACTCATTTTCCTTTGATGGTATGGGCACACAGTGTGAAAGGATAAGAACACACAGCATGAAAAAGTAAGAATATGTAGTGCGAAAAGCCTGCTTGCTGGCAATTTCTAGCCTTCGATACATAGTTTCAGTCATGGGGAATGAATGATTTTATTTTGTGTAGGATGAGACTTCATGGTATGGGTAAATGGTATGGGTAAATGGTTTGTTAGCAATCCCAGCAGAAATCTTCCTTTATTTTGCAAGTTTCATCATGGTCTGGTTCTAGGGCTGATCAGCATATTGCAGTCTCTGAATACAGCTTCATTTAACTTTTAGTTCTCTTGCCTTCTCCCGACATTAGTAAAACACAGCCTGATTTTGAACACAGGCAGTCTGATTCCTGAGCTTGTGCACTTCTCCACTTTTATACTTGTACCTAGTGTCTGTGCCATCATATGGTCATAGTAGTATCATAACCACACACAACTGGATTATTATCAAATACTTGAATTGTCTGTTTGCAGGGTAGTATCTCCAAAAGCAAATCAAACAGAGCTTCACAAAGTTCAGCATCCGGGTTGTCTCAGTTGTCTCAGAGCTTCATTGCCCTTCTATGATTAAAACAGCTGCATGCTACTTATTGCAACTTAATAAAATGCTTTCGATACCCTGAAAAAAATTATACCCTTACTTTCTATATTAAAATTAGTTTTTACTATTGTTTTAATGATAAATTGAAGAAAAGAATTAAGTACTACACGTCAAAAATATCAGTCAAGCAAAAAAGTCAAAATATTTTGACACTATTTGGAATGTCTTTTTAATGTGTGTCAGGGATAGTAACAAGGGTTTCTGTGCTACCATGGGCCTGGAACACTCAGAATATTGCAGTACCCAGTAGAGATTTAGAGAGAGACTGATCAGTAACCAGACACGAGCTCAAGTCATGCTTATGAGAAATGTTTTTTAAACCTGGATGGGCGAAGTCTCTGCAATTCCATAAAAAAAAATATTTGCATCATTATAGGCTTACAGAGGTAGGTCCAAAAATCTAAGAATCCTAAGAAAATGTCGATATAGAAATAAAGATGGAAACGAGACTCAATGAATTATGTTAGTGCAGCCAAAACATAATTGCTTTTATTAACTTACAATGTGCCTTTATTAGAAGGAAAATTCTTATTTCACTATTACTAATGAGATGCAAATGACATGGAAGCCTTCCCAGTCAAAAAACATCCTGACACTGACGGTTCGCATGAAAATCAAGCAAAAGAATTTATTGTGAGATCAATAAACCTCTTGTATCCCAGCAAGAAAAGGATGCAGTCCATATAAATGAGCCACTGTCTAGAAGCTAAAAGGTACCAGCTGGACTCAAAGAAAAGAATATGTTCAGAAGATGATGTGGGCAGAGCTAAGAACGGGGGCGGAAGAGGTACAAGGTAAATATGGATACCAGAAGTTTCCACTTTGTTAGCTTTGAATCCTTGTTTCTTATTGACGGACAGGACCTAATGGACATAGAACTAACTTACTGACATCGCATAAATCTTCGCTGGTCTTTCCTGACTGTAAAGCAGGCCCTGCGTCTGGGCTACACAGACGGGATTCCAGAATAGGGAGCAAAATTGTGCGTGTGTATTTTTCTGCTGAGAATGTCCCATAGCTTTCATCGGAGTCTCAAAAGGGTTTATGCCAACCCCCCAATCCTCGCCTCTGACCGCCCCCCACCCCTCCAAAAAACGGTTAAAAATTACTGCACTAAAATTCTGCTGTGGGAGAAATATAGTCTTTGCTTGACAGAGTATGTCAGGAAAAGGAAAATATGGTCACTCTATCTTCTGCCTATATTTTGTAAAAGTGAACACGAGGGCTGTCAAAAGTTGTGAAAGCTAAAAACTGGGACATGATTTAAATGGCCTGTTTTTGGTCATTCTTTTGATATTGAATCGGAAAGACATTCTGGGATTCTGTTTTTAGACTTAGTTTTGTCAGGATGGGATGGTAGAAAGCTAGTCTGGATTAATTAACAAACATATTCATGCATTGTTTAAAGAATTTGAACTCATATGAAAGGATTGCTGATTTCAAATAGTAGTTAGATTAATGGGTAGATGGCTGGCAAGATGGATGGATGGAAGGATGAGAGATACTCAACCATAATGTAATTATCAAAGAGCCTTAGGGAATGGCCATAGTGCAGTGGGCTATCCAGGCAGCTCGTATCCCCACCCCGACTCTCCCCTACCCTCACACACACTTCCAGGTGACGCCCAAACCCACCACACCATGACTAGACTTTTGCCCCCTCAGGCCTCTGCTGTCTGAGCACCCACAGATCTGACAGTTTTGCACTCATAGCTTTCCCTGAGAACCAATTTATAGAGGCTGAAACTAACTCTTATACAAGTAAATCTCTCTATGCTCCTGAGATGGCACCTTCCTCTGAGATCAGGCCCATGTAACAGGCACTCCAGGGACCTCCTGGGGCCAAATGCTTTTGACGTTTTTGTAGCCTGATAAGCATCTCTGCTATCCCTATTAATCACCCATCATTTAGACACCCTATACCAGTTCTTTCCTATAATCTCTCCCTGAGACTTGTGAACCAAAAAAAAAAAAGGAGGGGTTCTATGAAAGTAACCTCGCAAAGTGATCTGATTATAAGTTCCTAACTGAGCAGGTCATGGTGGGTAGTCATGCCCTGGGCCTATAATTTCTTTATCAAAAGGTTTATCTTTGCCTTCAGCCCATCCTGTCCATTGTTTCTGTGCATCTAGGTTAACACACCTTTGGAATAAACTGGAACCACCCTCAAGAGAGCATTTAATCTTGTTAACTGTGCTGTAATCCAATACCTGCCTTTCTATCTCTCACATCACATAATCTTCTTCTGTTCTTTCCTTAATTTTGAATGCACTGAATGCATAAAAGAAACTGCAAAATTGTTATTCTCTGGAGCATATGAGATCTTGCTCCTCAGCATATGTTGTCAGTTTGGCTCTAATGAACTCATAAAAATTCTCTACAGGTTTGGATGTTTCTTACTTCAATAGGCTGTTCCTTGAATTCATCTTCCCTAACTTTACCTCCCACTATTCCCTTATATGACATTTTTCTGCTGCAGTCTCTATAAGTCTCATTTATGATTTACTAATTACCCTAATTCTCAAGTCTTTATTGAAGTTTCTTTTATTTCCTACCTTAATGAAACATGGCTCTCCTCTGAGAGAGTCAATTTGAAAGGCAGGTTCACATTTTCTATGAACCTCAGAATTGGCCGATGGGATTCATACCCTCTTCACTCACTGACATTACTTTTGCATAAAAGCTCTCGCCTCATCAAGTCTCAAGTCCAGCTCTCATGTCCTCTACTTCTCCTCAGTAGCCAAAGACCCCTTTTGGTCACACCCCTCAGCCACAGGTCCTTGTTCTTCTTACCCTCCCTAAGTCCTCCCATCTTCCTGAGTAGCTCCATTGTCTCTGTGGATGGTTTGTATCCTACCTCATCAGCAACAAGACCTTGTCTCTAGAGGATTTAATCTTCGTGGTCACATCCAGCACTTGAGTCACCTAAGAACATCTAAAATCATAGACTGGAGCATCCCACTCAGAGGAAGAGGCCCCTCTAATGGTACGATAGAAAAACCAAGAATCCAAAGAAGAAAAAATTGAAAAATAACAAGCTGGGGAAAATATTTGCGAAACAATTTATAGACAAAGAATTGTTTTTCTCACTTAGGAGCTCAAAAAATCAATAAAAAATACCAATGACCCAGTAAAAAAAAATGAACAGTTTGCAAAAAAGTTGATACAAATCCATCTTTCAAAAAAAATGTACTCAATCTCACATATAATAAGAGAAATACAAATTTAAAACTATAATGAGACACTACTTTCTCACCAAATTAGAAAAGATGAAAACATTTGAAGAGTATGTGTGGTAAAGGTATGAATAAGGAAACACTTTCAAAACCATTGGCAACATGGCAATATCTATCACAATTACAGTGCATATCTCCTTTGACCAAGAAATCCTTCTAGAAATATATACGTATGCATGTAGATTTATTTATTTATTTACTTCTGCTATATTCTGTGCTGCTATTAAAAAAGAAGGAAAGAATAGGAAGTTTGGAAGGTCTATGTTTAAGACAAAAAAAAGAAAGTAAGGTGCAGGATAGGCAGTTAAATGATACAATTCGTACAAAAATAATTTAAAACAATATATTTATACATATATATGTATAAGGCATAGAATATCTCTGGGAATAAACACAGAAGCTGATGACTGTATTTGTCTCTGGGGAAGGGAACTGGGGAACAGAGTTGGGAGGGAGACTGTGTCCCTTAGAGTCCCAGCAGGAAGCTGAACTGGCTATTTTGAGGAGCATTTAATAAAAGGACTATTTACAAAAGTGCAGAGCCCTAGGGCAGGAAGCCATTACCACCCATCCTGCTCCTGCAGAAGGAGAAATGTGTGGACTGAGTTCCTGAAACCCAGAAAGGGTAGCAGTGTGGAAGAGCTGCCTGATAGGAGCCATGGCCTAGGGAGACTCTGCAGGAAAAGATACCAAGGGTTAATCGTCCTTTCCTTACCCTCCTTCTGTCCTCCAATCTCCACCTAAGGTAAACTCCGTGAGGGAAATTTCAGTGCAAGGATGTCACTAATGTCCTTCATGCAAGTGTCCTTCATGCGGGTCAGCTTCGGACAAGGAGCAGGGTGGGGAAGAGTCAGAGTATATCTGGAGGCAAGGGGAGAATAGCAGCATAGAAATTTACTATTCAATGCCTTCTACTCTATAGCTTTTGAATTTTATATGTATTCATGTATTGATATTAAAAATAAAACTCATAATCTCTTTTTTAAAATAATTGAAAAATATTTATTTCCCCCTCTATCACCCTTGCTTTCCTCTTTCACGGCCAAATTTGTTGCAGGTATTATCTGCTCTTACCATCCAGTCCTTCATTTTTCAGGCCTAGCTTCTGCCCCCTTGACACTTGAAGGAGCTCACCCACCAACATCAGCAACATCTATTCTTCTGGCTAAATTTATTTACTTGACTTGGGGGAATATATGATACTATTGATCCTACCTCATATGTTCCTGAACCACCATCTCCTTCTCTTGGCTTCTGCGGCCCCAACACCTGTGTGGCTTCCCCCGCCGGCCTCCTCTGTCTTTCAGTTCCCTGGATGAGCCTCCTTTCCTTTGGTCATCCTCTAAACCTAGAATTCTTGGCGTTCTGACCTTAGCTCTTCTCTCCTCACACATATCATTAACCTCCACATTTTTTATGTCTACTCCTTTGCCTTTAATGACCCCCAGCCATCTCAATTCCAAGTTCATATTTTTTTCTCTAAACTCACACATCTAGTTGCCACTGGCCCTCTCCACTTAAGATTCTATAGGCTGTCTGTTTTGGGCTGAATTGTGTCTCCCCAAAATTCACATGTTGAAGCCCTAAACCCCAGTACCTCAAAATGTGACTATATTTTGAGATAGGGCCTTTAAAAAGGTAGTTAAGGTAAAATGGGGTTATCAGGATAGCCCTAAATCAATATGATTAGTGCTCTTATAAAAAGAGATTAGGACACAGGAAAAAAAGAGAAAAGACCATGTAAAGACACAAGGAAAAGATGGTCATCAACAAGCCAGGGAAAGAGGCCTCGGAAGAGATCAACAATGCCAACACCTTGATCACAGATTTCTAACCTCCAGAACTGTGAGGAGAATTATGTTAAGCCACCCAGTCTGTGGCACTTTGTTATGACAGGCCTAGCAAACTAATATACTGCCCAAGCTCAAAATGTTCCTTCTCATGGCATATCTTCTTAATTGCCCCTCACTCACTTGAGCCTGGTTATTATTTGCGTAACCTTTTTTAGTATCAAGTCAGTCTTGTAGAAAGTGTTTTCTGGTTTATAAAATGCGTGAGTCCAATGGATCAGAAAGTCGATAGGCAAAGTTACCTTATGGTGACATACTGGCTTCCAGCTATAATATTGATTAGGATTCAGGACACCTGGGTAGGGTAATATTAGATCTCTTCTGTACAAGTGAAGCCAAGGAATCAGAAACTTTACAATAAAATTTAGGATAACATTATCAAATAAATTGTTTATTTTTGGATAATTTTGAGATATTTTAGTACAAAACATCTTAAATTTCATTATGTACAACCAGCAATAGTGTCAACATCACGTCCACTTATTACCACAGCGGCAAGGTCTTAAATCTCTTAAGTTATATCTTGAAACATAAAGTACATTCTTGTGAAAAAATTTTCCAAGATCAATGAAATTTATAAAGCATTGTATTTATTTGTTTATGCTCTTTGTGTTGGCACCTGATAAAGGAGCTATGATATTACTAATCCCCCAGGATTCTCTGTCTTTTCTCTCTCCTCTCCTTTACCCCTCCCCACCCCATCTCTCTTGCCGGTAATTTCCTCCTTCAGCTCCTAGCACTTGGGCTAAGAGCTCTCAGAAAGGCTATGCATTGCTGTCTGTTCTAATTGCTCTTCTTGAATCTTGATTCGTTTTCTTTCCATGTGTGATTCTACTGCTGAACCAACCCTTTTATCTGTATGTCTGGTGTCTAAACTCATCAAGAACAGTGACTTGATTGTTCATTAAGAACCATCCAATCTGAGGGGGGCCCTTTGGGTAGAGTCTTTGATTCTCCCCATAAGCCAGTGGTCTAGACCATTGTTAATCAAAGTGTAGTCTGGTCTCACCTGGAAGCATGTTAGAAATGTGGAATCTCACACCCCAACCCAGAGCTACTGAGTCAGAATTTGTATGTTAAAAAGGTCCCCAGTGATTCACATGCACAGTAATGTTTGAGAAGCACAGATCTAATTGCTGCTTACTTGATTATCATGGCAGAATCCCAGTTGGTACATATACTTTTCAAAGTTTGGGAAGCATTGGTTTAGTTGTCCTTTGTCATATCATCATGGCCAGGCTTCAGAGTCATGTGACACAGACATAGCAATATCCGTATAAGGAACTGTGTGAATCCACCTTTCTCGAAAGGTGACGATAAAACTGGTAGGCATTTGAAGCTTTGTAGCCAATGGATTTAGACATAGTTCAGAATTGAATAATGTAAAGAAGGAATACCATGGACAGCGCTCCAGCACTCGTACTTGGAGTGAAAAACATTGTATGTAGGTGATTAAAATCTCAAAGGCCTGCTAGTGTGTGGCACAGTGGGTTTGAATCCTGCCACTATCATTCTCTAGCTCTAGGAAGTGACCTTTACCTCGCTGAGCCTCAGTCACCTCATTTATAATGTAAGGATGGCAATACTCATGTAATGTTTTGAAAAGTTACTGAAAAAAAAAATATCACTAGGCAGGCAGGTATTCAAAATATGTTAGTCCCTTCCCTTTTTTGTCTTGTAATACCTCTGTTAAAATTAGTAAACCAAAATCCTTGAGAAAGAAAAATAACAGATGCCTCTAGCTTGTAGCTAATGTCCACGGTCATGACACCAAAGCCATCAGAATTGGTGGTGGCAGTGGGAGAGGTGGAGTAAATTGCCCTCTCTGGATCCCAAGTTCTTCGTTCCATTTCACTAGATGAAAGACCCCAGGGAGGGGACTTGGATGGCAGACATGCTTAGCTCCCTATACTTCACCCTGCAGGGCAGGGTCCTATACAGAGACTGTGTAAGAATCCAGGGGGGGTTGAACCTGGGATCTGGCTCCACATGGGATTCATTCTGAGAAGCCTTTCTTCAAAGAGTCTCCTCAGCTCCTCTGCTAAGCCAGTTCTGTTCAGTTCCCCTCTGGCTGTTAATTAACCACCACCACTCTTCTGGAGCTCAGTCTGCCCCTCAGCCGCAGTCTTACTTCTCTCTGTGGCTGCACTGCACTCCTTCATGCAGCAGCCTCTCCAGGTAGGGATGTCTGATCTTGAATGAAGACCTGGCTGAGGCTTGCATTGCTGCTTTGCAGTCACAGCTGTAGCTGTTTTCCTTGTTTCTCAAAGCTTTGTTTTGACATTCTCGTATCAAACTTTTGCTCAACTCTTAGGTCTATTGACTCCTCAAAGACTATTCTGCCCCCTTTTCACCTTTATACAGACCTGAGTTCTAATAATCTTTTTTCCATACCATGGGTCTAAAAACTGAACATTAATCTGCATCAGATTAAGATTATATTTTAGCTTCTCTCATGGGATTTTATTTTACCTACACCTGCATCTTATAGGCGTTCACTTTAGGGTGTCTCTGAAAATTTGAACCAAAGACTAGATAATGCTCAGTGATTATCTGATACTCCCAGGAAGCAGCAGTAGACCACCGACCTCCTTGAGTGGGACAGGTCTGCCTGCCAGAGCACTTAGGAGCGTGAAATGCGGTCAGTGGCTCTCTGGGATCAAAAATTAACCTTCATCTCATTTTTAATTTGTTTTCTGGGCACAGGAGGTGCCACTATGGAATCTCCCTTTGCCTTTTATACTCATCCACTCAAGATGATTTATGCTCATCCCTATGGCTGGACCTACACACTCATGCAAATAATTCAGTTACCAAATATCAATCTGATATTCTTTAAATATTGGCTCAACACTTTATAAGAGCAAAAGGCTGAGCACGATGTGGGAAGGACATAGAAGAAGAATGGAGAACCACTGGTGCCAGTGCTCTTTGTCCCCTCTCAGCACAGAACATTTCTGTTCTGATCCCAAACTTGCCCATTATGTCTTGTATGGACAAGGCCCTGGAGTCTTCTGGTCCTCTCCCTGGAAGGCAGTCTGGTGACCACCTCTGTCTCTCTAGCAGGCCCTTGATTTCCACTCTTTGCCACCTGCTTATAGAAGCTTTGCTTACAATCGCACACTGCTTCTTCCAGAGAGGTCACACATACAAACATATACAATCGTGTTGGAACCCCTTACTGCTGGTGTTCGGGCATCAGCCTGGCTATTCCCTCCATTCATCATGTGGGCTGGCAGCAAGCTCAGATATTAACAATATGACTACATTCACTGTGTGTTATAAGGGTTGGTGTGGTAGGGGAAGTAGAAAGGAAAGGTGAGTCCCTCTTCACCTAAATTTCTGCTCCCCCATGCAAAAGCCTGGAGGGTTCCTAAATCCATCCTTTCACCTTAAGGGTGATAAATCCCCTACTTGAATTTTTTTCAGTTCTTCCAAAAATCTGTGTGTACCTTATAAACTTCCATGGAATGCAGTCTTATTTTTGAACTTACAAACTTAAAAAAAAAATGAAGTTAAAGGGAAAAAACTGAACACATACACACAGTTTGACATATTTTCTGCATCGAAAAGGAGAAGAAAAACAAAACACCCCACATCAGCGAGTTCCTTGTTAATGATTTCAAAGGGGAAAGACTTGAGCTGGGTTTGTCAGAGGGAAAATCTCTCTTGGGTACATTTTTGTCACACCAGACATCTCTTCTTCGTAAGCACCTGGCCACGACCTGAGTAATTGTGCAATGTAATTAGAGTGTTTTTATAAGTTATGCAAACACAGTGCTTTGCTGATGGCCAGAACCACCTAATTCCTGACCTTGATCCGGGTCCTGGTTGCAGCCCCGCCGGGGGGGCGTTTCCTGCCGGCAGCTCCGCGCGGCCCCAGGTGAGTCCTGCGCACTCTCCCCTCTCGGGCCTGCGGGAGGGGCTGGAGCGAAGGCGGAGAGCGGGCGGCGGGTTGGGGGGACCCAGATCCGGGCCCTGACTGCAGTTTCCTCCCGGCGGAGGCGCATTTTCAGCCACTGCGCAGCCCCCAGCGCGCGGAGCCTTTCCTGGCCGTGCCGCCTGGAGGCGCGGAGCCCGCCCGGCGCGCCCCAGCTCTGCGGCTCCGGCCCGGGCGGAGGCCGCCGGACCGCGGAGATGCGGGGCGGGGGCAGGGCGCGGGGTAGGTGACTTTATCCCGCCTCTGTTTCTCTGCCCCGGGGAGCAATGACATCACGCGGCCTTCTCCAGGCGCCGACACAAAGAGAGGCGCGGAGAGGCCGCTGCTGGGGCAGCCGGCGGCCGCCGCTGCCGCCCAGGGCTCTGGGGCCCCGCCGGCCAGGCCCACCGCCCGCGGCCCGCGCCCTTCCTCCTCCTCCTCCGTCGCCGCCGCCGCCGCCGCCTCGGTCGCAGCCGCCCGCGCCGCCCGCGCCGCCCGCGCCCCCAGCGCGCAGCTGAGCCCGCGCCCGGCCGCGCCGGCCTCTGCCCATGCGGGCGGCGCGGGCCCTGGGAGGGGCGCCCGCAGCCAGCCGCGCAGCATGCACTGGGGGGTTGGTTTTGCCTCGTCCAGGCCATGCGTGGTGGATCTGAGCTGGAACCAGAGCGTCTCCTTCTTCGGCTGGTGGGCCGGGTCCGAGGAGCCCTTCTCCTTTTATGGGGACATCATCGCTTTCCCTTTGCAGGATTACGGTGGGATCATGGCAGGGCTGGGCTCCGATCCCTGGTGGAAGAAAACACTTTACTTGACTGGGGGAGCTTTGCTGGCCGCAGCTGCGTATCTGCTCCACGAACTCCTGGTCATTAGGTGAGCCGGAGAGAGGGCCCTGCGCAGGGGCGCCGGAGGGGCTCCTGGCCAGGGTAGGGCTGGCGCGAGGGGGGCCCGCGCCAGCCTCTGGGTCACGCCGCCCAAATGTCCAGAGTCCTGTCCTTACCTTTCCCCCGAGGCAGTCTGTGGTCACCTGGCCATGAGGGGTAGTTTAGAGTTGACAGGAGAATTAAACTAGTACTGCTAGGGAAAAACATTTGTCTCTCAGTCTTTTGGTGCTGAAAGCAAAAAGTCTCTGGGCTGTTATGGAGCAAAATAGCATGTTATGAAATGCCCCTAGGAAGGTCCTAAGTGCAGTATGTTTGCAACAATAGAATTAGGCCCTGTACCTATACTAAGTAACACTTTTATGAAATGTCTTATTTGTTTTTAGGTAATAATGCTGGAAGATTAACCCCTAACCTTATCTTTTACTTAAAGGTTAGTTCTTCCTATTTCCTCCCCAAATGTTTAACATCATCAAAAGGCTGAAATTGCAAAATCTACGGAGACCTCTGGGTCCCTGTTAAAGATGCATGGCCAAGTGTAGTGTGCAGTTTTGATGCGGCCTTAACCTGGTTATCTGCTAGTCTGGTATTTAAAGCTAAGCACCATCTCCAGTTTAAGTGCCTTTGTTGTGTGAGCAGTAGGAGATCTGAGGACGAGACTAACACCAGAAGAGCATGTTGAACACAGGAGTCACCTGGTGCTATGAACCGTTGCATCTGCTGCCTGCCGCAGGATGTTTACAGGATTGACTTGGAAATACCAGAAAATGGAGGCCCCTGCCGTTGGTACATCCAGCCGGACATGAGATCTTTGAGTAGGGTAATACTATAGTCTACTGAGATGGTCGTTTGGCTAATTGATACGTTTATTTGTGGTTAAAATTTCCCTGCGTTTGAGCCCTCAGTCACTGGGAGATGACCAAAAGCAGGCAGTTATCAATGGCTTAGAATGTTCCTCATGGCCAGTATATTTTAAATAGTGAGAAATGTGTCCACATTGCCTTTTTCCAGTGGGGGAATCCTACACAATAGGTTGTAAACAAAGACAGTGATAGGTGACCTTTAAGAGGCCTGCAGGGATTCCAGGAGGACATTGTGACAGGCTAACTTAGGTATTGTGTATATTGTGAGAGGTGGGAAATCATTTAGGTCTGGGGAAATGTACTGGCTTTCATATTATTTAGCCATAACTGAGAAGTTTTATTTTGAGTTTATTATACATTGAATGCTCTCACTTAGCACAGTGCCCTGATTCTAGTTGAACCAAATAATTTTAAAGTGAAATTCTCTCTAGATCATTTTATATTTTTGCTAATTTTGGAACTCTATTTCAAGCTATATGATACCTAAAACATTTGTGCAGTAATTTAAATGGTAACCCTGCTGTTTCTCAGTTATATCCCAGTCCAAAACCTTTTCAAGATCCCAAACTATGTGGCTTCTCACCAGTTGTACACTTAGTGGCAGGACTGAAGGCTCAACTTCACAGGACTGAGTCTAAACCTTGCTTAAATGACCTTGCAGAAATAGCAAGGATCTCTCTCGGAGCTTATCCTGTGAGCAGGCCACGCCCTGTTAGGTGTGGTCACTGGACTGAGAGCCCTCTGCCCACAGATGTGCCCTTCCCCACTTAGGGGACTACCTGGATACTTTAGATTGAGGCGTTTTTAATCCTTGGTTTGTTCACTTTTATTTCTTGACAGATGTTTAAGTTGATTTGGAAAACCCTGTTTTAACGCAAGTAATAAAAATGGCTGCCCATTTTTGAGCCCTTAGTAGGGTCTCTGCATAGAAGCGCTTGAGTTACATGGTTGCATTTATCCTTCACAATTAACGTTGGATACTTGATCCTCGTTTCATAGGTAAGGATATTGTGGCCATGGAGGTTAAGCAACTTGCCCATGATCACGCAGTAAGAGGAGTTGGATCCAAATTCAAATCTGGGAATGTGTGTCAACACAAAGTGAGACTGCACTTTTTACCATTGCCTCCTAGAAAGTACCAAGTCTGAAATAGGTTTTGATGAGGGAGAGGATCAGAAATGTAGAGAATTGGGGCATTGTTCAGAGAAGACAGGCATATGGCAGGGACCTGAGTTTTTGACAGCCTCTAGGCACACAGGGATAGGGGGAAAGACTGAGGAAGGTCGAGAACTGAGAATCAGAGGTTACATGATAGACTTCCACTTAAGGTAAATCTAAGTTTCAGTTGTCTCTGTGGTTTAGACAAAACACAAAACAATCCAAAATATATGGGATGAACAATACACCTTGAAATGGCTATGCTATTTGAGTTCACTGGCAATTTTAGTCTTCACCACTGTACTTGGATTTGCTGCTGTATAGACTTAACCTTAATCTATGGCTATGTCTCCAGAATGGAAAGTAAAGTTGAGAATTATTTAGGTTTCATTAATGAGTATAACCAAAGTGAGTATTTTGGATTTTATCCATGTTTTTCTCACCAAAATATTTTTAAACAAATATAGTCCTGACCTTCTGTTTCTCTCTTTCTGAATGAAGGTATCCTAGCAGCTGTTTTAATTTCATTTGGCATTTGGAAATCTATTGTTTGTAAATTAAATGACTAAATAATGACTTTGTTAATGGTAGCTCATTTGCACTTTGGGCACAGGGGCTTACCCTGTCCTAGAAAACTTAGGGAATCAGCAGCACATGGGTCATCTGATTCCCATAAACTAACAGCTCATTAGCCATTCACAGAGGCATGGTCATCTGTGATGTCCTTCACCAAGAGAGTAGGGCTAGTCTTGCTGCTCTAAAAGTGTTCTCTTCAGGGCACTTTAAAAAATATAACTGTTCAGGAAACAGGTCACCTGCTCCTCTGATCCTATGTTAGAGAAAGGTTTCTGATGTGTGGAGGGAGGGTCCCAGGACCAAAATGGGTTCAATTCACTGTGCTTTGAATCAACTATGTGACTTTGGATCTGAGAATAAGCTGCTTGGTTACTCAGTTTCTTCACCTGTAAAATAGGGATGATAATAGTAACCTTCCTCATAGGATTGATTAAATGAGTTAACACATGTGAAATGCTTAGCACATAGTTTGGCATATAGTGAACATTCAAAAAAAATTGGATGTCATTAGTTATTATATAGACTTTTATCAGAAAGTTCTAGGCTTGAGTGGTCTGAGTCAAACTGGCTGTTTTAATAAAGTTAACTGAGGAATTGTCTATTTTGGTGTAGTTGAAGTACTTAAGATCTTGAGAACTGGAGCTATTAACCACTTGATCTTAAATTGATATTCCTTGGGCAAGTTATTAACCTCTCTGAGCTTCCATTTCCTTGTCTACTGTAAAATATAAGTACAGTATAATATACTGATTTTAAACTATAACAGTATCCACTCTGTAGTGTTACTGAAATAATTTAATATGCATTATGTATAAAAAGTCATTGGCATATGTGTTTGCTACATAGTTAGCATCCATTCTTATTATGACATGGCCTGAGTTAGCCATTAGAATTAGATTGTTTCTAATGGAAGTTTTAGATTTATCAAGTGGTGCAGGGCATTTTATATTTATCTCCTATCCTTTCAGTTCTTAAGTTTTTGCCCTGCTAATTTCCATGAAAATACCACTCTGTGACTTGAATTATTCGACTGGACAAAATCAGTTAATTGTCATATTCACAGTTTTCACTTTTTAGGAACATAGTTTAAATGGCTTCTTAATTTTAACATTTGACCTCCCAAATATTTCATCAAATGAAAACATTTGTTTTATAGTAAAAATTGCCAAAAAACAGCAAATATTTTTATTCTTTTGACCAGTATTTTAAAAATGAGTCACTCCTAACTTGTTAAGTGGAATGGACACTCTGGTGGTAAACTTCTCCAAAAGAGTTTATTTTATTGACTGGAGATGCCGCAGTAATTGAACATCTGTGTCATGATGTGATGAAGAGCTCTCCTTGCTTGGGTACAAGTACATGAAGGATTAAACAAGGAACGATGTGAGGGAACCAGAGGCTCAGGGAAGGCCAAAGGGAAGAGTGGGAAGTGGTTGGGTCGAGCGAATGATGGGAATTGCAGAAGGTTCCTGTGGTGTACGAGGGACTTTGTGGAATGTTAAGATTTAGTAGCTTAAGGGGATGTGATCATATCTCTTTGAGAATAAAGTCCACTGCTCTTAGAGAATGCTTGATAGCTCACCAAATGTTTACAGATATTATCTTATTTAATTCTCAGGACAATGCTGCAGCATAGATACTGCCCTCACTTTCTGTGTGAGAGAGCAGAGGTCAAGAGTAACGTGGCCAGTAGGAAGCAGGGCTTGGACTTGACTGCATGTGTCCAGACTTGGAATTCAGCATTTGCTCTACTTTTGGTGACTTTTAAAAACCTGTACTAGGGAAGTCCTCCCCATCCAAAAAAAGTAGCCAAAGGAAAAGGTAGATATGTGGCTGAGACAGAAGAAAAGGCAGAGGTAATAAGCCGCATGCTGTGTGGTGAAAGTGGGGACTCTGGGAAGGCAGAGGGGATGAGACAGCTCAGAATCTAGCTTCCTCGGCACCGAGGTGAAAGGTCAGGTAGGGGGATGGATAGTTTGGAAGAGGGACCAGAATACTCAGAGTCTTAGATTCCCTGCAGACTTGGGGCATGGCAGAGTAAATCTGCACTGTTATTCCATGGTCCTATGGATGAACAGACCACTAGAACAGTCTAGTGGTCAAGTATAGGCTCTAACTACCTGGTTCAGGTCTAACTACCTGGTTCAGTCCTGCTGTTTACTAGTAATGTGACTGTGGCAAGTTAATCCTCTGTGCCTCAGTTTCATCATCTACAAAACATGGATGATAGTAGTTCCGACCTTGTAAGGTTATTGTGAAGCTTAAATGAGATAATACCTATGAAGCCCTCAGAATGATGCCTGACATGTAGTAAGTGCAGAATATCATTTTTATTCATCCATCTTGTCCCTGGAAGATAAAAATAGCCAGTTGGGGTAGAGGTGGACCTGTACCAGACAGTACTCTTCCTGTCCATAGGCTACAGGTACCAAAGGCGACTGATACGTACTTTTCTGAGCCATTGGAGTCATAGTAAAATCAGAGTTTATAAGATTCTTTTGTATTTCAACCAAGCTTCCACACTCTAAGTGCTTCTGGGTGAGGTAAGCTCCAGTGACAAACAGATCTGCTTGTTCGTTGAGAAGCTACAGCCCAGCAGGGATCTCTGAGGAACTAAGGGAACTGAATATATAACACATGGATTGTTCTTTATTTCTGTTTTGGTTTTAACAGGAAACAGCAAGAGATTGACTCCAAAGATGCTATTATTTTGCATCAGTTTGCAAGACCTAACAATGGTGTTCCCAGTTTATCTCCTTTCTGTTTGAAAATGGAAACTTATTTAAGGATGGCTGACCTACCCTATCAGGTACTTGTGTGCACATGTTTTGTTCTCATGACAGCAGTATCGATTAGAGAGCAGTGCCTGATCGCTCATGGTGGGAACGGCTGGCACTTGGTGCTAGAGGGGGTAGGTATGAAAGTAGCAGTGCCTAGTCCTTAGTAGATACTTAGCAGACTTGACTCTAGGGTCCGTTGATTTTTACAACCAATTTAGTGAGAGATCAAAAGGATCTGGACTTTTTGTAGGGTTCAGGGCCATGTTATTTTTTTCCTGACAGTGAGTATACTTTGGTTAAGTTTGGGTCGGCCTACTAGGCAGCTATTAATAAAGGTGGGTATATCATCGTCTGACGTGGTTTTTCCTTTAGGTTTCTCTTTATTGACAGCTTATATTTTGTCTCTCATGACTCCTGGGGGCAGAACACCTAGCAGGCCACCAGGGAGAGATCTGTAGATTTTGTGAGAGTGTTTCCACAGTGCTCTGTGTTTTGTGTGAGTGACTTTCAGGGAAACAGTTGCCCATTTCAGCATTAGAGTGTGAACAAAGGAATGTATTTAAGGGTATATTTTTTTCTCTTGAGTAGTACTTGAGCTGTGTTTCACAAATTTGACAAGTCGTGTTTTCATTGTTATTCAATTCCGTGTATTTTTAAAAATTCCCTTAGTTTTTCTTTCTTACGTAATTCTAGCCATATGCATTTTTTTTTTTAAACTTGACTTTTTAAATTTAAAAAAATTTTATGGTCAAAGCAGGTAGTCTTTATGATATTAATTCCTTGGAATTTACTGACTCGAGCCTAGTGGGTGGCTACTTCTTTATAAATATTGAAAATAATTATGTATTCTCTGGCTATAGAGTGCTCTCTACTTGCTCAGGCATGTTTTAGTATATTGTTTAGACCTTCTATATCACTGCTTCAATTTTTTGTCTGCCTGTTCTAGCAGTTTCTGAAAGGAGTATGTTAAAATATACAAGTCATCTTGTTAATTTATCTCATTTTCTTGTCATTCTGTTCTTGTTTATGTAAAAGTATTTACATATTAGAGGTTATATTGTTAAGTCAATATAATATGAAAGATCACATCTTTTACCATTTTGTTTCTTTTTCTAGCATATAGCAGCCATTTCTGTCCCTTATGATTTTTTTAACCTTGAATTCTATATTATCAGATATTGAGATTGATTTGCCAGCTTTCTTTTGGCTCCTATTTGCTTGGGATATCTTTCTCCATCCTCATTCTCTATTTTTTGTGTATTTGTTTCTTGTAGACAATGTATTATTTACAGCCAGTCTGAGAGTTCTTAATTGGTGAGTTTAATCCATTTATACTTTTTGTTATTGTTTTATTAGGATTTATTTCTAACATCTTATTTAATACTTTTATCCTTACTATTACTTTTTAAAAATTTTTTTCTCATTCCCTGCTTTATAATGGATAGCTTAAACTTTTTTCTTGTCATTAAAACAAATTCTATTTTTGTTGTTATAATGGTTGCTCTTAAGATCGAAATCTGTGTTTATTCCTATTTATTTCTTAAATGTATCACATTTTGTATTTGCCTCTAATGATACAAGTATGTTAGCAGGTTCATGTGAACCTTGTGTTTCTCTTCCCAGCCCTCGTCTTAATCGTGTTGCTGTTTTCTAATGTTTTACTTCTGGAATTTTGGAAATACTATCTCTCTCTCTCTCTTTTTTTTTGGATTCTTTTTTGGACAACAAACCTTGCTAAGTTATTTGATTAGCCTAACTTCCCATATATCTAGCCTACAGGATTACTTCCTTGATGCATATTTTTAGTGAGACTTTAAGTGGCAAATCTTCAGGGGCTTTGCATGCCTGAGAATGTCTTTATTATGCACTTATATTTGATAATTCTATGTTCAAAGTTTTTTTCTTTCAGTGATTTAAACATTATATTTTATTTTTGGGTATAAAATTAAAAAATATCGCTCCATTGTCTTTTTGCATTGATGCTGCTATTGAAAAATCTAATGTTAATATGATTGTTTTTCATTCTTTTTTTTCTCTGGAAGTTTTAGAATTTGCATTTAATCTTGAATTTCTTAAATTTCACTCTAATGTGCCTTGGTGTGGGTCTTTATGTACCTCGTTTGGTCCTTTATAAACTCTTTTAATCTGAAGTCTTTAATAGCTTTTTTTAATTCTGGGGAATTATCAGTTTTCTTCAAATATTTTCTTTTTTGTTTTCCCTTCTTTCCTCTTCCCTATTTTCTGGACACTGAAACCTCTGCTTTTATTTTCTGCATCTCTTAATGTATCCCTTTGTTCTTTTCTTCCTTCTGGAAGAAGTTATCTCTCTGAGCTTCTATTGCATTGCTCTGTTCTCTTCCTGCATCCATCAGGCTGTTTCTCTTATCTATGGTGTTCAGCTCTTATATCTTTCTTCTTAATATTTCCCCTTGATTTGTATTACTAATTTCTTCCTTTATCTCTTAGAGGACATTTATTATGCTAATTAATTTTTTTGGTCCATCCCAATAATTCTGCTTCATGTTGTGTATATTTAGTTGCCCTTCTCTTACAGTGGTTGTACTCCTCAAGTGTCTGATCATTTTGGTTTGAGATCTCTTTTCACCAGGGATGTCAGCTTCCCTGCCTGGGAATTTGCACTGAGCAAGGGCTAAAGCTCAGGCCACAGGTTGTGTGCCTCTGAGGGTGTTGAAGAAAGGGAAGGAGGTGAGCCCCAGGCATTCCCAAATCAGTGTGGTCCCTCCCGTTTTCTGCCATTCTTCCACTTGACTCCCACTGGTGAGGGGTTTACCTTTATGTTCTCACAAAATAGTGTTGGGAAGAGGTGGCTCGAAAAAGAGGAGCAGGGAGGTTGGAGGGGAAGGGCTCCTCACCCAGCCAAGCTTTTGGCTGCCCTGATAACGATATTACCCCTCCAACTCCTGATGCCCCATGGCTTGTGCTTTCTGAGCCAGTTTCTCTACCCGAGAGGGGATGGGCTCAACAGTGATCTTCCGAAGGTAGTGCTGGGATGAGATGAATGACATGCTCTCAGCTTGCTAAGTGCTGTAATGGAGCCTGAGAATATGATGCAGTGGCACCAAATCTGGACTCGGGTATGGGGGAGACCTAGGAAGGGATGGGGTCTTTATGGCTAGGAACCGGAATGCAAGGGTGAGTCTGGAGAGAGAAGCCGGGAGATTATTCAGGATTTTCTAAGCCAGTGATTGAGGAGAAAATAGCAGTAAGAACAGATGGCTTGACTCATCTAAAGGCATTGAATCAGATTTGAAAGATTGTTTAGCTTGGTGTTGGTGGTCAGCATTTGAAGTGTATCACTGAGGGACACAAATTGAAGGAAGAGGCTGCTGTCCAGCAGGTGCCTGTCTCTATTCCATCATCGCTCTTGACCAGATTGCCTCCCTTAGTCATGACAACTTTGGGTCCAAAACCTGAATTTTGTGCTATGCAGTCTCTATGTTTGCTTTCAAGATCTTGTGTGTACCCCTACCCCTGATTAAGTAAATCCTGCTGTTTGCAGTGGATGCAGCTGCTCTCAGGCTGTTCTGCCCTTTCCTTTCTTGTCTTCTAGCCATCAAGTGTTGATTGCCGTTGTCCTGTCTTTACCAGCAGCCTAACTGCCTTTGTTCATATTTTAGAGCAACTGCATTTAGTTAATGTAACTGATACAGCAGAACACATGTCTCACTCTGAAGCCCAAAGCTATTACAGAGGCCTTTGAGAAGGGGAATGCTTACCCCTTAAATTATTATGTCTTGTTAAATATATTTTTAATAAAAGGAATGGTATAGGAGCATTTTTTTCTTCTGTGAGGTTTCTATGGAAAATAAATGGAGGAGGGTGTTCAGTGTGGGACAGAGATCTTAGGTAAAAGGAAAGTGGCTCTGTGGTTGAGAAAGGGATGCACTCTGCCTGCCTGGGTGCCTTGAGCCCCTGTGCCATCCATGAGCTTTTGTGTTGATTCAGGTGGTATCTGGGAGGTGCTGGTGGGCTCATTTCTCCATGATCAGTAGAGGGATTTTGTCATATTGCTAGGGAGTCCCACCCTCTGCCATTTCTTTGCTCTAAGCCTTTAAAAAATTAAGATTAAAATGTCATATTCCTAAGAACATGACTTTATATTTGAAGATTTTTTATTTTAAAGCCTAAGTGAGACTGGAATAAATATTTGATGACCATTAGGCATTTGCAGGGCTTTTAAAAAAAGCCTGATGTATTGGTCATAGTTATCATCCTTTTAAAATCAGGATATAAATATTGGTAGGTCAATTTTTAAAACTTTTTATTTTGTAATAATTATAGATTCATAGGAAGTTGCAAAAAATATAGGGACATCTTGTAAATATGGTTAATTTTTTTAAAACCGAAAATAGCTTTTCTTTTTTTTTTTTCAGATTTACATGTATGTGATATATGGTCTTTCTAAGTATTTCAAACAATACATAAAGTGTTAGTGGAAAATGAAAATTACCTGACATCCTACTAGCTAGAGATTACTGTCACTGATATTTTGACCATCCTTCCTTATATTTCTCTAGACATACATAAAGACAGATCATTTGCATGTATTTCACACATTAATTCTTTTTTAAATAATAAGAGAAAGAAAAAAGTAAGATAATGGCTCCTTTGGAATTCTCTGCTTTGGCTCTCAGTCCTAACTTTTGATGTTCTATTTATTTTCTGATCTTGTCTTTTTTCCCCCCTGTTTGAAATTCTTCTAGGCTACAGACAAGTTAAAAGAGTATGCTGAACACCCATGTGCCCTTTATTTAGATTAACCAATTGATAACCTGTTGCCTTCTTTGCTTTATTTCTCTTTATATGTTCCTTTATGGTCGATTTTTTTTTTTTTTGATGAACCATTTAAGAGTAGGTTGCAGAAATCATGACACTTCACCCCTCACTACTTCAGTATGCATCTCCAAAAAATAAGGACATTCTTCCATACAACTATAATACATAGTGGGTACCTGGATTTTTTTTTTTTTTAGTATGTTATATTCCACAAAAGTTGCTCAAATTACCTCTAATTTAGTCAGTGGGAGGCCTTTCAAGATGGCTGCAGGGGTGCAGAAAATGTAATGGGTATAAATTTAGCTGAAAAGTCAATGGCATCATGGCCATATAACAAATCAGAGTCCCAAGACACTGGAATTCTTTTAAGGTCTCAACTTCTCCATCTCTAAATGGTGATGGTGATGTTAATACTTCTGGTGAAGGCAATTTGTCAAACACTTCATGTGTATTTTCTGATTTAATTTTAGCAACTGCTATTACATTATCCTCATTCTAAAGATGAGGGAATTGAGGCCCAGGAAGGGGTAGGGAGAACTGTGAAGGTTCAAGGCCACACAGTGAATGAATGACGGAGCCAGAATTTTAAATCCAAAGCCTATGGCTTTCACTGATATACTAATAATGTAATTATGTGTAGATGCATTAATCCCACCTGGGACAGACTTGCAAGGGGAAACAATCGCTTGGAAAAAATATAGAGGATTAACCTCTTCATTCTTCATCTCAAAATTACTTTTAGAAACTACCCTCAGTGGGACCAGTTAGACTCTCATTGCTTAAATAAAAATAGTCTAAGATTTCTTTAATACATTTAAAGAAGTTAAGGAAATTATGTAATATAAATATATACCTATATAAACGTAGTTATTATTTTTAAAACATGCTTTTTATTTTAAAACTAATATAACTACATTCAGAAAAATTGAAATACATGACAAAGATCACCTCCATGTCACCTATAATTTTGCCAATGATTTGACATTTTTGTGTTTCCTTTTAAAAATATTTTTTCAGTTCATCTAGTTTTTAGTTAGATATAATGATAGTGTCTCTAAAATGTTTCCTGCTTTTTAATCTCATATGCAGAATAAAATTTGATGATGAAAACCTACTAGAACTTTCATTTTCATAAGAGTTGATCCTTAATTTTTATTACTCCAACTTAAAAAAGTAGTCTAGATAAAATGTACCAAGTACTCAGGGAGAGAGTAGTCTAGTGGGAAAGGCAGATGAGTAAACAGAAATTTTATAAGGGGAGAGGAATAGACACCGTACAGTGGAAACATGGAGGAAAGGCAGACAATGGCTACATCTTGGGGGAAATAGTCATTAACAAGGTGAAATTTGAACTGAATTTTTGATATGGACAGGACTTTGCAGAGAATGGGAAAAGGAATTCCTATAAAAAGTGAAATGTGTACAAAGTCAGAGAGGTGGCAAAGAATTTAACTTTGTTTGGAATAGGTAGTTTGGAATTCAAGAGACCAGAGGGACTGATGGCAAGGAGGCTGGGCAGGTGGACAGTAGCTAGTGTGGGCCTTGACTGATGTGAAGGGGGTTAGACTCGATCCATTAAAGCCCTTGGATAATTTGAGCAGCAGAGGTCTTGTAATTCATTTGTATTGCAGACAGTTTCCTCTGATGGTAGTATGGAGGCTAGATTACATTTGTGACTGACAGGAGTCCAGAAGGGAATATGTTTTGAGGATATGGGTGTTATCAAAAGAAATCTGAAACTAGCGCTATCTTATATGGTAAATTTACATCTTAGTGTACAAATTACAAGAATGTCAGATGTACTAGAAACTTTTAGAGATACGTGACATTTCCCCGCCGTCAGCATCAAGGGTGATGTCTAGGGCTGCCGTGTATGGTTGCGCAGGTTGTTCACTGTACAGAAGTGCCTAGCCAAGGACTAGGGGCAAGGAGTACTTGCCAAACTATGAATCCTGGCATGGACTGTATCTACCCAGGGGAGGTTCCATTTCACAAATTGCACAAAAGCAATACGGCTAACAGCAGCCCCAATAACTCCCTTTTCCAGGCAGGGTCCAGAATAAATTTCTTTAGAATAAGCGATCAGATAAAATATTGAAATACCAAGAGACAGAGTCAAAGTTTCCAGTACTCTCCATCAAAGACAGAAATATGCAACATTAAGGTAGTGCCTGCTATTTTCAGCCTCTCAAAAAGGTGATATTTCCTCAAAGGTCTGAGAAGCCTGGGACCTTCCAGCATAGTCCAAGCCCAGCCCTCTTGGGCACAAATGGACAGCTACCTTTAAGAGCCATGATATCTAGCCATAACCCTGTAATCTCACTGGAGGCCAAATTCATGATCATACATACCACACACAACATGCAAATATAATTCTTAGACACAGAGAGACTTAGAAATTTTGCAATATTCCGTGTGTTTTTTTTATTCCTTGTGAGATGTACTGTTTGGTTTTGGGAAAGGCACATGCACACTTTGATGTGATTTAGGTGAAGACAATTAGAGCAATAGTCACCTTTGTTAATCTCAGTGATTTCTCACATAAAAAAAAAATACCCAACTGGCAATTTTTTTCATTTCTCAGCAAATTTTGGTTTCCAGTCTAAAGGAAGGTTTGACCAGAGTTCTCCAGGAAGGGGGCCCTCACAGAGTTTTCTATCATCTGCATCTTTGCAAGGAGATGTCTTCCTGTGGTGGCCCTGATCCCAATGGTTACTTAAGTTTAATTTTGTTTCTCTAAGAGGTGATGAGGGTAAATGGATGCCCCAAAGCCAGAGGTGGACAGGTTGTGTGGGTCTGCAGGCCAGATTAGGCCCCTGAACTAAGAAGGATTTTCACATTTTTAAATAGTTGAAAAAAGTCAAAAGAAATATAATATTTTGTATATTACAGTCATATTTTAGTGTCCATAAACAACTTTTTATTGCCACTTTCATTCATTTACATGTTTCTGTGGCTGCTTTCATGCTGCAGTTGCAAAGGTGAGTCATTGAGACAGAGACCAAATTTACTGTCTGGCCCTTTACAGAAAAAGTTTGCTGACTGCTACTCTCGAGAAACAGTTTAAAGACGTAAATGACTGATGTATTTAAAATGTAATGATGTTTTTTAAGAGAGAAAAATAGCTTTATTGAAATAGAATAGGCACACTATAAACTGCACATATTTAATGTATACTTTGATACATTTTGACATATGTAAATACTCAGTAAAACACCACCCCAGTCAAGATAGTGATGTTTGCATTACCTATCGAATTTCCCTGTGCTCCTTTGTAATCCCTCCATCCTGTCACTTCCTGTCCCCCATCTTCTCTGGCAAACACTGATTGGCATTCTGTCATATAGATTAGTTTGTATTTCCTAGAGTTTTATATAAATTGAATCCTACAGTAAGTACTCTTTTTTTGGTTTGGCTTATTTCATTTAGCAACACTGTCTTAAAATTCATCCGTGTTATTGTGTGTATCAGTAGTTCGTTCCTTTATATTGCTGAGTAATATTCCACTGTAAGTTTGTAGAAGAATTTGCTTAGTCATACCTCTTCCTGGGCATTTGATTTCCCCCCCTGGTTTTTGACAATTGCAGATAAAGCTTCTGTGAACATATGTGTAGTTTTTGCATGGATTTATGCTTGCTTTTCTTTTGGGTCTCTTTCTCTCTCTCGTACTCTCTCTCTCGTACTCTCTCTCTCTCTTTCGACAATAAGTCAGAGCCCATGATAAAAATCTATGGGAGTAAAGTAATATTGTCATGTGAGAGAAATCTTTTTTTTTCCCAAGTGTAACCATTTATTCTTTTGAAGAGTTTATGTGCTGAGAACATTCATTTGAGTAGTATAGTTGCTATCAAATATACAGTTGGAATGTCTGTTTCTGTTAATCATTCAGTGAAATATAAATAAAACATTGTTTTTATCTTTTTAAAATTCTGCTTAGAATTATTTTGGTGGAAAACTCTCTGCTCAAGGGAAAATGCCTTGGATTGAATATAATCATGAAAAAGTTTCTGGCACAGAATTCATAATCGACTTTCTGGAAGAGAAACTTGGAGTGAATTTAAACAAAAACCTTGGCCCTCATGAAAGAGCCATCTCCAGGGCAGTGACGAAGATGGTGGAGGAGCACTTCTACTGGTGAGTTCCCTGGGGTGCTTGATGAGTGCTCAGGGCCTGTCCCCATCCTTTGGAGTGAGCCAAGTTCTGTGTCCCTTTTCAGACACCCCCAAACCTTTTGTTTCGAAAAGAAAACTTTTCAAAAGTTTTCTGCATTCTGACTTAGAGGTCACAGTTGTGACTGTTAACTTTCTAGGTATCGAGAGCAGGATTGACACTGTCTATAGAGGCCCAGCTTGTACATATTTTAGGCTTTGTGGGCCATGTCTCTGTAGTAACTCTAGTTGATCTTTGAACAATGTGGGGACTGTGGGGCACTGACCCCCACACAGTTGAAAATCCACGTATAACTTTTGACTCCCTCAGAACTTAACTACTAACAGCCTGGTGTTGACCAGAAGCCTTACAGATAACATAAACAGTCAATTAACATATATTTTGTATGTTATATGTATTATATAATACATTATATATTACATTCTTATATATTACATGTATTATATATTACATATTATATATTACATTATATATTACATTCTTACAATAAAGTAAGCAAGAGAAAATGTATTAAGAAAATCATAAGAGAAAATACATTTATAGTACTTTACATATTTATCGAAAAAAAAATCTGTGCATAAGTAGACCTGTGCAGTTCAAACCTGTGCCGTTCAGGGCTCAGCTGTACTCACCTTTGCCCTGCTGTCGTAGTGCAAAAGGGGCCATAGATGACATGCAAATGAATAAGAATGACTTTGTTTCAATAAAAGGACTATAATTTGAATTTAATTGAAATATAAAATATTATACTTTTGATTTTTTTTTTTCTCAACCATTTAAAAATGTAAAAATTACTTAGCCCATGGCAGTCATTGGCTGACCCTCGATCTAGACAGGAGCTCACCGAGGTGAGGTAGATATTTCAGTAGATGGGGCTCCTCACCAATACAAGCTGCCGAATTAAAGTAACAATGCAGCAGGTACCCAGAGGAGGGAGCAGAAACCTACGTCAAGGGGTCCTAGGCGAAATAAATTATGCCAGCTTTGAAAGATTATTGTCAGTTTTCCTTAGTTGACAAGAGAGTCTCTGTGTTCCAGAAGTAAAGCATCCTGCTGCTCTCCAAGTGTCTTCGCCCTGATTGCCTGACTCCTAGCTCATATTCCTTGGCACAGAAGCATCACACACACTGTGTTGATGAGCTGACTCCGTTCTGCACGTGGTGCTGTGCTGGCTATGACGCCGTGTGGGTTAAACAGATATGGTTCTTCTTGCTTTACAAATTCATCATCATGTGGGTTTTCTTTTTCTTTTTCTTTCATCCATTTTCTGGAGTTTTAGCACCTTTCTATACACCCCCAGTAGGTAAAAGAAATTTTCTCTCTGATTTCTGCAAACTTTCTCTTTTTTCAGTGATTTAATTAAGAATTGCTAAGCTCACTCTTTTTGGGGTGGCATTAATTGTTACTCCTGGGTCAGTAGCTCACCCAGTAGCTTTTACCTCGCCCACTGAGAAGCTGTCTACTCAGTGTGGGGTTGACGGTAGAAGGTTCTTCACCATCACCTTCCTATTTCATCTCTTTGGCTCTCTTTCTAAAGAGAAAGCTTACTGTTCTGTCTCTTGGACTTTAAGTGATCCTCTATTTTTCTTTTCCTCTTTCTACTTTCAGTTCTTGCCCAGTTTATTCCAGGGCTGACCTGAAGTCCCACTTCTCTTCCCATCTCACACAGAGGTGAAGGTGGTGGGAACAAAAAGAGAAGCAGGCAGAGAATAGAGACAAAGATGCAGATCTGTGTGGTAGTAATCACGGACTGAATCCTGGAATGAACCCAGGTTTTTTCCTTATAGTAATACCTGTGGAGAACTGCTGGACCTCCCATCTCAAAGAGTGCAGGGGTTTGCAGTGTGGACCAAAATGCATGATTGCATGTGAGATGCTTAGCCCCAGAGAAAAGCCTGTGGGACAGAGCCTGTCTTACCTGCTTGCCAGGTTCCAGTCCCAGATTCGCAGCGATTGAGGGAAGTGATGAACCAACACAGGGCCACCATGCTGACTCTCAGTGCCTTGCCTTGATGTGGCCCTCCAAAGCGCTTCTTTATTTGATCAATTGGGCCCATTAATGGAGGGGAGGGGGTTGCTAGCACTTTGTCAGGTGCTTGAGAAGAAGCTGAAAACCTTACATTTCAATTGGTACTTTTGTTACAACTCTCATTTCTGCAGTGGTTCATAAAATTTATATTCTGGTTAGAAAGACTTATCTGGCAAGATTCCGGAGTACCACCCATCACTGCTTCTAGTTCTAGGTGTGTGCAATGTTTTGCATACGTTTACTTCCTGGTAGACGTTTATCTTCTCTTCTTTCTCCTTTCTCTTCTTCGGTCCTTGCTCATATTTGCTGGGGGGCAGGGTGTGGTGGGGGAGGGAAGGATGGTTGAAGGGAGGGGTGGAAGAGAGAGCCGGGAGGTGGTACCCTGGGAGGGAAGAATCTTAATTTTATAGACCACAAACCCCCAAGTGTTTGGGGAGTTTTTTGGCTCATACATAGACTTCTAGTCTCTTTAATTAAGAAAATACTTTTTTGGATTAGCTACTATTTCTCATTTGTATCTCCTTAAGAGTTAATTTGAGGAAGAAATAATGAAGGTGGGTTGTCAGTTCTTGACTGAAATGCAAATATAGTGAGCTTTCAAAAAAAAAATTCCTGATTCCTCCATTTCCCCTAAGTTTCTAGTAGCAGAAGGAAAAACAGACATTTCTCTTTTTCATAAGGTTTCTAAACCTTTAGCCAACCTCTCGCTCTGGGGAGATGCTGAACAGGTTTTCCCTGAAAGCTCTAAAGCCCAATGGAGAAAAGACTAGGTCTCCTCATGGTAAGAAAATACCAGAGGCAGAGAATCTGTGAACTCTCCTCCCTTAGCCACCTCACTTCCATCCCCTTTTCAAGTCTCACAGGCAAAACACCAAATGTGCACCTGTGGAAACTGGGGCCAGCCTAGGGAACTGACCACTGTATGTAGGAAGATATTGTAAGTACGAACTTTCCATGAGAGCTTGTTAAATTCTGAGACTCCATAAGCTCCAAGTATATACTGTCTGTATATACAGTGGTAGAAAAGGTGGAATTGATTGTTTGACTCAGTGGATTCAATTATCTGGAGTTTTCAGGTATGTTTATTTTGGTCTGAAACTTTAAAACTATTTCACTTCAGGTGTGATTTTCTGAAGAGCAAGGACAATGGGAAGCTGTATGTAATGTGACATAATTCTGAAGCTCTGTTTTAGGTCTGTTCAGATAAGCACACTCAGCTAGCTGTGCACTTGAAAACCATACAGCTATGTTCCACTTGCTTTATAAAACTATTACAAAAGATGAAGAAGACCAATTTTAATCTCCTTTGTTCCACTGAATGCATAAGTTAGATCTAATGCAGGCAAGTCGGTATAAAGGGAAGTCTGAGAGACACAGGGTCACATTACTGAGATGAAATTGATTTTTGGTAACAGAAACTGTAACTTCTGTGTGACATACTGTCCCCTTGTGGACATCAGAGAGTGTCTTAAGAGTCTTCCAACCCTATAGGGAAGTGCGTAGGGCACTGTTATCAAACTAGTCATAACATTTTCACCCATAAAAATATAGGTGTTAGAACAGGAAATTCAAAATCACTTCTTAGGTGGCCATAATTTTTAAAATTTTGAGTTTGGTTTTTGGTATAGTTTCCGTGAATGGGGAGGTGGGAAGCTTTAATAAAATGACTTACCCAAGGTCTTCTCTAAAAGCCAGGAGACTCTCCCTGATTACATCTCAGTTACTGTATTCTCCTCTGATAACTCCCTCCCAGTGTTAGATGCAGTGAGTGAAGGCTCTTATTTGGAGGAGCTAATCTAATGCCTGTGAAATGTGGTGAAACTACAAAAGCCCATCATATGCTCCTGCTGCACCCTTGAGCATTCAGAATACAAGCAAAATGTGGCACAACACCGAGAAAGGCGGTCATGGTCGGGAAGGCTACGAGCAAGGCCTCACCCATCAGACGGTGGTTTGCTATGGTTTGCAGTTTCCCGCACACTGATATTCATTAAGCTACGGGCCAGGTCTCATTTTAGGTTGTAATGAGAGAGATTTTCATTAAAAATCTGGAGTTGGCTTTTTCCTCCCTGTCGTCTTGATCTTTTTAAAAAAATGTTTGTTCAGGGTTTATTCTTTAGTTTTGACTCAGATAATCATCCTTGAAAAAAACAAAAAACAAAAAACTCTTTGACCCCATTTTCTAGGAGAGATCAGATACATCAGTTGCAATAAAGAACATGAGTATCAACTTCCTGGAAAGAGACTCTCAGAATGATCAACTATTTTAATTGCTCAGCCTAGTGTAGTTTCCAAATTAGCCCTCTGTTGCCTCTCCCTTCAATAATTCATGACTCCTTGTGCGGCAGGCCTCTCCCCAGTGGAGAGTGATACAAATCTCAGAAGAGAGCAGTGGCAGCCCCTTCTTCATTCTCCATAAGTACTGCAACGCTTTCCATTTTTCTATTTAAATATTGTTACCCCTTAGAAACGGTTAGTGGTAGCTGGCTCAGAAGTGAAGCCTTTTTTCATTCGATCAATAATCCATTCTTTCAGCAAACTTAGTGAATGAGCGACTACTAGTGGCCAGGCATTGTGCAGCAGGGAGTGTGGGGGTGTGGGTGTGTGCGCGTTGGGGAAAGCAAGGTGATGAGAAGCTGTCTTTGTCCTCAAGTGGCTCACAGGCTGGAGAGAGACATCGAGCCTTTATAATGATTAGTGCTGGAGGAGAGTTTGAAGGACCAAGCAAAGGCAACCAGTAGCTGCTGGAGAGATGAGGGAAAGGCTTCCCAGAGGAGATGGTGTCACAACAGAATCTAGGGACAATCAGAGTTGCAGGTGAAGCAACTGGGCAGTAGGGAAGGATTAGGATATCCAGGCATAGGGAGCAGCATTTGCAAAAGTTTTGAGGCACAAAAGAGGCATTTGGGAGCACATGTAATTCTGTATGGTGGTATATGGGGGCGGTGCAGAGTGATGTGTTGGACCATGGGGAGGAAGCGGGCATACTGATCAAAAGAGCTATGAGGAGTTAACGAATGACTCTGAGAAGCAGTGTGATATGATTAGATTTGTAAGCTCTTTGTGGCTGCCTTGAGGCAAATGGATTTCTGGAGGGCCTTGCGGGGATGTCAGGAGACCTGCTAGGAGGCCACTGTCCTCAGAGATGAAAAATAATGAAGGGCTGAACTACAGTGTTAATCGAGTTGGAGAAAAGGGCAAGCTCCTAGGATGACTGGCTGTCAGGAGCGAGGGATAGGGTACATTGAGGAATAACTCCTGGGCTTCTTTCTGGGTTGGGTGAGGAGCACATTTGAAGGGAAGGAAGATGATGAGTCCATTTTTGGAAGTCGTGGTTTGCAGCTCCTGAAGACCTCTTATGACATCCATGGATTTGAGAACAGAAGTCTGGGCTGGATATGGAGTTGGGAGTCATCGGTGAAATCATGGGCGGGAAATAGATTGCCTCATGAGTGAGACATAAGAATATGAAAGGAATAAAGATAAAAATCTTGAGAATGTGTAAGAGGTGAGAGGAAAAGCAATGGAGATGTAAGCTAAGGGAGAATTTTAAGGAAGATGCCAACAGTTTTGCATGCTCTAGAGATTTCAAGAAAGGTACGTGTGGAAAGAAGTTTGATTTGGATTTGGCAACGAGGAGGGATTGGACAAGCATGGTATCGTGGAGTGGCACCTGGTGGAAGCTCCGCCCCGTGGACAGAGTTTTCAGGAAGTGCGATTGCAGGAGGAGGTGGATTCGTGGTTGTAATAGTGTGGAAGCATGTGTCAGTGATGTTATTGACCTGTAGTAGTTGATTTAGGAATCCATGAAGCACCCATTTTCTTTTGTATTTAAAGTTTATGTACACTTCGTGGGGCTTGATCTTGAAAGAGCCTGTCTGGCCCTCATTTGTTCACTCTCTTCCTGACACGCGTCTACAATATTGGGCTTACGGAGTGAAAGAGAGGACAGAAATCAAGAGCAGGGCAGGAAAGAGAAGGGAGGAAGACCAGACAGTTTCTGAGATTATCTAGCTGCGAAATTCTGAATCAGCCCAGTGTTCCTTCTTCTGTGGCTTGCATTCAGCTTGCTACTGCAGGTAGAGAACCTTACACCGTTGAAATGATGGGGGCTTCTCCCTTCTCAGCTGTCAGTGTGGCCCAGACAGCTGCTTCTTCCATCTGCACCTACTACTCTAATCCATTAGTCTTATAAAGCTCTGTACCCATGCTGTGTCCTCATCTTCTGTACATGGCCTTGTTTCCTGCTCTACAGCGGAAACTGATGTCATTTGGCAGAAACTCTGAACATCTCTGCAGCCCCTCACCTCTTGCTACACCCTTCTTCTCTCCATCTCAGAGAAAAGTGATGTCCTATTTCTGTCCAAGCTGGGCCTTATAGTCTGGCCATCTAACTTTCCAACTTGCCCTTGAACTGTTGTTTCCCCAGCACCACTCCTTATCCTTCAAACTTCCTTAGAAGACCTGTTCTCCACTCACAGCTTTAAAACTGCCATTAATGCCCCTGTCTACACATTCTCTATCTTGAGTCTAAAGCCTTCTGAGTTCTCAACCTTTAGGACATCCTCAGTTGGAGGATCCCATGGGAAGTTCACATGCAACAAATTGACTCATCTTTCTTCAACTAAGTCTGTTCTACCTTGTGTATTGCCAGTATTGGTTCATAGCATTATTACTCACTTAAACCATCAGCTTGGGAGAAAACACCTAATTTCTCTTTACTGCCTAATTCTGTATATACGTTGGTCTTTTTCTCATATCTCAGTATTTTTCCTGTGCATTCTCTATTCACCATCCTCTGTGCCATCACCTTAGTTCAGTCCATTATTTCTTGCCTGGTCTCACTGTGGTCTTCTAGCCAGCCATCTTCTGCCAGTTTCTCCATTTTTAGCCCTTCCTTCACATCACCAGAAATCTGATTATGTTTCTTGTCTGCTTAAAATCCTTCAAATGGTTAAACTTTGATTTCAAAATAAAGTTCAGCCCCCTTTGCATCAGACCCACACTGATCCTTGCCCACCCTTCCAGCTTCAAACTCTTACAAGCTTCCTCAGGCATCCTGAGCCCACCCACCAGTCCTGAAGTTCTTGCAGTTTATCAACCAGCCAGTGCTCGCTTCCTGCACACACCTTCTTTCTCTGCTCTGCCTGGTGAGCTTCTGCTTATCCTTCAAGATCAGTTATGTTTATGACAAACCCTGTGTAATTTGCCTACAAAGAGCATATTTTTTCCCCATATCAACTTGTCAGTTTAGAGCCATTATATTCCTTATTTTTATACTTTATATGCTTTCTGGATGCTGTTATTACCTGGTCATGCTTAATTAAGGATAATTTAGGTTTTTTTTAGTTTTTATTTTTATCACGGTGACATTGGTTAACAAAATCCAGCAAGTTTCAGGTGTACAATTCACAGTAAGGTATATATATTGCATTGTGTTCACCGCCCATAGTTAGATTTCTTTCTGTCACCACATATTTGACCCCTTTTGCCCCATCTACCTCCCCCGTCCCTGGATAATTTAGTTTTATTCACAGAACATTGTCTTCCAGAATAATGAAGGTCAGTATAGCCATTTTATTGTGAATTTAGATCTAGTACAATTAGAATGAAAGTGCTGAGTTATTCTAATGGAAGGTGAAAATTGACACCTTAATTACTTAGTTGCAGGTGTAAAGAAGAGCAAATGAAAAAGCATTTAGTATAAATGTTTTTAAGCAATTTACTAGAAGAAATGTGAGATCTTTTATATCAAAAACTCCATTGACTACACATTAATTAGTCACCATTACAATGTACTTTTTCCTCTTTTCAGCAAAATCCACTTCTTGGTCCCTCAGTACTTTATTTTGAGAGACTTATGAAAAAGAGGTACACAGAGTTTTCTAACAAGATTTGTAGGCATTCCATTAAAAAGGTAATAAAGAAGACTTATGTTTGTACAGAGTGTGTTCAAATTGGTTGTAGGACTTTTCACTAAAAATTAAGAGTGCTTAAAAATTTTTAAAGAAATCTGTTTTTCTTATTTTCATTTTGTAGAGGAAAGAACACTGAAAACAATGGAACGATATAAAATGATCAAAATTTTGGGGCCCCTTTTTTGCCTTTTCTTGAGGTGGAAAGTAGTGACAATTTACTATCATCCCTTGTGTTCTTTCTGTAAAAATATTATTCATTTTTCTCATCTTGTTGAAGTGGCCATTACTGTTATATCAACCAACAGTAGGAGTTGAGATGATTGCTAATACATCTTTTATTGCTAAAAAAATGAGGAAAAACTAAATATCTTATGACTGTACACTCATAGCTACATTTTTTCTCAGCCTTCAATAGGAAACTCCTTTAATTTCTATCTACCAACACTCAACACTGTTAACCATAAAAAACTTCCTGCAGCCACAGGTTCAGAGAACAGTATCAGCAAAGGCCCGGATATTGCAACCAGCATAATGCGTGAACAGTGAATAGCTGCTTAACTGTTCATACATACATATTACATAGAAGCATCTGGATGAGTGAGTTTGCCACAGGCATCACCCAGATGGGAAGAATGATTCCACCAAGTTTTTTTGGTATTTGTATTCATTTTAGGGTCTTGGAAAACAAACCAAAGCAGAGAGTTGACTTTCTGCAGAGCAAGTTGTTAATGTAATATTTATAATATATATTATTTATAACGAACATACCTACTTCCTAATCCTGTCACAAAGGCAAAAGTTTTTTTTAATCCTTTTATATCATGAAGTATAAAATGCATGCACAAGTGTGCAAAACAAAAATATGCAGCTTAATTAACACAGAGCATATACCTGTGTAACCATTGCTTTGATCAAGAAAAAGAATGAAGCCAGCACCCTAGTCACTGCCAGATATTCCCCTGTAGGGAGGTACACACTATCCTGCCTAAAAGCCTTCCTACTTGTTTTCTGTGGAGTAGCCTAAGAGAAAGCAAAAACATGGCCTTGGGGGATGGGAGGGTCTGAGGGCGGGTACCAGAAGAGATTTGGCGGAATTGTAGCATGGCATCGTTATTTAGATTTGGTACTGTGTCTCTCACAGGCCCTAAGTCTAGGCATCAACTAGAGCCTGTTGTAATATTTGCCATGCAGACTGCTTTTTAAAAAAATAAAAGCTGCAAGGATTCAGTTCCTCCAGAGTGTGCCTAATTCTGAAGTATTGGTTGGAAATTGACCCTGTGGAGCTGATATGTATCTAATGCACAGTAGTAACTTGTTTCCACATAATTCCAGGACGTTAGCTTATTGCCAGTGGGTGGACAATCTCAATGAGACCCGGAAGATGCTCTCTCTTAGTGGTGGTGGTCCCTTCAGCAACCTGCTGAGGTGGGTTGTGTGCCACATAACGAAAGGAATTGTGAAACGCGAGATGCACGGCCACGGCATTGGCCGCTTCTCAGAGGAAGAGATTTACATGCTGATGGAGAAGGACATGCGGTCCTTAGCAGGGCTTTTGGGTAATGTATCACACCTATTTTATATTTTCTCTCTTTACTTTTTGCATGTTTGGTAAAGCACTGTTAGTTTACTGATTTAAAGTTTTATTTTGGTTGGTTTCTTTGCTTCCATGTGTAGGTTGCTGCCCCACCATGGGTTTAATTGTGCTTGGGAAGCCCCTCAAAGAGAAGCACAGAGCTGCGTGTGTCCATGGGCGGGTGAGGATGCTCAGAGTTGAGTGATGCACACTTGTTTATCTGGTTGGCTGTAGGTGGCTGGGCTGATGTGATTCTGTACTGGGCAGAGCTTGAGTCTTGGCTATGACAATTCATAAATATCATTTGAATTCAGGAGCTTCTATGTATGAAAAGTTGTCCTCTCCTGGGGACAACTAATGTGTAGGGAGCCAGGCCCTCTGTGTGACTAGTCATATGATCCAGTCCTTTGGGCTGCTGATTTTGTTTAGGGAAGGTGAGTTTTCACTGGCCCTCTCTCAGTGCCCTCATCTCCATTCTGGAGCACATTAGGTACCTCATCTCTAGGAAGTGGGGTTTGGGATTTGTTTTGTTGAAACCCATCTGGGGCCCTAGAACTGGTGGCTGTGCTGGGCATAACCTGCCCCCTACAAGGGACCCACTCTGATTGGCTTACTGGACCTGGAGTCCTCCCCTGAACCCCAGACTGCAGAGGGAGATCCCAACAGCACATCCAGCTCTCGACTAGTTTTGCTGTGTTGTGTGTGTGTGTGTGTGTGTGTGTGTGTGTGTGTGTGTGTGTGTGTGTGTGAGGGGCAGTTTGATACTGGCTGCACTCCTGCTCTAAACAGACATACATTCAGAAGCACTGCCTGGCTTGAAGACTGGACCTTCTGGTGCTTTGCTTCTCTAGGTCCAGGTGGACCTGCCCAATGTGGATGTGAGTGGAATTAGTCTCCAGTTTTGCTATTCCTTTGGAAGCTTAGACTGGACTTGACCTCACAGAGCAGGTGTGCAGAGGGTCATTGCCTTCTTAGCAATGGCTCTATTTGCTCCTCCCTTTCGTCACCAGCTCATGCTCTTGGGAGCCCTGGCAAGGCAGGTGTTGAGCTCTCAAAGTTAAGACAGAGATTATGCCAGTAATGCATTGCTCATCTCTCACAATTTAACAATGTTGGCTCCTTAACTAGAGAGGGGTGATCATCACCTTTCTGAAGCATTTCTGGTTGGGAGAACCAGGGAGCAGGGTGCTAGCTATAATAATGATAATGGCTGGTGTTTCTCTGGCATGTAATGCATTAGAAAAATGCTTTCTCCCAAGTTGTGGTAAATGAATCGCTGATAGCTAGGCGGGATACCTGACAAGTATTCATTCAAAACAGTATTCCAAGTCTAGATGATTTTTTGCAATGAGAAACTGAGTGGGCTACTCGAAAGCTGAAGTTATATTCTGTATGGGGGCCCAGGGAGTAGTCAAACTCTCTGATAGAAGCACTTTATCTGCATTTGTGGAGGGAGAGCTCTTTGGCTGAACATTATAGTTTTTCTTACTCAGTGAAGCAAAAATCATTTTCTCTTTTCACCCATATTTAGGGCTTACTTTTCATGCCCAGATGCCTAAGAGACTCAAAATATAAAATGACTTTTTGTTGAGATTGTTCAAGGTTTGGGGAAATTGTCCATGAGTGTGTTTGATTCATCAGGATAAATTAGTTATTGATGTTTCAGTTCAATTGATGTCAATGATTTGAACACCTCTATGTGCCAGGAGCTGGAGAATATAAAGAGGAATTAGAGGTCGTCCCCACTCTCAGGTAGCTTATAGTCCAGTGGCAGAGATGAGACTATAAACTAGGAGTATGCAAATTATGGCCCATAGCTGGTGGCCTATTTTTTTGTTGTTGTTGTTTTTTTAAATGGCCTATGAGCTCAGAATGCTTTTTTTACATTATTAAAATGACAGGACAAAAATGCAACAGAGATCAAATGTGGCCTGGAAATCCTAAAATGTTTGCCATCTGATACTCCACAGAAGTTTGCTGGCCCCTGCTCTAAAAGTGTAACTATGCACAAGCAGGGTTGTAGCAGGTCCCATGACAGAGATCTATACTTGGTGCTCTGGGGACACAGCAGAAGCAGGGATGAAATGGTGGGGAGGACTGGTGGGGAGGAGACACAGAAAAGGTGGTCATCGTGTTGGCCCAAGAAGAAAATAAGGAAGGACCTTCCAGGAGAATCATCAGAAAAGGAGACATGAGTGAGGGGCATTTTGGAATCAAAATGGTTGAAATGAAGATTAAAAGGTAGATGGGGGCTCTATTACAAGAGGTGATGCTTGTGCTAAGAGGTAGGTACTTTATCGTACAGAAAACATAGAGGCTTTGCAGATTTCTGAGTATAAGGAAGAGCCATGTTTGTGATTTAGAAAGTAGCTCTCTTAATGTCACAGAGGATGGATTAGGCCTGAGGTGTCGGTGGTAAAGAGAGACTGATGTACTATGGATGTAGTTTAAAAAATATAGTTAAATTCAAATTCAAATTTTAAAAAATTACTTAATTTTAATTTTGGTATATTAAAAAAAAAATCTTTATAACCAGAGCAGGTCGAAACAGAATGTGAAATATGATTCGATGATCTAAAACATATTAATAGTATTTGTTATGAATAGCTCGAGGAAAATCATAATTATCTAAGCACTAGAGAGGCTTTTGATGATGAAATTCAGTATCTGTTCCTAATAAAAACTCTTCAAAAAAGGGACTTGGAGACTAGTTCCTTAACATGATGGAAAGGTTAAGCCCATAGTCAGCGTCACTCTTCATGTTGTCACTAGGAACATCTCCACTAGAATCAGGACAAGGATTCCTGTTCACTATTATCTAATGTAGTTTTTGGAGGGCCTGATAATGTAGTTGGAAAACATGAAAAAAAGATGATATCTCCATGTTGGAAAGAGCAGACAAATTACTTTTTATAGAAATTAAGAGATTATGTAGCTAAAATAATGGCGAATCAACTAAAGTTATTACAGTTAATGAAGTTTACAAAAGTTATAAACATGTTAATATCTACAGTTTTCTAGAGCATTCCAAATAACAAGTTAGAAATATAACTTAAAAATCCCGTTCACAATAGCAATAAAAATTTAAAAAATATTAGAAATATGATTTGTGAGAAATATTCAAGACCTACAGAAATAAAATTAAACAATCTTAATAAGTTTTTTTTTTTTTTTTTTAAGAGAAAATAGTGTACCTTTATTCATACATTTATTCATTCATTCGAGAGCGATGACTCTATGGTCAGAGTCAAACCCCAGGTTCGTCACTCACTAGCTCCGTGACCTTGGGCAAGTTTCTAAACTTCTCTAGGCCTCAGTTTCCTTGTATGTAAAGTGGGGACAATAATGATGAGAAGAAAAGTAATACATCTCAAGTGCTCAGAATAGTGCCAGACATGTAATAAGTAACCAGATAACAAGCAAATGTGAAATACAGCTGTGACAAGCATCGGGAAGGAGAGGTTCACTGTGCTGTGAGAGCCCATAATGGCGGGGGGTTGCCCAGTGGTCAGTGCTAGTCCCTTTTCGTACTGCATGTTCCCATGTTCTCTTTGGGAAGCTGTGTGTGTTTAAAGCAGAGGTAACTGTATGTATAGCGAATGCCTGATCTTTGCCTCATGCAAGAAGTGCACACATTGTCTATTTTCATCTCCCTCCCAAAAGGACGAGAGTCAAAAAGAGCATGGAAGATGTAAAAATTAAGAACAAAAAGAAAAAAGATTATGTTTTTTGGAAGCAGCATGGATGGAGGCAGGAAGCCTTGTGGCCAGCACGTGAGAGAGGGGGTTCTGGAGTCATCACCTGGGTTCATATCTTGGGTCCCCCCACCAGTTACCAGCTCTCTGACTTCACATGAATAACCTGAATTTTTTCATCTGCAAAAATGGGGTTGGAACAATACCTACATTATAGAGTATGAGGACTAAATGAGAATTTATGTAATATACTTTGTATAACGACTGGCACATCATAAATGCCCAATAAGTATTAGCTAACATCACTTTCATAGATTTTAGATGTAATACAACTGCATGAGGAGCGTTGTTTTCTGGGGAAAAAAATAATGTCTGCGAAAGAAACCTTTTTTCTGATTTTAAAATTTATCAGTTCATTGTAGATATTTGGGAAGGTTCAGAAAAGCACAGAGAAGGAAAATGTCACTGTAATCTTATAACCTATTACTCACCACAGTTACTATTTCGGTATATATCTTTCCAATATTTTTATGCATCATATGTATGTATTTGTACATGAACATAATTTTCCAACCTGCCTTTTCCCGACTCATACACTGCAAATATTTTCCTCTATTTAAGTATTCTATACCATACAATTCTGTGTACTTGGCATCACACTGATGCCATAAAAACTGATATAAGACCCATCAGCCAAAATTCCACTTTGTCCTCTGCCTCTTTTATATTTCTCTTTAATTATTAATCTTGAGTCTATGGGTATGACCTTGAAGCAGAAGAGAATTAAGAGAGAATGAAGATAAGAAATACATAGTTGCGTCCCATTTTAGCACAGAGATCCCCAGCTTTGGCCATTAGATATGAGATAAATGTAAGACTAGAAGACGGAATCCAGTACAAAATCAGAGTAACACCACCCATTTGTTAGATGAGGAAACTGAGGCACAGAAAGGTTTAGTGACTTGCTTATGGTCTACAAGCATTAAAAATCGGAGGCAGGAATCAAATCCAGGCTGTCTGACTCCAGATCCCTGTTATTTTTGGCCCCCAAACTACCCTGAAGTTCCTCATGAATTGTGACTTAGAGTTGTGTTATGTCAAGATGACTCCTATTGAACATTTTCTAAAGTTACCAGAAATTTAATTGGCAAGTTAAAACGTAGTTTTCAGAGTAATTTTAAAATATGTTTTATAATGTTGCTTCTGGATTTTGAGTACAGAATTGCGTATGGAGTGTTATCATTGATTTAGATTTCCTGGGCTTTGAAAGTTGAAGTTGTACTCTTCCTTTGGAGGCTGGCTCCCCAACAGAGAGATGTGTTAAAACTCCAGGCTGAAGTGCATAAGTACTTGAGAAGTGATCTCTGTTTAGGAGCGGCAATTAAAAGAGCCAAGTATATAAAGTGGAATTTGTTAATGAAAGTGAGAAAAAGAAGCTGAATGCCAGCCAACTATACTTGACTAATAAAAAATATAAAGCTCTTTCCCCCCGGTCTGAGGTCTTTTATTAAGACATAAAAATGGGGAGTCTTTATTTTTCAGAAGCCTTGTTGACACTGGATTGGCACATGTCAAAGAGTCAAATCTATTGGTTATTTTAATAAACATCAGTGTGTGATCTTGACAGTTTAATAAAGAGTAAAGGGATACAAAGTAGTGCTTCCTTTGGATAGGCAGTAACATGAGTCACTTACCATGCGTGCTTCATGTTACCCTTATCAGCACGTATAGTTAGAATGTGGTATAGTTATCCAGAATGGTTGTGTTTTGCTGTTGAGTTAAAAAGATAATTTTGTTTTTCAAATACATAGATATTTGATCACTTAGTTCTTAAATAATATACAGAAGATTGAAATAAGCTTTTGTGATAAGTAATAGAAAATCTCTAGATGAGGAAACTGCACTCTTAACCAAAAATGCCTTTGGGGTTCCACACCTCCAGACTGGGAAGGCTCACTAGAGGGCAAAAGTCATGTTGTGGCACAGGACGGAGATGGACTGTGGCAGAGTTAGGGGACCATATTATCGATTGTATTTCCTATGAAGTACTTTACATCCCCATGACTGTTTTGTAACTACCAATTTGTATTTCTTAATCCCTTCACCTTTTTCACCCAGCCTCCCAACCCCCGTCCCATCTGGCAGCCATCAGTTTGTTCTTTATATCTGTTAATCTGTTTCTGTTTTGGTCTTGAGTCTACATATAAGTGAGATCATATGGTACTTGTCATTCTCTGACTTATTTCACTTAGCATAATACCTTCTCAGTCCATCCATTCTGTAAATGGCAAGATTTTACTCTTTTTTTGTGACTAACATTCCATTGCATGTATGTACCACATCTTTATCCAGTCATCTATTGATAGGCATTTAGGTTGCTTCCATATCTGTCCTTTTTTCTAAAAGGAAAGGGAGAAGTAGATTCTGATAGGGAAATAAAATAGTAGAATGAATTTTTAAATAGGTGGTTAGATTTCATGAAGGACTGTTGTTGGTTCCTTGTGAATAAATCATACCAAAAAATGACCATTGTGTCTTCTTGACTTGCTGGACTTACTAGTTGGATAAACTATCTCTTGATTTCCTCAAACCTTTGGATGCCACTTCTTATGATATTCTTGTGGGCAAGATGATTAGTTTTCAAGAGGGGGCTTCATGGATATGGATGGTGCCACCAAGGTTTTTTGCTGTGGTGGAACGGAGAGTGACTCTCCACCCCTGCTTCACCTAAAGCAGCTCCTCTGTTTATATATTGGAAATCTGCCATATTTTATTTGACAGAGAACTTCCTCTACCAAAGAAAAAACTGGATTAATTATGGTGGATTTGTGGCTGGTTAAGTAACTGCATCCTCACTGTGCCGATTAATGGATTGATAAAACCTGAAGAGAGCTCTCCAGGGACTCTGCTCTTGACTTTTCTCGATGGCCTGTTGACAACTTCAAAGTCATGGTAATGGTTTTAGAATGACTTCAGGTCGAAAGATAGCTAAAAAATTGGACAGGAAAATCAGGATATAGAACTCTTTCAACCTTAACAAGAAGAAACCTCGTAGGGATAAGTGTCAAATTCTGTACTCAGGTCCCAAATTGAATTGCACACATACAGGGTGGGGAGAGACGTGTGAAAAAAGGCTTAAGGATTTTAGTTGATTTCAATCTCTGTATGTCACCAGAGTGATGGGCTGCCAAAAAAGCTCATAAAAACCTAGCCTGTTTGAACAAAGCATAGTGTCTCAGCTTAAAAGTTGTTTCTTCAATGACACCTTTCTGGAACTTTGCCAGAATGTGTCAGGCAAACCTGTTCCGTGCGCCCGGGTACCTGGTGCTTTCTTCCTCAGAGCACTCCCTGTACCTTCTCTCAGTGACTTAGTTCACCTGTCTCCTCAGCTGGACTTTATGCCAGGCCTGGTGGATTCATTTCTGTCTCTAGGGCCTGACCGGGTGCCTGGCACACATGAGGCGTCCAACAAGTATTTGTTGAACTAAAGAGTGCCACGTTCCGTTCTGAGATCTGTCTTTTAAAAGGAATATGCCAAACGAGGGCGTATTCAGAGAAGAGAGATTAGGAAGGTAGTTTGTCTCAAAATAACTTTATGTGAGGAATTCGAGGACCTTGGGGATGGATAGTCTGGATAAGTGAAGATGTACAGATCGTATACTTGTTTATTTCAGATATTGAAAGTGGGCAGTGACTTTGGTGTTGCCGCAGATGATGGACGTATTTGGGGAGAGGAGCAGAGGAGAGGAAAGTGGGTTGTGTACGTGGGAGAAAGACAACAGATTACAGCTCAGGGTAAGGCAGCACTTTAAATTAGACCTGTGCAGAATCAGAAGGGCTTGTCTTGTGGTGCGGTCAGAGCAGCCTTCTTTGGAATTACCCCAAGGTGAGGTTGATGATGGCCATCAGGATAGCTGAGGAGTCTTTTTACAGATGATGGGATGTCTGTCTAGAGATGGTCTCTGGGGGCCCTTCCAGTTCTGGTGGTTACATGATTTTATATTCATTCTAGAGAGGAGGAAAGACAGTTTACCGAGTTATAAAACAAGGCAGAGGCCAAGCAGAGATTCTTTCATTCGTGTTTGGTTGACCTCTTGGATTGTGCTTTATGTTTAGGCAGCTACTCATGTCTTCTGAAGGCATGGTGCTTCAAATGGTCTGTGTTTACTCTCTCTTGTTATTAAATCTACTTTTTGAACAATAGTTGTTTTCCAGTAAACCTCTGTTCTAATCTTCTACTTCTTTTAAAGTGATTTTTTACTCAAAGGCTTTGGACACTATCAAACTTGTTTTTGTTTTTAAGGGAGCTTCGGAATAGGCTATTTTAATAGCCGCTCTTCTTACCCTGTTTAATTATATCATGCAAACAGCACTACGTTCACATTAGGCCTTCTGGCCTGGATTGGGAGCCAGTGGGAACACAGCAGCCACACACCATGCCTCCCAGTGAACATGACAGGGGGAAAGCCGTCAGGACTAGGCAGCAGAAAAGGATGAGAAACATTATATCTATGCTCACTTTAGCACATTTAGTATATGTTGAGTGACCACGAACAGAGGGCCAAGGAGGAGAATAAAGGCATAGAAGTAATTGTGCCTGTCAATCTAGCCAGAAGGATAAAACCCCCAGATAAAAGAAGAAAATAATAGACACTAAGAGGACTGTGCTAGAACCTCAAAGCAGGGTTTCCTAATGCAGATTCTGAGCCCTTTCCAAATTACCTGTCTAGAACATGGTTCTCGGTCCCGATTGCTCATTAGAGACTCCTCGGGGGCTTTCAAACACAGCTGCTCAGGCCCTGCACCAAGCCAGAGAATTCAGAGTCTCAGGGGCGGGGCCTGGGGAAAGGCATTTTTTATATTCAGCATGTAATTTGAATATGTGTGTAATCTAATGTAGGGCAGGGGGTGAGGACGATGGGTGAAGGGCCATGGCAGGGACCACTAGAGACTGTGCCTTGGGTTGGGAAGGTATGAAAAGGAGAAAATTGTGATCTTTTATAAGGGAGGTGATACAATTCAAAACAAACGGGCCTACTTCACAATTTTGTCAAGAAGGTGATCCTGGTTGGGTCTGTCTGCATGGTGCTTTGCCCCATCCTTCCGGCTTTCCATGTCAAAAACCTGTTATGTAGACTGCAGATATTTTGTGTGGATAATTTTTAGATGCTATTTTCAACAGCGTCTTGAGATGTTGTAGCCTTATAGCACCCCTGAGAGCTAGTTGTTTTACAGTGGAGGAAGCCAAGTGAGGGTCAGACAGGCTGGGGACTGGGTCTCAGGCTGCTCAGCTAATGACAGTGTTTTTCTTCTGCTCCAGTACCACTTCTGTATGTTTGCATCTGTGGTTTATTAAAATCACATGCAAGGGTGGTAATAATTTGACTAACAAACCATAAATTCTATTTTTACATCTATTGACTGGTTTCTGGTGAGAGCCTAAGCTTTTTACAAGTTCATACTAGAGTCCTGTACCCACCGACTGAAGTGGAAGTGATTTACTCTGAAAGGCCTTTACATATTATTCAATAACTCTAAATTGCTTGCTGCTCACTAATGGAGAGGACCATTAGATCAGATATTCAGAAAGCATCAACTCTTCTTTTCAAGCATCCTCTCCATCCCAGACTTCCCTGGGGGAGGAATGGATGGCCGGGGGCCCAGATCTCCTTAAATAGCCAGTGATTGGTGGGGCCAGGCCTTGCTCTTATTTAAGTGTTTGCAGCCATATGGGGACTTGGCAATTGTGGGCCAGAGTTGTGGCTCGTTTCTTTTCCATTTTTATTGTCACTATCTCAATTAGTAAAAATGTTGATTATTCCTGCAAAAATAAAAATTCCTTTTAGCAGAATAAAATTAAATGCTAATCAGTACTGAGTTCTTAGAAATCTTTGTGGGTTATTTAATAACACAAATTGGTTGGTATAATTCTGACAAAAGTGATCTGATCTTTATCCAGGGGGCATTCTAAGTGATTCTTCCTCTGAGAATAGTGACTTTGACTTTGTGTTTAAATTTTCAGGGTTCTAATTCCTGAATGATTAGAATAACAGAAAGAAATATTCACAGATAGCACCATGTAGATAGTAGGTCTTTAAATCTTTATCAATACACATCCATTAGATTGATACAGAATGATACGGTTCAGTGCTTTCCCGATATTGCCATGTATGGAAGCCCTCCCTATTTGTGTTTTGTTGGCCGATTCGCCTGGATAAAATGCATTGAGTAGATTGCCTGACTAAGGGAGGAATGATAGATAAATCATTCGTAATACATGAATCAGTTGATTGGTCCTTGGTGAACCCAACAGCATATTTTTTTTTATTTAAATTATTTAATTTGTATTAAAAAGATTATAAGCAACATTTAAAAAAATGAAAAGAATTTAGAAGACTTCCATTATTCTATCATCAAACTCTATTCTATTTCCCTATATCTTCCAGATGTGTATTCTTAATGAAATTTCATTTCTGATATACACATCTCTGTATTTTCTTCATTTTTTAAAGCAAACTCTAAACATATTTCTGTTTGACATATTTAAAAATGTTATGTCCTTTAATAGCTGTATACTACTTTATTGTGTTGGAAAGATTAATTCCCTTAAAGTTGGCCCTATTTTATTAATAGATAAAATTAAATATCTTCATGCTTTACTTCTGAGGAATTATTTACTTGAGATAGACTCATAGGAGTGAAATTACTGGGTGAAAGATTATGAATGCCATTAGGTCTGTTCTAGGGCATTGCCGTGGTGTTTTCCAAGAGAAGTACAGATTGGCAAGGTGACCAGTAAAAGATTGAGGTACCAGTTTCACTGAAGGCTTACCAGTAACAGTTCTTACTACTAAAACAAAGTTTATCACTTTATTCATTGTAAACTATTATCTTAAGCTTATTCTGTTTTCTGATTCTTTAATCACTTGTAAGAAACATTTTTTCTTTTAATTTTTCCTAATTATGTTTCTTATGAGAATTAGTTATTCTTCCTTTGCCCATTTTTCTAGCACATCTTGAGGTTTTGTTTAAAATCTAACTTGATCTATTTATATCTCACAGATATAGTCGCTGAGTGATATTTGAGGCAGATATTTTCACGGTCTCATTTGGAATCTTAAAGATTTATTTGGATGGACTATCTGACTCATGGCCTTCTTCAGTTCTGACCCCACTGTAGGCATCCACTGTGCTTGTGTGGACCTTTTTGGCCAACACCTCACAGCCTGGAATCTCAACCCTTCAGTGACTTCTGCTCCTTCCATTGAGCTGCCATAGGCCAGCTCCCCACTCAGCACCTAGGGCTGTCCAACTTCTGACCAGGACTTCCTGGCCTGCCAGCACATCCCTCTTAGCTTATCTCCCTCTCACTCTTGATCCCTGACTGCCTCCGGACCTCAAGCTTCTTTTTTATTTACCTTCCCCCCGCTCCACCGTTTTATTAGCCCTTTCTTATATTGACTTTCCTCTCATTGGGTCAAGCCTGAGATCCATCATGAAAGCTACCCTCTTCTCCAGTATCTCCCATCCCTAGGACCAGTCCTTCATCTTCCTCATCCAGCAGTTCTTTAGTCAGCCCAGTCAGCCTTTTCTCTCTGCTGAGTCCCAACCCCTCTACCCACTCCTCTCTTCAGGGGTTTAAGTTCAAACTCTGTTTTTTCTCTTTGATCCTTATTTCTTTACAGGCTTCTTCTACTGACCATATAAAACTTTCCTATCTATAAGAATAAAATTCAAATTCTGTCCTATATCTTGGCTTCCCCTCACATAGCAGCCTATTTGAGATGTAGCAACGTCATACTCTTCACTCCTTCCCATTTACTCCTTGAGCCACCACGTTCTGACTCCCGCTTCCCACTCCCACCCTGCCCAGAAATTGCTTGTGAAGGGGTAAATAACATCCTGCCTCACCACCAGATCCATTTAAAAGCCCTTTATTTTAGTTTTTTTTATTTTGACTCTTTGGAAGTATGAAACTTCTTCCTGAGGGAATGACTTTGAGGGATCTCTCTTCCCTAATGTAAGGTTAATAGAAATGAAGTTTCTTAGGTGTGTTGAAAAACAAAGAATTCAGGCTTTCTCTTCCCCTTCTTCAACTGTATGGATTCCCAGGTACCCCCTGAGGAAATTTAAGCCCCCCAAAATAGCTTGTCCATGGACACCCAGCTAGTAAATGGTGGAGCTTAGATTTGAACCTAAGTGGTCTAATAGAAGCCAGAAGTTATTGCTGAATATTTTTAGCCTTTAATTTACTTATTGTACAAGTAACCACCTCTGACCATTTTTCTCTGCTTCTCCTTTTCTGGTTTCTTAAATATTCATGGTTCCCAGGATTCCACAATGTACCCTCTATTCATCTCCTGAATCCGGCTGTTTTCTATATTTTCACTTAGATGTCCCACAGCCACCTCAAATTCAGCACATCTCAAAACAGAACTCTCCCTCCCACCAGACCAGCATCTCCTACTGTGACCTCCCCCATTGAATGGCACCCTCATTCCTTGTTATTCAAGTTGGATGTCAAAAAGTCATTCCAGATCACTCCTTCTCCATTATCTTCCACCTGGCTTTCAAAGCCCTACACTGCCCTGGGTCCTGCCTTCTTTCCAGTCTCATTTCTTAACTTTTACCCTTTGCTCACTATATGCCAACCACATAGGTCTTCTCTCTGTTCCACAAACCCACCAAGCTTACTCTGACCTTAGGGCAATTTTCTTGGCTGTTTCCACTGCCTAAAATTCTTATTCTCAAGATGTTTGCATCGTTGGATCCTTCTTGACATGCATATCTCTTTGTAAATATCATCTCCACAGAGAGGCCTTCCCTTTCCACCCAATCTCACGTAGCTGTCAGTAACCCTCTATTGCATCATCTTACTTTAATTCTCTGCATAGCACTTATCACCAGCTAATACTTTCTTTTTGATTGATTGATCATCTATCTCTCCATGTCATGTAAACTCCATGAGAGCAAGACCTTGTCTGTTCTGTTAGTCCCTGTATCCCAAGCACCCAGAGCTATTTCTTGCATATAATCAAATTAATATTGATAAAAGCTGACATTTATGGAACATTTCCAATGTGCCTTTGCAAATAGTAATACAATATATAATACCTTCATATGGCAATATAATACATACTTTTATAATAATATATAGGATGTATATTGTACATAACGTACAATATAATAAAATATATATCACATGTGTATGTATAATATATAAAATACCTATGATGTATATTTACATGATATATACATATGTATATATATGTGTGTGTATATATCTATCTATCTATCTTCATGGTTATGTAATGACAATACTTATTCTCATAAGGTATTGGAGAATTAAATGAAGTAGAAACTATTCTCATGAATTCTCACCAAAGCCATATGAGGCAGGTATTATCATCGTCATTGGCATTATTATACTTGGTTTGTAAATGAAGGAACTGAAGTACCTAGTAGGTAACTAACTTACCCGAGATCACATGGCTAATGACTGGGGTTAGGCTTGGACCCAGGAGTCTGTCTCTAGAGCTGGATGCTCAATAAGTGCCTGCTTACTGAAGGAATGGATATAATTCTCAATAAGTGCCTGCTTACTGAAGGAATGGATACCCCCTAAATACCTTCATCCCCTGCCTCTTTTCTGCCCCACAGCCATAATAGAGGCACCCAATGTCTCTTGTTTGGATTTTGCCACAGATTTTTAGCTGACGTCCCAACCTCCAGTTTAGTTTTTTAAGTAGAGTGGTTAATCTAAAATATAAATGAGAACTGTAGGCTCCCAATTCTTTTAGGCTAAAATCCAAACTCCTTTTCCTCACAGTCTGAATTCTACTCACGTCTCTATTCTCATTTCCTCCTTCTTCCCAGTTGGCACCTTGATTCCTATACCAGGTTACCCTTGGATCCCTGACGCCTACTGTGCTATTTTGCAGCTTCATGCCTTCGCATAAGTTGTTTCCCTTGCCTTGCTTAACTTGACAGATTCTAAAGACTTATTTTTACTTGCTTAAAAATTTTCCGAATGTTCTCCCCAGCCTCCTCTGACCCCATGGGGCTACCTACATTGAATGTTTCTCTTCTCTCCTATTTCATTTTTCTGCATACTTCCATAGAAGTACTGCATGGTACTTACTGGGGCTCTTCATGTGCTACCCCCCATTTCCTTTCCTCCAGCCTTACCTGCAGACATTGTCGTTTTGAGGGAATTGGCTGACTGGCTTCCCTCTAACCCTGGTACCTAACAGAAAGCCTGGTAAATAGTAGACTCTCAATAACTATGTGCTGATTAAATACTAACTTTGAAAAGTAATTTGAGGCAATCTGCATGTAAAGCAGGTCAATATAATGTAGTCAACATTAATACAAAAGTTTCAGAAACCAATTAGAAAAAAAAATATTCTTGGAATGAGTTTATTTCTGGAATTGGGCACAATTTAACTTGAGTTTTTTGGATACCAAGACGGAAAGGGAAATGTATGGGGCAGGTTTGAGTTTAGTTTCTGGGAAAGGAAACACACAGAATCTTCAAGTGGGACCAATTTTTTTTTGGGGGGGGTGTGGGTGGGAGTCCTGAATTCTAGGAAGAGATTCTTCCATGGATGTTACATGAGGGAGACTGGACTTCCTTATGGACAGTATTTTTTAATATAAACACTTGTGAAAAATTTTCTTAATGAAAGCTCAAGGGTTAGCATTGAATTGCAGTTCCAAAGGCATTTGTTTTGGGACCACTTTAACATAGTTACTATATCTTTGCTGATATAATTTGTTATGGGGTAGAGCTAAGAAATCCTACAAGTTATGATGACTCGCACCCCAACCATAGCACAGGCACCTCTTAGAGCCACCTTCTAATGTAACTTATATTCTGCAGGGAGGGGTTGAGGACAAGCTTTGGCAAGTCCTGAATCAGCTATTTTACATTTAATTCTTTGGTTATTACCAGAAGTATAGATGTTCCTTGTTGTTGGTTAAAGAGAGTTCTTGCGTTAGACACCAAGTGGTCCAGCTTTAAATATTCTCTCATGAGAACTTAAGGGCCTGACTTGTTGTGCTGCTTAATGAGAAGGCCATCTTGCCTCCATAGAAAGTGAGGTATAGTGGTATGGGGCATGCCAAAACAGTTCTTTGTGAACTGTTAGGTCAGGTACCTGTACAAGCCCTTTTGGATGATCCCCAGAGTTCTACATCCTCATCAAGTTATGGGAGGGATAATTTTGGTCTAAAAGATTTAAGGGCAAGGTATGTTTACGGAGCATCTACTGTTTGCTGGGCAATGGGCCAGGTACTGGGGGATACAGTGTGAGTGCTCAAGTGGAGCTCATTGTCTAGTGTGACTTCACTGATTTTACAATTCAGACAATCTCACAAGAGAACCATTCTGATGAGACTGTCAGGGCATCTAGATACCAATAAGCTCCCAAATAGCTGAGTTTATTCACCTGTTAGATGAGGCTCATTGAGCATTTTCTGTTTGAACATTGGGGATTGTCTGCCAAATGTTGTAATTTAAGATCTAGCATAGTTGATATATTTTTTCTTTGACCTTTTATTAATGAATAAGATCAAGTGGTTTTGATTTTTTTATTATGAAATTTTTTTCAAGCACACAGAAAAGTGAAATAGTATAGTCCAATGAAAAGCTTTATGACAATCACTTCGATTTAATAGTTGTTAACATTTTGTCCCATTTGTTTCAACTATTCTTTGGGAGGAGATGTGGAAGTATAAAGTAAATTACAGATATCATTATATTTAACCTCCAGACACTTTGAATATAGTTCTGATGTTTTCCTCCTACAGTAGGCAGCCTCCAAGATAGCTGCCAGCCATCCCCATCTCCCGGTGGTCATCCTTTTGAATAGACTCCTTCCCTTGAGTATAGGCCAAAATTATGGCAAAAGCAAGGGGATGTTCCTTCTAAGATTAAGTTACAAAAACACAGTGGCTTCCATCTTGGACATTCTCTCTCTCCTGCTCTCGCTCACATGCTCTAATGGAAGCCAGCTAGCTCTGTTGTGAGCTGCTCTATGGAGGGGTCCACTTGGCCAGGAGCTTATCTCTCTGGGCAAGAGCCAGCGAAGCCCTGGGGCCTGCTAACAGCCTGTGGGAATGAGTTTGGAAACATATCCTCCTGGAGTCAAGCCCTGAGATAATGACATCTTGACTACAGCCTGTGAGACACCCTGACCCAAAGGCACCTAGCTGAGGCTGCATGGGTTCTTGACCCACAGACACTATAAAGTAATGTTTATCGTTTTAAACTGCCAAGTTTTGGGGTAATTCTTTATGCAGCTCACAGTAACTAATATATCTACATAGCTCCAATCCCATTAATCCCAGTAGGTGCCTCTTTCAGTTGCAGTTGAGTTGTGAAGAGTAAAGCCAGGTTGTCAGCAGAGGAAAGAGTGCTTATCTTGCTATGGTAGGTGGCAGGTGTCAGATCTCATTTGCCTCACATTATTTAGATGAAAGGTTTTACATCATTTAGAAGTAGAATCTTATCTTTCAGTCTCTCAGGAGACAAGTATTATTAACTATTCTGATTCTAGCAGGAGTATTCTCATCTTGGCTGTGAAGAAACCTGGCTCTATTCCAAGATTATAGAGGTTGGCACACAGGAGGTTTCTGCCTCTGGATTCACTGATCTTTAGGGAAGTAGTCTGCACTCAGGAGAGAGTTATACGAGGCATTCTTAACCATTTAACGGTCAAGGAACAGTAGGGAAGTAATAAGTCCTCCTATAGAGTGGGAGATAAAGAGATGAAGTCCTGTTCTTGAAAAGAAGCATCACACAAAATTTCGATGTAGTGCCCAGCACACTCATAGGTATATCATATGAGAAGTTACAGGGTTCCCAAGATGAAGTTGATAGCCATTTGGTTTCATCCTAAGGGGCCTGTGCCTGTTGCCTAAATAAGTAAGGTCCACCACCCCGGGCAGGTCCTAAACATTTCTGGTGGTTAAAAATCTTTACCATTTTTCATGATTGCTCAGGTGTTGGAAAGTGGTTGAGGATCCTAGGATCCATAAAAATCAAGAAAAGTCCTTTGGGAATGTGGAATCAGCTTGCATGGCCCTGATGGCCAAACACCAAACCTCTCATCAGAATCTATTACATGCAGTTTCTTAAAAGAAGAATACATTCTTTATAAAAGTATTTGAACTTAAATTTCAACATGACATTGAGTTCTGTGTGATTTGTTGTTTCATTAACTTATCTAGACTTTGGGGGATACCAGGTAGTCTTTATTAAATAAAGAGATAGCATAGCTCATTCCTCTGATTGCCCAAATACAGGGCAGCCAAGCCAGAAATGAAATTAAGGAGAAAGCTTCTGGGATGTAGTTTGAGTTGAGTGCTCTATATTTTTTACTCTTAGAAGGTATATTTGGGAAAGTGAAACTGGGAAGCCCCATATAACTTTATACCCTTCACACCTCACCATTTTGGTCAAATATGTAGTCAGACTCAGAAATAACCATATTGCAGCAACTTCAAGAAGAGCTAAATAAGTAGACTGATCATCAGTGATCATCACGTCATCATTAGAGATGTTAGTTGTATTCTTTACGACCTCCGGGAGCTGCTGTTTAATGATACTAAATTATAATAATGAGTCTGAGCAAGCATTTGCTCTCCTGAGGAATACTTTCCTAACTAGATTTCCTGTGTGTGACGTTTTTCCACAACTGGTGCAAATCCTTTGTCCAAGTTTTCTAAAATTACAGTATATGCCTGTGGAGACTCTGAGTTCAGAAGGTGCTCAGGAGGACTGCAGTACAGAAGAGCAAGTGCAACCCATTCTTTGTAGTGGGGAATGTACATACTTCCTTGTCTGATCATAGGGAATTTTAAGACCTGGGATGTCAGCAAAGAGAAGATTGTGAAGAAGAGGTGAGATGATTGGTCTTGTTGGTCAGTGGGGAAGGAGTTCAGATACTTCATACAAGCTGAAAAGAATGTTCTCTTGTGGGTTCTTTCAGCCAAGCTTATAGAAAATTGCAGGAATATCTAGTTGCTTTTCATTATGAAATCTGAGAAGAGATTAAACTTAGGGGCTTCTTCTGGTGTGTTCCCCCACCCACCTTTTTCTTTTCCCAGAGTGTAAGCCAATTGATGCAACTAGCAGGTGTCAGAAAGTTGTTAGAGTCGATTTTAATTCTGAGATTTACCCGTAAGGATCATTAATAACCTTACGTATAAGATAGCTGTCCCTCCCCTGCCATAGCTGAAAGAATCACATACTCAGTAATTTTTGGGGTATGCTGGGAATGTGAATAAGAACTCTTTAAAGGGAGAGGCTGACAAAGAACGTCTGATCAGGAGTGTAAGAGAGAACAGAAAGTAGATTTTATTTTTCCCTGTAGCTTTGGGAGATTCTCATATAGAAAAAGAGCTTAATGGGTATGTTCTTTGAAAGCTGGCTGGTAAGATTACTGTGACCTGTGCTGTCCTTGAGGAAAGTAATCAAAACCTTTGTTTCTTAATTTTCCTTAAATTCCCGATTAAAGATGAGAGAGGGACAATTAGAAATAGAAATGGTGTCCACATTGACCTCACTGAAATTAGCTGCTGATAAATCATGTCAGCAGTACTCAAATATAGAGACCTCTATGTAGGTGAAAGGCACAATTACTTTTTATTTCTTAGACTCATATAAAAATGGGTGTTTGAAAATATTTTGACTATTCTCTTTAATTTTTCTCTTGAACTTATATTTTCTAGCAAAGCTAGTTTTTTTTTTTTTTTTTTTAAATCTTTTGCCATTTACAGCACTTGGAAATTTAGCTAAATGGCAGAATTGGAGCTGATAGTGACTAGTGGAAACTGGGAACAGAATCAGTAAAAGAGGAAGCAGATGCTATTCAGATGTTCATTTCTGTGGCAATTTCCAGTGCTCCAAGATAAACTTTCTACCCACTATTTCACAGCGATATATGTGAAGACAAGTAATCAACTTTTACTTATAAGTATGTTAATAGAGACTTACTTTCCTAGAAATGGGTAGAATAAACATGGCCATCAATTCTTTGTGTGATTCCAGAGGAAAGAACTGGAGTCAATGGTGGAAGTTGTAAGGAGATTGAGCAATTTTCACAGGTCGAGGAGACTAAGGAGATGTGACAACTAAATGCAGTATGAGATTCTAGATTAGATCCTACAACAGAAAAGGACATAATTGAAAAACTAATAAAATTTGAATGAAGTGTATAGTGCAGTTAGTATTATTGTATTAATGTTAATTTCTTGGTTTTGATAAAGGTACTGTGGTTATATAAGATATTAATATTAGCAGAAGCTGGTTGAAGAGTATACAGGTAACTTTGTTATTTTTGTAACTTTTCTGTGAGTATAAGATTATTTTACAGTAAGATGTTTAAAAAAATTTTCTTGCCATCCAGTATTCTGAGGACTTTTTAATAACAGGATATTTTTATATTCTTTAAATGTGTAACTGTTGTATGTGTATACACATATATTTTGTATCTACCATTCAATATTTTAGCATTCCATTGATGGAATGCTAAATTCCATCAATATTGTTTGCATGCACTTTTAAAAAGCTCTGAAACTTCTTTCTTGCTTGCTTTTTTCTATATTCTGTTTTCCTTTCTGGCTAAAGCATCTTTTTGTAAACATTCACAACTCAACTCTCTTGCTGTTCCATGTGGTCTTTATTTCTGAGATGATGATTCATGTGGCATATTAGGCAGAGCAAAGAGCATTGGGCTGGAAGTCGGGAGACTTGGGTGCCAGCATTTTAGTTTGGTTCTATTATTAATTAACTCACTGTCGTTCCAGTTTTAATGTTTTGAGGCCACTAGCAAATTTGGGCTGAATACTATATGCACTAGTTGATGTGTGGTTTCAAATGATTATATTTCTATTTTTATCAAAGGTCCTGTGAGTTCTATTTTTAGGTCCCCCCCGCCTTTTTAATCAATATATACTTTTTCCTCTTGCCTCAAAGTCTTAGGATTCTATAGCATACTTCATAATTTATGGACTTCACTCTGGCATTTCCCATAGACTCTTCAGCAGTTCGAAGGAATCATCATTTTTTTCCCCTTTTGATTAGGAAGAAGCTCTCCTCTATCTTGTTTTCTTCTCTGTGAAACAGTGTATATCCCTTCTCACAGTATTTCCTAAAATCCCCATGTGGCTTCCACTTGGTGGGCTTCCCCACGTGCAGGCCTTGAATAAGCTGAGCCCTGGCACAATCTGGTTGGCATACCCCTCCTGCCTTGCAGGATGGTATGAGAGCCCTGGGCCAGGGTCCCTCTGCCTACCTACATCCCTAAAGCCAGCAGGGGTGTGGCTGAGGCATGGAACCAGCAGAATGTGCCCTTAAGAAGTAATTGGCACTCTTGGGAACAAATGACATGCCTGATTTTTCTTTGTTATTTTTGTGCAGGTGGTATTTTTCCTTTGTATTCTCAGTATTTGAAAGGTAGTAGGCTTACATCCCAAGTTAAGACTCAAATGATGGAGAAGTTGGTTGACAATGGGAAACACCTAAGGGCTCAGGCATGGACAACTTGCTTGTCCTCACCAGAAAAGACAATTTTGTTAAGTTCAGCATATTGCATTTGTGTAGGGTATTCCTTGGTTTCTGTGGAATATACAGTAGAAATGATTTTTTTAAAAATATCACCTCCAGCTCCATTTGGTGGGTTTTATTGTTTTATTTTTTAAAACTGAGATCTAATTGACATACAACATTGTGCAAATTTAGGGTATACAACTTGTTGATTTGATATATGTATATATTGCAATGTGATTATCACTGTGTGGTTCATGAACACCTCCATCAACCTCTAGCTTCATTTCATTGATCTCTTAGTTCACATTCTCACCTCCAGGCATTCCCCTACCTAGGTTGGCCTATGCATTGTCATCAGATATTAATGTAAGTCAGATGGGATCATCCAGGTGACAGGGCCTGAACTGTAGTAGTGGAAAAGAGATGTGGGAGCAGCACGTGAAACATCCTTGTATGGGAACTTGATCCCAGAGTGCTGGGCCTGTAATTTTAGAGCTGCTCTTGACATAGTGTTTCCTGTGGAAGCTGGTGTCAGAGGTGAGAGCCATGGTGGGCAATGTGGAAGACCTTGCCTCTAAACTTCTTAAGTAGCTTAGGCTTCTTGTTTTTCCTGAATAAATGCATTAATTTAATAAAGTAAGTGTTGAGGTTGGGTGTGCTTGTTTGGGTGATTTTTGAGGTGTTTAAACACACTTCTAGTTGTTCTCAAGCTTTTCAAGCTTTAATTACTGGAATCAGCAATGAGGAAGTGCCTCCAGAGGTCTGTGGGCAAATGGTTGTGCCTTTTTTCCATGAATCCCCTCCTTCATCTGCTTATCTTGATATGTTCCTAGTTACTTCTTTGCTCTGTTATTGTATGGGTTGATATATCGTAGAATTGTTTTTGTTTTACTTTTGTTTCTAATTTTTCTAAAGATAAGGGGGTGTGTGCATTTTGACTCTGTAAAGCTTTTGATGCACGGTTAAATGAGCATATAATGTGAGGGTGCTGAATGCCATTGTAACTATATGGGGCAGCACAGGCCAGCCCGGTGACCTCTCTGTTCTGTCCACTGCAGGGGATAAGAAGTACATCATGGGGCCCAAGCTTTCTACTCTCGACGCCACTGTCTTTGGACACTTGGCACAAGCAATGTGGACCTTACCTGGGACGAGACCTGAGCGGCTGATTAAAGGCAAGCCCTGTGAACCTCTTCAGATTTGAGTTGCTGGGAGGGCAAAGGGGAGGGGTAACACAATGGAGAATTCTAAGCTGATGCTTGTGAGCTTGACCGTGCTTTATGGAGACACCAGACTGTGGTGTCCAGAGTCAGGGTCCGTTTTCTGTGCCCAGAATATACACAGACAGAGGAGAGACTGGGCTTCTCGCCTGAGTCTTGGTCAGCCGATATTCTCAGCAAAGCTGACACAAATCCTGCCATGTCCTACACCAGAGCTTTTCTTCCAGCTCTTTACATTGTGGGCTTAACACTTGTTGCTGAAATGGGGCTGGAATGTCACCTAGTGCCCTTTTTGTTTTGTTGGTTTTCCTTAATTGCCTTTGGTCAGTGGTGGTTCACTACTTTCTGTTGTATCTGGTGTTGCTTCAGCCACAGTGGGGTGGGTCTGATGGACTCAACTGCCCATTTCAGGTGCTCTATTTGTTTTAACTGGTCTTAGATATTTCACATATAGGTATAAGTACATATAATGTGTCATTTGGTTCAAAGCACTCTGTGCTCCCATTTTAGTAGGGTGTCTGTAGATCATACACTGAGAGTAGTAGAGCTGGAAAGTTCAAGATTGTGGGAAAATAAGTGTCAACAAGTGCTTTGTAAGTTTGGTGCTATACAAAGTATTATTTTTAATATTATATGTACATTTTGACCAATGAAACACAATCTCCTATCTTGGTTGAGTGATCTTGGCCATATAGCCTATCAGAATTATAATTCTGTACTGGATGGATAGAAGTGGGAATGAATGGGACCAGAGCTAGAGGATGAATATACATATGGAGGTGGGGTGGTGGTCATACCTAGGGGTAAAATTCATGTTGACAAGGGAGCAGGGAAAGCCAGTTGGATCTGGATTGATGTCAAGGGACCAGGCCTTGGTGTGCATGTGTGTGTGCATGTGCATGTTTGTGGTGGAGTTGGGTGGTGGAATATACAAAGCAGCTGCGCCTCTGGGAGAAGCTTATTCTGCATTGGTGGGTGGAAAATGGATTCACCTCTAGTTTGAAGCAGCTCCTAAGCAAGTGCCTGGGGGCTGGAGATGTGGAGATTAAGGTTTAATGTTTGGATGTGGAGAAGGAGATTGACAAGAGTTAATCAAGGTGTTTATGCCCCAGCTGAGAAGGCTGGGGGTAGATGAAATCACCAGTGAATAGCATATGGAATGCTCTTAATTAATGTTGGATGGATAGAAGGATGGAAGGAACCAAGCAAGGCAGAATTGTACATGAAACTGAGGCAGGTGAGCAGTCAGTCATATGTGGTGATTACAGGTTGGTTAGTGAAGGCTGTAGCTCCGTGTGTGTGTGTGTGTGTGGTGTGTGTGTGTGTGTGTGTGTACACTCATGTGCATGCCCAGAATTTTAGACCAGGCAAGAGTCACTCTCTAGATCTTTCTATTGGTCAGGCTGGGGCTCCAGATACATTACCAGACTTGGCTAGAATGGATCAGGCATTGATTCAGTATCTTCCTAGATTTCAGCTGATTGGATTTAGGGAAAGTATGGATTGATCATTTCCTAAATGATCAGCATGGAGGTAGATGTTCCTTGTCTTGTGATGTGTTGGAACTTACCTAAATTAAATACGTTATCATATTGGGGATGTTTATAGCATTTAAAATATTAGTTTCCCTTTATTTTAATCAGATTTTCCATGGTGGTCTAAAATATATTGATTCCTTTTAGTTCATTTAGGAGTGTGTTTTATATTTATTCTCGCTGTTAATTTCTACTCCTTCCATTTCCCTCCTGTACCACCCTTACACACCCACAGGCACACACCCCACATCAACTTAAATACTTCTTTACACACACCATATACACACTCACTTGTACACATACACTTCCACTTCTATGCAAATATATTCACACACACACTCATACACACATATCCTCTGCATATACATATATACTCATTTATTGAGGTCATCTGTTACTTAGTCAGCATTTAGGTATCCAGCATCAGTAGAACCCTCAGATTCTATAGTACCTCTTCGTGCAGAAGAAACGAAGCATCTTTTGTTAATTTATTTATGACTTGGCCCTTTCCTCTATTACTTGCTGGAAGGACTTGAGGCATTTAGTGTTCTTTTTAAAGAAATGATCAGCCTTTTTGGAGGATTGATTTTGAGTCCCATCCCCAGACATGGAGGAATCTGACATCATCATCTGCAGGGGACTTCTGGCATACAATTGCATGTACTTTGATTCTTAAAACAAGTTAGTAGCTTCCAGCTCTCCCAGGGGACTGATGTAGCATGAATCATTAAAGTGCACAGAGAGTTTCTAAATCTCATTTTGGTCATTAGTTCCAAGCCCTTTCCAGACCTTTTGATGAGAGCCACTAATATGCAGGCACACTACTAAGTTGATCTCAGCTTCTTTCTCTGCCTTTGTTTCTTCTGTGGTGGAGACTTTCCCAAGAAATAACAAGAGAAAGGAGACTCAGAAACAACCAAGAGCCTGCATAATTTAGAAATGGCTCAAACCCAGGAATATGAATGATTTGGTTCAGGCAGTTTTCTGCCTTAGCTTTGGAACAGTTACATATATGAGCGTGTATGTATAAATATTAGCTTTTTGGTTCTAGATATTATTTACAATACCTAGCCACACAAGCTACTTCTGGAACCATCTGGGATAGTGAGAACTTTTGCTTAATTTAGGTGAGTAGAAGAATAGACTTATGAATATTCAGCAATTCTTAAAATATAAGTATGTGTTTATTTACATATCTCTATCTATAGATATATGAAGTAGTATTTCCTTACTAGAGAAAAATCTAGAAAAGATAGAAAAGTTAAAAAAATAAAAAATAATTTGTGACTCCATCACCCACAGAGAACTACTGTGGTATGTATCCTCATCTTTTATCAAGTCCATGTATGTATATATTTTTAAAAACTGGGACATGATGTTGATACAGTTATAACCTGCAGTTTTTAAATTAACCATGTATTATTGCTATTTCCCTTGTCATTAAATACTCTTGAAAACAATATAATAGTTGTATAATATCCTATCCTATAACTACATTGTAATTTATGTGATTAATCTTTTTCTGGACTCGTGGATTGTTTTAAATAATTTTTACTGATAAATAACGAGTATTGTATAAATATAAATTCCTGTCCATTGCTAGTTATTTCTGTTTTGGGGAGGAGGGAATTAACTATTCCAAAGGGTATAAGCTCTTGGCCTGTAGAAAGACTGTAGTAGTTTATATTTTCAAGAGCATCTGAAAGCCCCTCAAATTTTCTTTCTCAGTTAAGGTTGAATATAATTTGTTTTGATTGCCATTTTTACAGTCAAAAAAGAATCTCAGTTTTATTATTAGCAGCACTCAAAAGGAGTCGCATTTGATATTTTGATCAGAGTATCCTCATTAGAGAATTGTGTGTGAATTTGGATACTCTTTAAACAGACATAGAGCATTGCAGAGCCTAGAAAAGTGCAATTGAAGCAATAAAAGAGAATGATTTCTGCAACGCATCTGCTTGCCCTATAGAGCTGTATCAAAACCACAGAACCGAACACTTTTTCTGAATTGGAAAGAAACACAGCCTTCTGTGTTCTAAGAAAAACCTCGATCAGTAACTCTTTTACCAACCATTATGTATTATACTTGGGTGTCCTTTTTGCTTATTATTTGATAGATTAAAAGGTGGACAAAATGCTGGATATCCTTGATGAACACATAAGTATATCCTCACCCCCACACTCTTATGTTCTTTATCCAGAAGTATTCAGGAAGAGGTTGTTGTGGATGCATTCACGTCTCAGCAAAGGGCTGGCTCAAATGACCTTTGTGGGTCTTTGTATTTTGAGATCTATAATGTCCTTTAGTTTTAAGGAGATGAGGGGAAGGAGGAGTCCTGATTACAGCATTCAAATTTGCTAAGAACTTTCCTGAGAAAGTTTAGTGCCCTCTGTGCCTGTATGACAGAATGCTGAAGGGAGTAACCAAGGGCACAGTGAGCACCTTGCACAGGTCTGGAACAGGGAGTTGCTGAGTGAATATTTGTAGACCAAATGAGTGTGTGTGGGCGCTGGTTCCATGGTTTCCAAATACTTGCAGGTTAATGACTAAGGGCTGAGCTGGTGGTGCTGGGAGATCCTGGCAGGCTTCTCGCTCATTCACATTCCTGTCATGCATGATTGGCAGCTGGGAGAAACTGAGTCATGGGTTCCGGGTCTGGTTGACAATGTTTCCAGTGTCATATTGTATAGAACATTTTTGAATATTAGAGAAATTGGAATGATAACGGGAAAATAAAACAAGTCACTTTTTTCAAAGAGCGATGGGGAATATTTTCATTTGGGAAACTGCAAGAGACAAGTTCTGTATTCTGTCTGGGAGTGTCCTCTGAGTAGAGGGCCATTTGGCTTTCTGATAAATGTCCTCTCAGGTTGTCTGAGATTATTTCTAATCACTCGGTATTTTACTAATTTATTTTATTTTATTTTTTTAAATTAAGAAAGTAATACATGATTGTCACAATAAGTTGAATAATACAGGCTTATTTTTAAAGATTTAAGACCTCCCCCTTATTCATGTCCCATACCTTACCTATGCAATAGCCAATATTAAGGATTTGGAGTTGAAGCCTTTTTTATGTACAAATTTATATACATGTATATAGCTGTTTTTGTTTGTTTTTACAATTTTTAAACTAAACGATGAGATTACTTTATAACTTGCTTTTTTCACTTAATAGATTATCATGTCTTTTTAACAGCTGTGCAATGTTCTATAGAATTGATACATCATAATTTATTAAATCAGTCCCTATTGATGGACATTCAGGCTGTTTCTCTTCCCTTTTTAATTGACATATAATTCTGCATCCATATACATGTTTCTTTATATACTGATGCTTTTATTTTAGTAGAATAGAGTACTAAAAGTGGTCTGATATATACATTTAGAATTTTAATAGATAACATCAGATTATTTTCCAAAAAAAGTTTATATCAGTACTTCCACCAGCCATTAGTACAGTCCCTGCCCCTCCACATTGGATGTTATCAGACTTTAATTTTTACCAGATGGATGAAATTGTTATCCAGTTGTTGAGTACAGTTTGAAAAATGCCATTTTTCTATTATTTCAAAAAGTTTACATCTTCAATATAGGCATTTATGTTAACAGGCCTCTGTCTCTGTCTCTCTGTCTCTCTCTTACACACACACACTATATACAATCTGTTTCTACTGCCAACTTTTTTCTATTTTTTTGGCTGATAGCATGTTGAGTGGGTCCCCTAATGAAGAATCTAGGCACAGGAAGGATTAGCAAAGTCAGATAAAGGTAGAGCTCAGTTATAGATTTTCACTCTTCCTTTCACTCTTTTTATCAGGGGCAGGGTGTGAGGATGGGTGTGTGAACTCCCATTCCTTGTTCCTTGCTTATCAAACCAAACCTTTCCTTGACTGCATAGTAGTACGATCACTTCTTTCATGACAACTTATTATCTTTGAGGGGTGACATCTGTGCTCTCATAATTCTTTGAGACCTCAGAAAGAATTACAGAAAAATATTCTGTGTCAGATGATGCAAAGCTGTTCATTGTCAAGCCAGGCTGTCAGCTCACCAGTAGAGAGGCAGGGTAGAGTCTTGGTGAAGGGCATGGAGCCTGGAGACCCCTTGTGTTTGAATCCTGGCTCTGACACTATCTGGAACTTGAACTTTGGCAAGTTAATTAACCTCTCTGCTGCAGTTTTCTCATCACAGATGGGGGTAATAATATTTCCTGTCTCATATAGAATTTTTGCAAGGACTAATGGAGTTACTATGAATTCTTCATGAAAAAAGCATTTCAAACAGTGCCTGGTACACAGTAAGAACTATATACATGTTTGCTATTATTAATTTTTATCACTGCACACTGAATTGGTGTTAATGTCATACAGTCACAAAAGGGGCAGCTATACTGGAAGAAAGGTGAAAAAACAGGCTGTAAAAAGAACAGCCACAGAAGAAATGGAGAGAGTCATAGGTGGTATAGATCCTGTGGATCTTGTAAATAGATCCTGACTTTCTAGCTGCTCCTAGGGAGCCACTTGTAGAGAGTGGACCTTAGTAAGGCAAACAGGGCTGTCCCCAGGGCCTCCTGTGAAGTAACCATCATTCATCTTTGATGTCTTCTCCACCTCTCACTTGCTGCTGCCTCCACATCTTTATCCAATTCTTGGTTACCTGTGACTGGCAGCATGCCTGGTGAGGTGTTTCATGACTGCTTCTCTGAGGGGGAAAATGAATGAATGTTTTACATACATCTTCCCAAAAGGGACAATGCTGTTGGCTTCTCTCCTTCTGGCTCCTTAGTGTATACATAAAAATCTTTGAGTAGGGAGCCATCAGAGTGGACTCTTACATAGTGTGAGTTGAGCTCTTATGATCTGAGAGGACCTTGAAAATGGTGACTTGGAACTAATACAAGAACATTGGTTTACAGGATCCATGAAGCAGGGGGATTTGCTTTATTATGTTTTTTAGGGGATGTGCTTATTTAAGCAAAACAACAATCAAATTTTTTTTTTTTTTTTAGGTGAGGCAACCCTTAGTTGACTTCACAGATTGCAAGGACCTTGTCAGCTTACAATCCCTTATTTTTTATTTTTTATGTCTATAGCATCTGGTCTTCTAGGTGGTCTCCCGTCCAAGTACTAACCAGGCCTGACCCTGCTTAGCTTCTGAGATCAGACGGGATCGAGCTTGTTCAGGGTGTCATGGCCATAGAGAACAATCAAGTTCTGAAAAATTTTAATGACATGAGAAAATGTTTGCATTAATTTTACAGGAGGTAATAGGCAATAATAATGACAATAAATAAAAAGAAAAAAATACTGAAAGAAATGACACCATAATGTTGGTTGTGATTATCTTGGATTGATGAGATTATAGTTCTTTTCTGTTTTCTTCTTCATACTTTATATATACAGACCTCTAATTTTCCAAAATGAGAATATACTATTTTTTTGATAGAAAATAAAAGACTAGGTATAGACTACAATTAACAAAATTATTTATACAGAAACGATCAAGATGTTCAGTAATAGGGGATTGGTAAAAACAAAATCAAACTATGGTATATCTATCTGTATAATGAAATACTTACTATGCAGTTATGAAGGTGATGATAGTGTAAAATTGAAAGATTTTCATTATATGTTTGTTCAGTGGAAAAAGGCAGGATAGGAAACAGAGTATATAGTAAATGTTATACAGCAAATGTAAATATATGCAAATGTATACATAAGTATGTAAAATTCTGGAAGAATAAATGAACATATTATTATGGAAAATAGGATTATCGGTAATTTTATTTTTTGCTTACGTATATTTTCTAATTTTCTGCAATAAAACATGGATTACGTACATAATAAGTGAATGTTTATATAACTTGAAAAATAAACATCCAAAGAGTATTTTTATGGCTATGAAGTCCTATAAGAGAGTGACAAATTATGTATTTATGAGCAATGTTGCCATCTGGTGGATTAAAAGGAAAAACTCACCCTTTTCCTTTGTTTTTCATTTGAAATTAGGAAATGAAAGCCAAATAATCTTTCAGACAAATGCCTGGGTGATTTTAGGGACTTAACCGAAGTGTTCCTTTGATTCACATGGAAAAGAAGTAGTCCAGTCATTGACTGTGAACCCAATTAGGGGTGCTGCTGTGGAATTTTAAAAAAATTAGAACATATATTTTACTGAATGTGGTTGTAGGTATACTTATCCATAAAGACAATTGCGAGTTATTCATTTTATGGATTATTTAGAGCAAACTTTCCATCTTAACATAACATTTATCAACCACTTGGCATAGTACCTAGTAGCCTGTAATAACACTACAAGTATTTGTGGAATGCTTGATTACTTTTGGCTGACTTCATCCAACTGATGGTGTATTTTCACGGACTACAAATTAACTTGAATATGAACCAGTCAAAAGCACTAGTTCTCTTGATATGCAAATATAAAATAATAAAATGCTTCACAAAGCCAAATGTTGGTAGTTTAGCTACCATTTCAGATAAACTACCCATCCTCTGCAACTTCTCATCACCATAGGACTCACTCCTAAATTTCATCCAGCCCACTCACTGAATTTAGCTTTTCCCACTCACCTCAAAAATCTAAATATTTTGATAGTACCTCTGTGGAAAATCGTTATTAATGTCTGCTGTGCTTCATTCTGCCAAGTTCCCCAGAAAGCCAGTGGCAGGTAGAGTGTTGCGTTGAGAACTAACCCTTGCTGTCTTTGTCACACTGCAGGTGAGCTGATCAACCTTGCCATGTACTGTGAGAGAATAAGGAGGAAATTCTGGCCAGAGTGGCACCATGATGATGACAACACCATCTATGAGTCCGAGGAGAGCAGCGAAGGTAGCAAAACCCACACGCCCCTGCTGGATTTCAGCTTTTACTCAAGGACAGAGACCTTCGAAGATGAGGGAGCAGAGAACAGTTTTTCCAGAACCCCAGACACGGATTTCACCGGACACTCGCTCTTTGATTCTGACGTGGACATGGATGACTGCACAGACCATGAACAGTGCAAGTGACTTTCAGCCTCGCTGGACCTCTTCTGCTGGAGCTGCCACTCCCTGGGGATGGTCCAGTGTCCCAGGTAGAAATCCATCCGAGCTGGGAGATCTTCGTGCTTGGCACAGTTCTCACAAGCTAACTGGACTATTGCAGCCTTATTTCTTTTTTGTATAAACAAAACACAGAACCATTCATATGGCTCCATTTAAAACAAACAGGCAAAAAAAAAAAAAAAAAAAAGTCAGCATGGTTCCTGAAATCCATTTTTGTTTTCATTAGAAAACTAATATTGTGAGGTAGACCAGGTGCAAGAATGGGTTTTCCTCAGATTGTTTATGTTGATCCTCTTCAACCTGAGGACTTAGTTGCAAGATGAATTCTTGAACATCCTTCATCCATCAGAGTTTGAAGTAAGGAGAGATATCAGAAGAAGAAATGTAGGAGATGAATGTTTTATGGTGGCTGCTTGTATTTTATGCGTGTATATTGTATGTTGAGCTATAAATCAAATAAAATCCATAGATATTCAGTGAACACCTACTATGTGCAAAGCACTGTGCTAGGTGCTAATCAATATAAGTTTTATTCTAAGCCCCTGCCAGTGACTGGCTGTGTGATTTTGGGCAAGTCCCTTAATTCTTGTGTGCCTCATTTCCCCTACCTGTAAAGTGGGGATAACAGTACTCTCCACCTACCTACCTCGCAGGGGTGTTGTGAGGATTCATGGGGTCACTTTTGGCGCTTCAAACCTCTTGGAAGAGGTGTGACATAAACACATTTTATTCTTTATTGTGCATCATATGTGTGACGATTTGAGGGCAAAGGAATTCTACATCCAGGCAACAGCAGCCACAGTCCCTTGAAAAAGTGGAGCAGATACAACACACACAAAGGCGCAGTCAAGACTCTGCCATCATTCCTCTTTGTGATGTTGCTGGAATTGAAATCTTTTGTTGAAAGAACGTTGGAAATATTTTTACAAATCATCAACAGCTACAAAAGGTCTTCAATTACGTGTATTTGCAGAAACATTTTTCTTTCACTGCCTGAACCACACTGGAATGTTGTCCTTTGTTGACTCTCGAGCGTTGAGTTACCTTCATTTGATTTATTTGCTAGGAGTCAAGCTCAAGAATGTGATGGGCCTAATAGAGGTGAAGGGGGAAATATTTGATTTTTGTAAGCAGAAGCTTGCCAACTTGTAATGTCTTTTTGAAAGCAAACCTTGCAAGAGGTATTGAAAGGTAAAGTAGGAAGAGGGTCATGTTATTACTATCAAAGCACTTTGTGCAGTGTAGACTCTATGCAGTTTTATTAATGCAGCTTTTCTGGTGTTCTCAGCCCTTGCCCAGTGAGAGGAAGGCAACACTGAGGACAATTTTTAATGTTTCTTAAGGATCTTCCATTCCCTCCACATATTCCCCCTCTCTCCCCTTAGGGGCCATCCACTCTGTATTGACTGTATTAATTGTACTTACTAAGGTACACTCTATCTGTGAAGACAGATTTGTTGACTTAAAACATTTTCCAGTGAAAGTTGAGGTGAAGATACGGGGGTGGCGGCTGTGGATTTGGACCAGGAGAGTCAGTGTTAAGATTCACAACTGCAAACAAAACTGCTTTGCTTCTTGACCACAACTGACTGACTGGATAAGGATTATTCCTTATGGAGTTAAAGAGGCACGTAAAAGAGAACGACTTCTGAGAAATTTATGTACTTTACTTGAAAAAGACTCTGAATATAGCTTTTGCATAACAATCCTAAAATGCTGTGGATTCACAGAGAAATAAAGGAGGAGAGTTTTTGAGGCTGTTTCCCATTTAAGCAATTGTGTATGGCATATGGAACAGGAAGAAATGCTGAGACACTCTAGGTTAGAAATTCTTATTCTGTAGAAAACTCAGTTGTTAATATCTTCTTAAAAGCGTTCATTTTTGAGAGGACTATTTGGTGCCTAATGAGAGTGTGGTGGCGAAGATATGAATTGATAACCTTGTTTATTCTCCAGTGTTTGGAGGGACTGTTTGCTTCTTTTCTCTTTAGCACGTGTGCCCCCAGGCAAAGGGAGACTGACAATGTGAATGTAATGAATGGTTGGACTGTGGACCTGTCTCCACAAAGACTGTTACCCTTTCTTCACCTGCAGCTGGAAAGAGTTGTGTTTAAAATTTATTCTTACCATATAGCTCCAAGTACGATGTATCTTCACTCCAAGAATGATTAAGTTATGAGTCTGTAGATTAACAAATATTTTTTATTGTGTTTTACTTGGAGGGCAAGTACATAGAGAGCAAACAGTCAAAGTGAAATTGTAAAATAGTTCATTCTCTCCAGGTACTTCACACAGAGGCTTGAATGGACATTGTCACCGGGAGTTTTGGGTGCTGGCTTGGCAGCTCATGACTGGGATAATCAACATTTTGTCAGTGTAACATGATTTGGAATCCTAGAATATATTCAGGTTTTACTTTCCCATTATGTGTTATGGAAGACAAATGACCAAGACAAAATCACTGTGGAGTGGATGACTTTATTAGGAGGGCTTTAACTTAATGTGGTTCATTCTTAAACTATCTATATTTGAAGGGTTCTCCAATTTGATGAACAGGTGCTATTTATTAGAAAAACTAACATCAAGAAATTAAGGGACATTTTGGTCATCTGGCTCACTTGTTCAACTTCTGTGTTTTAACTAGAAAGTAACTTAAGGAAGTGTACTTTTTAATGTTACCAGATGCTTTTGGTTGGACAGAATTCCCATGGGCCGCCTGTTCTTTCTTTCTTTCTTTTTTTTTTACCTCTGATTGTGAAAATAAATTCTATTCCTCTATCTACTCCTTTTGCCCTCCCCATTCCCACCCATCAGGATTAATGAGCAGCAGTGGTATGCTTTGCTTTGTATATATCAGACTAGATACAAGGACAATATAAATTTATGCAGAAGTAAACTAGCTTGTCAGAGTTTACCATTTTGTTGTAACATAATGAATTATGAACGTTGACACTACTAAGGCCATGGGCTACCCAGAAGACTGATCACAGACTGGAACAACTGGGACATGAATCACAACAGCAGTCTAGTCCTCAAGTGAGCCCTGCCTGTGTGTAGTGAGGTGTTAGGATACGTTTTTATGAAACAGCTAGGATTAAAGGGAAGGAAGTGTTAAGGATTTTAGCCTCATGCTTCTTGCCTGAATTATTTGTAAGAAAGCATCTCATCATAGAAATGTATAGCTAGGCCATGGAATAGTTCTAGAAAGCCCCTTCCAAGAGAGCCTGAGGTTGTTTCTGGCTCAGTGCGACATATATATTTATTTGAAGGGCAGGACCAGGAACTGAGGTCTTTCACCTTGCCTTAAATGGTTCTTGTTACTGTACCACTTTAACTTGTTTTCCTTTTAAAATCCACATTCCTGAGAGATCACTCCATGTTCCTAGAACTAGCAAAGCTCCAGCCTCTCTCAGAGAGTGCTTGAAATCTTCCACTCTTGTCCCTCATGTCTGTTCAGCCTGATCCAGGCAAATTCAGAGATCCTTCTTCAGTACCTATTCTGTGCAAAGTACTGCTAGACTCTGTGAATGATACCAAGATGGACATCTAAGTCACCAGTAATCCTTATTCTTTGTTATTTATCTTTTAAAGCATCCATACCCATATGCTAACTATCCACTACATCTACCCTGTTCCTGGTCCTGGGATCCAAACTAGATTTAGAGTGGCAAACAGAACAGACATGGCACCCTGATTTTAGGGCATCTTTTGACTAGATTTCTGCAATAGTCTCTTTTTCATGCTTGAACACTGGCCTGATCCATTCCGCCCATCACCGCTAGGTTAATTTTTCTACAAAGCTCTGGCCCTCATGAGGTGCTATATTGCCTCAGGGTGTGGGTTACTCTTTAGGGCCTGGTATTCTCACTTCTTTATTTACCTTGTCTCCTGGGGCTCCTTCATGTGTGCCACCTAGTATATCTAGGTTGGTTTTTTTTGCCATGACCTAAATGTGACTCATGTCCCCACTCTGCCTCTGGTCATGCCAGTCCCTCTCCTGAAACACTTGCCCTTCCTCTCCACTGGCCCAACTCATACTCATCTCTCAAGGCCCAACTTCATCAGTTCTGCAAGAAGACAGCTCATCATAATCTCTCCTCCCTCTAGAAACACAGCACTCATCATTTTCTTCCCTGAAGCTGCATGGGAAAGGTAGGGTTGGAAAGTAGGCCACATGCTAGAAAGTGGTTTTAAATTTTTGTGTCAGGGACTCCACTTATAATGTAAAGAAAGTCCTACACCCTAGTCTCAGAAAAACACACCTATGAAAATATATAAAATTTACATGTAAATTCAGGGATATTCAGAGGCCTTTTGAAATTATATGTGGATTCCTTAGGGGGTTCTTCTAAAGAGTCTTGAAAAGTCGTTAAATGTTTGTTCTTTCTTGCCCTTAACATATCCAGAGAGAACATTGGAATGCGATGTGCAAGCAACAGTAGTCTCCATTATTATCCACATTGAGTATCTGCTGAGTGACAGTGAAGGAGAGAGGAAGAGCTAGCTTACATTAATTGAGAGAATATTGTTTTGACAGATTTGGCATTTTAAAAGTGACAGGGTTTGGTCGTTGTCACTGTTGTCATTTATCTTTTAACTATCCATCTAAAAGGTCAGTTTATTAAAATCAGTTCAGGGCCAGACGAGCTTCGTTTCAGCCCTGAAACTCACCACTTCTGCATGGGCAGGCCGGCTGGCCTGGGGCTTAAGTGGGAGAGAAGAGGCTGAATTTTTCCTTACAGGAAAAAGTTCTGCACAAACAAGTTTTCCTGTATGTATGTATGTGTGTGTGTGTGTATGTATGTGTGTATGTATGTATGTATGCATGCATGCATGCATGCTTGCATACAGGCATGCATTCACTCATTCATTCATTCATAGAACAATTGTTGAGTAGATTTTCAATAAAAGGATGGTGCCTTTTGTTGATAGGGAACAACTCAGGTTCTTCTTCCTCTTCTTCCTCCTCTCCTTCTTCCTTTTCTTTTACAGAGTGAAGTTATTTTTGTCGCCCCTGACTGTGACCCAGGGTCCTTTACTCTCCTTTATATGCAGTGCTGTTTAAGATGAACAATAACAGATGGAAGTACATTTAATGACAAAGACTTCCGAGTCTAAATGCTGAACTCTGGCCACCCATCTTAACAGATCTAGAGCTCCACTGAATGTGATTGTGGAGTGCTTGACTTTTATTCCCTTGCTTCCAGGGGTCTAGATGAAACCTGCACAGTTCAAAAGGATGCCTTGGTAGGTGGGACAGGAGCCACTTCTTGCCTGCAGAACTCTTGCCAGTGCCAAGTGGAAATGCAACTGTATGAGGGGTTTTGTCATTTGAATTCCTTACCAGGATCTTAGATTTTTAGTCCCTGACTTTAAAGAATATCTTAAAGATATTTAAGGTTCCTTAATCTTTAATATAACTGGGGTCAGCAACATACTGACCTTGTCCCTTAGAGATGGTTACAGAGAATACTGAAAAAAACTTGAAGGAAAGCAACTCCCTGTTTTGGGTGCTGACAGGACCACCTCAATCATTCTGACTCTTGCTGAAGCAAAGAACTTGTTCCTAGGCCAAAGCTCTCTGAAACCACCACTGCCGGCTAGACCATGACAAAGTAGGATGCTCAAATTTCAAGAGGACTATTGCCCCAAATTGGCAAATTTGTAGACAATTACAGTGGACCATTGCAATAATAAAACGAATAATTTATGGATGTGGTCTAGCCACTGCCAACACTCCCTGTCATTTCAGTGGGGGAGACAAGTTATATAGAGCAAAAGATTGATACAGTACTTTGGTGTTCTGTACAGAAATAATTTGGGCAATGAACTTGGTGACCTTCTTGAATATTCTTAATTGCTGTTTTCCCTAATTACAGCTTTAAATATTTTGAAACAATCTACTAACTGTAGAGCAATATATATTTATGCTAATAGGTAATTTTATGATAAGTAGTAGTATTAGTAACTAATTCACCTCCCACCCCGCCATTGGCAAGCATCATTTGTGTGTACATGTGTGTGCGTGTGCATGTGGTGCTGGAATAGAGTAACTTTCATTTATTAGTAATATTTAAACCTTTTTCCTTCTTCAGTATTTTTTTAAATTACCATATGGCTTTAAAAACAATAGGATTCAGCTCCTGAATTGCCATGTTAATTAGCATGGGCAAGAAACAGCAGTGAAAAAATAATGCAATCATCCACTGGAGGGCTAGAAAAGAGAAATGCTTTGGATATTTACTAACTCCCTCTTCTTAAGCAACAATTTATGGTCTTTTCCCTCTAATAGTTGTTCAGAATTAGACGTGTTCTCTCGTATTTTCTATTATTACCCAACAAGAGATCACTCTGGCTTATTAAGACATAAAGCCATGTCTAAATGTTTGTATTTTTATCTTCAACAAATTATACCTGATTTTTTTTTTTTTTTGCAGCAATGAGACTAAAGATAATGCTCAAAATTTTAAATGATCTCTGCTTTAATAGGGGCGACATGTTTGTGTGACTTCTGTCAAAATGATTTTACCTCAGTGTTCAATCTCATGGGATTATGCTTATTGTAAGCATTTGTTTTCCCCATGATCTTTATCATGCAGAATGTCTAACAATTCAAGAGTGATAGTTTCCGGATGGTAATGTTTGGGAAGATGAGTGTCCTAGTCCTTCATTTGGTGGTATTCGAATTTCACTGAGTGGGAGGAGAGAAGGAAAGAGATTCTGGGGCTTCAAGCAACCAGTTGGTATGGCCAAGTTAAAGGTATGTCAGGCACACTGGAAGTTTTCTTGGTGATAACATCTTACTAAAATGAAGTACAGATTTTAAATAAACAAATGCAAACTGTAGGAAGGATGGTCTGTGGATATACAAGTGGCTGGTGCAGGAAGCATTGAAGTAATGTGATCTTTTATGCTCATGCTCTGGCATTGTCCCCGCTGAAGTGACTCCTGGTAACCAAAGTAGCGGCTGAGTGGCCAGCCCCAGTGCGTTCACGCCTGTGATCCTGAAACTTTCTCCTCGTCTCTCAAAAGTGTTTGTGGCATATTTCCATTTCATAACTATAAAATGTACAAAGTAATGTATATTTAATGTAGAGAAATCCTTTAAGATGTTTGAAGAAATCCCATATCATCCCTATGTAGGCGGTTGTCTCCCAATCTTCGTGCTCATTCACCTCATCAGTAAAACTTCCTGAGCATACCCTTCAGCATATTTATTTATAAACACACACATACTGCTCACACTGCTGTACTGATATATTGTGTACACTGAAAACCATGGCAAACATAGAAATATACAAAGAATATTCTCCGTGACTTAATAGTGTTTAGAGAATGGGGAGAGGGGTGCTTAGGGCAGCACCTAGGATGGCAATTGATTGAAGGATGTTACATTTGTGGCAAAGTGGATGTAAAATAGGCATGGACGCATGATTTTAGGTCAAGGTATTTATTTTTACTTAAAACGGGCATTTTTGGTTAAGGGAAGAGAAGAATGAATAATTAGATGTCACCTTTACAAGAGCTCTTTATAATTCTGTGTTTGGGACCACTTGCTCTAGAATGTCTTGAAAATTCCTGAAAGACTTCACAGTACACTGATTTAAGAAAATCAAGAAAAGAAAGGAGGTGGGTGTGGCCGGGGGCGGGGGGGTGGTGTGTGGATGGGTGAAAACAAGTAATGCAAATGTAGGATGCATTGCTTGAGAATTTCAGCACCAATCTGAAAAACATGTTTTGATAATTCCTGGTAATCATGATCTCACTGATTGATTATACATCTGTCTTCTATTTGTTTATAACCTCATGTCTCCAAATGTGTGGGAAATGGATTTATTTTCAGATATCTGAGATGGGAAGGAACACTGTTGGTATAATTGGAACCCTTATTTCAGCTTGGGAGCTGATGGGTGGACACTGCCTGGAAACATTTACCTGTACCATCTGTTTTGCAAACACGATAGCTAGCATCTTGCTGAATGAGGGCCTCAACGTGGAGGTGGCATATTCCAGTGTTTATTTCTGGACCTGGGAGTTACTTTAGCACAGTTATCGTTAGTAGTTTATAAAGCCATATTTAAAATTGTACACTTGATTGTAAGATAGATTTGAATCGTGCACTCTGTTGATTACTGTATATAAATGTGGAAATTCTGTATATTTGGTCTTAATGCTGTATGTATTTGATGTGTAAATGATAACTAATGGATATGAAATAGCTTTCTGTTAATGTCTTTATTCCAGTTCGCTTCTCTTTTGCAAATTTGAATCTTTAAACTTTGTTCCCATGGGGAAAATCTGAAATTCTTGCATCTAATATACTGTTAAGTGGTGGTCTCTTAGATGATTGGGAGAATATTTTAGTTGTAAGGCTCTTGTATAATTAGAACAGAGATAATGAATCTTTTAGGCATATAACTTTCTGATAGAATTTCAAATGAATCTTTTTAAGTGGAAAGGCAGGTCTTTGGATAGGCTGTCCTACCCTCTCCTGCTTTTACTTCATGCCCACTGTGCCCCTCAGAGCACTCCGAGGGGTGATATCTACTGGTCAAAGAAAAGGAAAGAACAGAAAGTAAGTAAGTAAGTAAGTAAGTAAGTAAGTAAGTAAGTAAGTAAGTAAGTAAGTCCTTCACAGTAAGTAAGTCCTTCACTGTGGTTGATAGGGCTGATAATAGACCAATTTCCCTTTCAATAATTATTATCTCAATTAGTTTTTGTACCTCCAAGTAATTACGATTCCCATTTTACAGATGAGGAGAGAGGCTTGGGAAGATACATTAGGGTAATGTGGCTATGATATGCTCAAGTAATATCTTGGGGTTGGAGATTCACAGAGAGGTTTTGGAAATAGAAATCTTATTACTAAGTGTTTCACACATATGTGCATGAACTGCGAAGGATAGCTGGGCATGAGTGCATGTCAGGATCGATATAGACATTCTGGATGTTTGAAATCCTGTCTACAGATTTGACCAACTATTATTCAAATATTAGCTTCTTACCATTTAGAGCAAATTACAATAAGGTAACATCCACAATCCCAAACTCTCCAAACCATGAGAATATCTATTAAGTGGACAATGAGAGAACCCCCTCATTGTACATTTTGGGGTTACTGATTTGTTTTTTATCCCATTATATGCTTTCTCTCTTGACCTAGTAAATCCCAGTTATTCAGTCCCGCTTGTTAACATAGACACTAACTGGAAATGCTTTGGGACGAATCTATATTTCAACTTAAGTTGGATCCAGACCCTTCTGGAACTTGTGTCGGTCACAGACTGTGCCCTTAGGGAAGCTTTGCTCTCCATGTTTTCAGACGGCATCAGAGGGAAGGGGGTTGTTTGCCTTTCCAACCTGCTGTGCTCTCTGGAGTGTTAGGAGAAATCTTTTGCTGCCAGCTGTACTGAATATTCCATCACTTGATTTGTTACATTACTGTCACCTTTCCCTTTAGAGGAGAGGCAGAATAGTTGGTCTCCTTGCTCTCTCAGGGGCTGCCCATTTTGTTTGTAGATGATGCCACTGTCAGCACCCATTAGGCACTTCCCAGCTGGGCTGGTTCCCATTAGCAACTGACTTTTCTTTTAAACCCTGCCAAGGTTAAAGTAGCTTATCCTTTGGATGAAAGAGAACTTTAGGAAACAAAGAGGAAAGAGAACCAGCGTCCTTCCTCACAGTAATTACTGTGTTGCTTTGCGCCTAAGAGGTACCTGGTCTATTTTAGTGTCGGTGTTTTTGTATGAAGACTTAGGGGGTCGTTTCCAGTGGAGAGGTGTTAGGATTGGAGGTTTGCCTACCTGGGGGTATGTTTGGCCTGCGCAAACACGCTGGGTAGCCCATGCTCAACATGTATCCCAGGTAAACCTTGATGAAAAGAACATCACAGGCAGCCTTGAAAGGGAGGAAGAGAGTTGAGGGAAGGGCCACGTGTGGAAGGGAGCAGCCCCAGGCCCCTTCTGCATCTGCATGTTCAGTGTGTAAAAACCCTGCTGCTTCCTCCTCTACGCTCACAAGCCTCTCTCCTTTAGCTGGTGCACTCAAAGGAAAGAAACGCAAATGTTAAGGACTGCGCAGGAATGTCAGATAGTCCTGTTTGGCTGGTGGCACAAGCATGGGAAGGGAGTAAGTGGGGAGGAAGGACCCCAGGGCCGACTGCTGAGAAGTCATCCCTTTTGGGGTGAGGGAGGTTTTTGAGCAGGGGACTAACATGAGAAAAGAGTGAGTAAATAAGATTTATCTGATGACAGCCTGAATGCAGGATTAGTTAGAGAAGAGGCTGCAGCAGAGAAACTGGACCAGATTTCGGTGGCTCAGAGTGACACTAGAGGTGTGAAGGGGTGGGGGGAGATAGAGGGGGAGAGAGCAGCCAGCGTGTACAAGGAAACGCTGAGACTTTTGAGAGCACAGGGTGTTGCGGGGTGAGATGGCGAAGGTAACTCTGGGAAGTTGGGATTGTGGTGATGTTGCTGCCAGATGTAGGAAATGCAGAGTTGGGGAAACTGGTTTAGGGGAAAAATGTTGTTTGGTTTTAGCTACACTGAATTTGAAGAACCAGTAAGAGATGCAGGACTGGAACCTGTGAAGGGGGTAAAAATGAAGCCATGGCCCCCACAGAGATAATAAAAATGATTAGTACTTGTATTTGTATAATGTTAGTCCTTAAGATACTGTTAAGAGTAATACTTGGACCAAGTCACTTTGTATCCTACACATAAAATGGCAGTTCTTGCAGGTCGATGTTGAAGATACATACCTTCCAGATCAAGTATCCTTTCTGCCTTTCCTGAGTTTGAATACCATTTCTCTGTAAACACTGATTCCACTTCCTGTTTTCTTGATTCTCCTAGTGCTCAAGAGTTTATTGACTAAATTAACTAGTAATAGCTAACATCTACATATTAGTTACTATGTGCCAAGCACTGTGTTCTTAGCAACCTTCACAACAACCCCGTGAGATAGGTACTATGTGCCAAGCACTGTGTTCTTAGTAATCTTCACAACAACTCCGTGAGATAGGTACTATCATTGTCACAATCATCTTCATCACTACCACTGCTTTCGTCACCATCATCACCGTCCCTAGTTTACAGATGAGAAAACTGAGTCAAAGAGAGGTTAAGTAACTTTCTCCAGATCTCTGCCAAGTAAACAAAGGAGCTGTGTTTGTGTCCCCATTAAACGTTTATTTTCATTTTAGTGGGTTTTTGTTGTTGTTGTTGTTGTTGTTTTAAATGGGTGTTTACTCCTCAGGCAGGGATCTCTAGCTGGCACATATAGGATGTCTGATTTCTGGTGTTGAATCACTTTAAGAGTTTAAAGCCTGCAGCAGTTGGTGGCCAAGTGGGGATTGACTGCACAGTTCATTTCTCTTTATAGCATGGTACACATGTAGTGAATGCTCAGTAAAGATTGGTTACAGGAATGGACAGATTCTCAGGTAAAAGACAAATCAAATTGCAAAGAAATAGCCAAAGTTTGAACTTTGACAAGATGGACTGTGTAAAGGCAGCCAGTAAATGACTTATAGAACAAATGACAGGTGACTGAAATATGGGGTAGTAATTTCTGTAGGCTCAAGTGGTTTATGCAGTCCTCAAGATTCCTCGAAGGAATTATGGCTCCATAATTCAAATAGCTCCTGTTTCCTTGACACACATGTACCATGCATGCATCTGAATCCCAAATCCTGCTCATGGTTGGCACTGTGGATTTTCCACCCTGTGCTCTTATGCTGCCCAGTAAATTCTTCTGTTAGAGCCTCTAGTGTTAGATACATTCACCTACTCTTTGTCTTACATTGTTTCAATGTGCCGCAGGATATTTAACTTATTAATGAGCCTACATATGCTATAACGTTGTGAATAGCTTTATTTTGGGGTCTTGGAAGTTTATCCCTTTTAGCTATCAGTCTTTGCATCCTATAAGAAGCAGAGTGAGGTTAGAGATGTGTTCTTTGCTTTAGTACTGGCACATGTGGTTTTCATGTGATCTCTGCACACAAAAACAGAGGGAGAAATTCCTGGCAGGTAGAAGATAAGTCTTCATCTTTTCTCTTTTTTCCCTCCTACTTCAACTCTTTCCCGATATTAGGACTTTGAATTCACAGTAATGTGCTATTGTTTTTAGCCTTCTTTCCTATATAAATATATTTAACTAGTACCTTAAAAGCAGGCATGTCAGGTACAATTGTAAAGTAAATTATTATTTTTATAATTGTCCTACAAAGTCACTCTGTGGGATAGTTTTCCCCCTAGTGTTGGATGAAATTTTAGGCAAGCTTCGTTGTTCATCTGCTCACTCTTAGCCAGCGAAAAGCTGGGGCTCCCTATAGTCCCTTGAGACAGCTGCAGTTCTGTTATTAACATGTATGGTCAAGTGTAATAGTAATAATTTTGAATTGCATTCAACACTGTAGCTGCTCCCCTGCTTTGCTTGGGGCTCCATCAGAAAAAGGGCATGGTACTTTTCTTTTCTTTCTTCTCTCTCCCCACCTCATACATGCATTTGGCTAACTGCAGCCTCTAGTCCTTCTAGGGTTAGAGCATAGGCAGTGAGAGGAGTTTAGAGGACGTGTCTAACTCTACTGCCACCAAAATGGTTGGAGATAGTTGAAGACGTTTAAAGATGACTCTTTGTGGGCGTTTTCACAGGTTTTTGGAGACCTCCCTAATACTAGGGATCTTTAACCTGGCAGTTCCCATGATACAGGCAAATGCATCTCCTTTGGCCAATGCTTTATGACTCTGCCGTTGCCCCTTGGTTGGAATTCTAGCACTCTTCCAAAAGTCCTCTTAGGTGAAGTCTCTAAGATGGTACCATTATCTCCATCTTACTTCATGCTAAAATGTAGACCGCTCTACTAAAATGGTGAGCTCTCCACCAAGCCCCATTCACTAAGCTTGAGGCGACTAGAAACTCCTCCCCCGCCACACACTCCTCTCTGCTAGACCTGCTTATGTGGTCTGAGACCCCACTGCAGAGAGTGGGGTTAGTTGGCACCTGTTGTCTTGGGGACTCAGTAGAAGGCACAATTTTATATCCTGTAAAATATAGCATATCATGTGAATGTGAACGGAATAATAATTTTTTAGGTGGGCTTGATGGTCATGAGCCTGTGGCGAGCCACTGATGTTTTCACCTAAATGGGTGTGCTCTGGCGTCTCTTCTCAGGCTGGGTGTGAGAGACTCTTAGCACAAGGGCTGTGCTCCAAGCATCTCCATCTTTTCTGTTACTTGTCATGGGCTCCTAGTTTTTCCTTTATCACTGCAAAATAAGAGAATGAATAATTCTCTGTTGGTACAACTAACTGGTTAATCTTGCCCTCTTTTATGTCTCTGAAGTAAGAGGTTCTAAGGTACTCTGAAGATAATCCCCTAGCATGTAGGGATATTTACAAATGGGCTTTTCTTTTAATAACCTAGAATGAAACTAACACATATGTAAAAAAATCTATCATATAATTAATCAACGAACTGATATTCATTGCTCATCTTGTCTTCCATTCTGTATTGGTGATTTAGAGGGTCTAAATAAGGCCATTTTCAAAACTATGGGAATATAAAACTATGTATATGTGAAAAGATATCTGGCAAGTGGGTAAGGTGATGATCAAGGGACTGGATAGAAGATTGACTAGTAGGGGCCCTTGGCTTTATGGAAAGCAAGTGGAATTTGGTGGGAAAGATTAGTTATTAAAGTTTCTCATCTAAAACTGAAGGATATATTGTTCATTGAGTAATAGTCCCATATTATGATTCAGGGAAGTTATGATTTGTTTAAATTATACCTGTGTTTAGGATTAGGGTTAACCTAAGATGTACAAATACTATTGTAAATCTATGCTTTTAAAGTCTTGGTGCTATGTGCTTATAGGCCCCTGGCATGCTATTGCCCTCCTGTGGCAGCATATGCAAATTACAGAGCTAGTAACCAGAAAGAAAAACCAATCTTAAGTGCTGAATTTGTTTTAAAAAAGAAGTGACAACTTTTTGATATGTTAAAATTATAAATAATAAATTGCAATTACAAAATGAGTGGAAAAGATTATGGACGCAGATGAGTTCCAAGCGGGTGAGGCCAGTGTGGACAAGAGTGATCATCAATGGCCCTAGGGAAGCTGTGGACATAAGCTTCTTCTGGATGAATTGAGTAGGTTTTAGGCAACAAACAGACAAACAAACAAACAAACAAACAAACAAACAACAGAAAAGGTGTTCCATTAGATTGCAGTCTTTGAAAATAGAACTCTATCATCCTTTCATTTTCACATCTAGCATAGAGCTGAGTACAAAATGTGTGACCTATAAATGTTTGTTAATTATGAAATGTTCTGGGAATATGCTGGAAATAGTGAACCGACTGCTTGGATGCAGTAGAAGGGTCCTATCATAAGTGGCAAATGAGTTTGTAAATAGATCTGTGCAAGACTGTGGAGCATAGTGGATGCCAAGAGAAGGAGATTGGACTTTGTATGAGATGCAGTGAGGACTTTTTCGAGTGAAAGACGAGCAAGATGATAAAGGAAGTTAATCCTTCAGCAATGCACATTAGAAGGGAAAAGCAGTGTCCTATATATAAATTTCTTCTTTTCTTTCTATTCATGCTGTTGCTTTCAATTTGGGTCTTTATTGCTTTTTTTGTCAGCACTTCTTGTTCAGATGCCTTTGATGGCTCCTCACCTTCTACAACACAGTCTCAACTCTTTAGGACCTCCAATATTTGTTTCCTGAATGTCTCATTTTCTTGCTCTCCTATGTGATTCATCCTCTCGTGAATTGTGTTCTCTACCAAGAAGCTGGTTTGCTCAAAATTTTGAGTCATACCCTTGGCCACCTTCATGTCTTGATTCATGGGGTTTCATCCTGTTGGCTTATCTGTGCCCATCCTGTGCTTTATGGCCCTGCCAAATATACTCTTCTCCTGCTCTGAGAAATCATCCCCTTTTCTTAATTTCTGAAGCAATCATTGTTCATCGGTTCTTTGAGCACCTAGTGTGTATTTGCATGCTTTCCTGTTCACCTCTTGTCGACAAATATCCCACTTTCTAGACTGTAATCTTCCAGAAACAACTCTTGAGTTCTTATATTTTTAAAATTTCCTCTGAGGCTTCAATAAATGCATGTTGTCCAAGGTGGGGACAGTGGAAATAAAGGAGAAGAAGCATATGCATGAGTGATTTTGAAGGAAGAATTCACAGAACTTTGCTGTTACTGACTTATCTAAATCCTTCATGGGGACTTATTTTTATTTGCATGCTGTTCAAACTCTTGAAGTAATGGGTTCCATATACAGCCATATGCCTGTGCAAAGAAATTCTTCCTTTTATTTATCCTAAATTGCCCTTTATACTGATGATCCTATTTAAAGCATAAGGTCTATATGCCTTTTAAAGGTTAGGGCACTGTTTAGCCAGACGCCCAAATATTTATATACTGAAACCTACATGAGTGTTGTCTGATTAATACCTGTCTTCTTGGGAAAGCTGTGAATAATGTCAACATGAACTACATTATTCCTGCTAAAAATTCATCCATTTAGTTTAACTTGCATGTAACGACACCTGAAAGTCAGGAGCTGTTTGCTGAGCTGTTGCAATACTGTTGTAGCTCATTCAGAATGAATGGCGACGAAGTACCTTCAGCATACCAAATGGGAACATCAGCATAAATGGGGGCTCCTGGAAACCTTTAATATTTGATAAATATAAAGGGAAAATGCAAAGGGTCTCAGATAAATCCTCGTTTGGAAAATAAAGACACCTTTAGTAATAAAATTGAATTGAGAGTTAAAACTATGTTATTAACCACATGTTTTACATTAATGCCAGTTGAAATTTATCAAAATAGCTAAACAATAAAGAAGGTGAAGATGGAGCCTTTAAACAGACCCAGGAAATGGGGGTGGGAAGAGAGAGGCACAATTTCTGCGTTCCCTTTTTACCTTTCTCCTTCCTCCTTTTCGATTCCTTTTCTCTCCTGTTACATGACTCTGTTTATGTTTTTTCTTCCCTCATGAAAACTTTTATTTCCCATGGTGTTTCATCAGCCTCTTCTCTTTCTCTAGTTGTAGATTTCTTTCTCCCCTCCGTGCTCCCTACTCTCTGTGAGTATACCCTTTCTCTACTTGTCAACCTTGAGACCATCTACTTTAGTCTCATCTTCTTACAGGTGAGTCTGAAAAGTCCGAGAGAAATTAGCTTACTTGCTTGAGTCGCCCAGAAGGTGAGTGATAGGATTTGTATAAGAAGCATCACAACCTAGTATTGAAAGGAACTGGGATGTCATCTATGCCATTTTCATCTATCCAACGAAGAAGCATTTTCTAAAATATCCAGAAATATTTAGCCTGTTTGAGAATATTTCCAGGGAGGGTAGCCCACTTCTTGGTTCGGTACATGATTATATTGTTGGAGAATTCTCATAGACAAGCTATTCTTTAGATTATTAAATTCTGCCTCCTTTTAATTTTCTTCCACTATTTCTACTTCTGTCTACTAGTGCTACAATGAAGTCTTTCTTTTATGTGCTTGCTTTTTATATATGTGATGAAGCAACTGAATTCTCTTAAGCCTTTCCTTCCCTACACCAAACATCTCCAATTCTGTTAATGGTTCCGCATGTCACATGGTTTACACTCCTGTCATCACTTTAGAGCCCTCCCCTTGGTGATCTCTAGTCAATGTCATAGGATGACAATGGGTTTTGACACAGTATTTCAAATAACATTTAGTGAGCACAAACTGTAGAGTCATTATTACCTATCGTAATCTCAAAACTTTATCAATTTATTAGTGCTCATCCCGATGTGCCCATATAATGTTAGCTTATTCTGAGATTAGATGCAGCTGAAACCCTCAGGTCTCTTCCATTTAAACTGTCAAGAATTCAGATCTTTCTCATTTCTCTTAACTGATTATGTAGATGATGATAACACTAACTTAGGTCTTAATCACTATTCCTATAATATTTGATCATTTTGGTTTTGTACCATTTTTTGTCCCAGAAATCTGGGCTCTTTCTAGGTTGGTAGCATTCACCTACATTCCTGTGCTTTAACAGGTCACTGACAGCTTCCTACTGGTCAACAGCCAACTTTGATCCATATGTAAATTTATTTTGGCTATGACTTAGTGTCCGTATTATTACAGTGATATCTGCCAGATGGAATGTTAGTGACAAAGTCACATGCTACAGAGCGGAATGGAGCATACCTCAGCTTATATCAGTTAAGCTTCATTGGATTACAAGCAATAGAAATCAATTGGAAGAATTTTTGTATCTTACAAAGCTAAAAAGGAAGAATGAGACAACCAAACCTCAGAATGGAAAATTCTATGGTAAGAGTTCATGATGTTTTCTAGAGATTTGTGACACCTAGTCTTTGGGTCTTTCCATCCTATTAAAATTCTTGGTGAAAAATCTGAGCCAACTTGGCTGCCACTGAGGTCCCTGGGTCTATCTCGGTTTCTGCCCTCCCACTCTTAGTTATCTCACTTTGCTCTGGGTCATGTAGTCAGTGGTGCAAAGTTTGTTTCATAAGTTTGTTTCAAAGTTTGTTTCAAACCAGAATCCAACTCCTGTGCCCTGGACTTCCTAGTGAAGGAGAAATATAAGCTAATCAGCCTCGACAATGCCTACTAAGGGCATAGCAAAGTGTAAAGAGAGTGCCAAAGGAAGAGAGTATGTTTACTGGAACATATGAGAATGTAACCTCATTAGCACATAAAGAAAGCAAGGTCAGGGCAGTAAAGTGATTGTCTCAAACAGTTACACAGTCTGAAGGGCAACCACGGGACTAGTGAGAGGTTTAAAGACACTGCAAAATGTACTTATACTGTAGAAGTGATTCTGCCATAATTTTACTGCCTTGTTTATTCGCCAACTAGTCATCAACTACTTATTATGTGTTTACCATATATGAGTCATTATCATAGGAACTAGAGAAACCATGTTGAATAAGACATGGCTTCTGAACACCTGAAATGTGGCTAGTGCAATGGAGGGACTTTAGTTTTAATGAATTAAAATGTAAATTTAAGTAGCATAAGTGTCTACTTATGCTAGTGGCTACCATATTGGACAGTGCAGCTTTAGAATATGTGGGGCCGTAATAGGTAGACGAGTGATGCAATTAAATATATATTTAATGATTCCTCAAGTGGAGGAATCATTAATATGGAGCTGTATCTATGAAATGCTAGGAAAATCAATCAAGTAAGAAAAAAATAAATTCATTGATTGATTTCTACACAGACCAGCCTTAGAATGAAAACAATGGTGATCTTGGGGTGGAGGATGCTTGTAAAACAGGCTTTTCTAGCACGAATACCCTTGGGATCAGAATGAATGCTGCTTTAAAACCTCTACTTCAGTAATAGTGTTAGTAACTTTTATATTGTGATACATCAGTAAAAAGATAATAACAAATAAAATCGTGTTTTTATTAAGGCTCCCTTCTTTCTTTAGGTTATTATGGTATATTTGAGTAAGATTTCTGAAATTCTGTGTATATATTAAGAATGTAATAATTAAAAAAATTCATCCTGGTTTATTTATTGGTCACTAGTTAAGTTGCAAATGATGTGGCAGCTAACTGGGAAATCTTAAATCTTTCATTAGCACAGGGTAGTCTCCAGAGAGACTGTGACTTCAACACACAAGTTGGATATATTCCAAGCTAAGGAGGATATCTTTCAATATTTTTAAAAACAACCACAAAAAACCAATCCTTCTAGCTCTGGAAGGGCTAAGGTCTTGCCTGGCCCAGTAGGGGTGGGACTTGGGCTGCGGTGGGGGGCATAGCATTTGCTCTTTGCCTGGGCTACTCGGTGTGGATTCACCTTCCTTTCTGCTCCCTGGAGCCTGGTTTGTTTTCACGCTTCATCTAGTTCAGGATTTCATGATGGACCTATGCCTCTGACCTCAGCTACTCTAGAGAAGCTGTAACCCTAAGAGCTGGTCCTGGAATATTTCATCTTACTAGCTCTCCCCCACTTCCTACCACCCTTCACTGGCCCCGGGTTAGGCTGACAGTCCAAATCCAGATTTGTGCCATTGGAGAATTATAAGCTCTAAGACAAGTCAGATCTTCTGTTGTTTCTCCTCTTTCACTTTTTCCTCCAAGTCTCAGGATATACACAGACTTCCCTCGAGTACACGAAGCCCTGGTCAGAAGTAGACAGATTTCCGGACACACATGGGATGGTTGGGAGCAAGCAGAGGTGCAATTTTTCCAGGTCCTTTGCAGAGGTGAGCAGAGCTTTTGGAAATCGTGTATACTTCCCTGCTTTTACATGGGTCTAGTCTTGGAAACTGGAGAGCAGGATACAAAATCATCCACGGGAGGGCAGCAAATGATTTCCTTTCTATCTTTGTTTCTCTTCCGCAGAGCTTCTATTTAGTCAAGAAATAAAAATTTGATGCTGATGGGAGGAATGGGAGAATGGGACCTGGGTTTCATTTCCCTGTGTAGCTTTCTTTTGCAAGTTTCCCAGGTATCCTTGTTAGTACAGCTTATTGTTGAAGTGTGGCAAGTCCTGGCTGGTGGCTCCCTGGTGCAGGCATGTAGGACGGAGAGGTCTGTGGAGACTGGGGCCTTCTTTCCACTAAGCTTTCAAGGTCAGGGTTTACTCCTAAGGCTAGGAACATCACAGCTCTGCATTTAGCACAGTATTTATAGATTATTTTTTGTTTCAACTTCCCTTGTTCTGAAACATCCTTCAGATTGTGCTTCTGACCAAATTATCAGACGCTATTCAGTTGCTCATTTACCTACAGAGGAGACTGAACACGGCTGGGATGTCTGGAGGGCAGAGGTCTTTCCCTCAGTGGTCATCTTGAGGAATGTTGCCCTGTCAGTGAATGGAGTGTGATTATTCCTGTGTTCCCACTGTGTGAAGCACAGACAGGCCTAGGTGCAATTGTGAGATTGGCTCTAACCCAGCATCCTTTGATCATCTCTTCTCTGTGCCCTTCTCTCTCATTTTTATTAAGAGAGGGGCTTTCTATAGCCTCCAATTCAAAATAACAAATATTTATTAAATACTTCCACTGGCAAGTCACTGCGTAGATGCTAGAAGGACCATGAAATGACACTAATAATGACAACTTATTTAATAAATGCGTATGTTCAGCTCATTTCATGACATTTCATGAATCCTGTGAACAATCCTCTGAATTAGGTATTATTCCCAATTTGCAGATGAAGAAATTGGGACTGTGAGAAGTCTAGCAATTTATCACTTAGCTGGTTAGCCGGGAGGAACAGGAATTGAAACCCAGGCTTGGCTGACTCCAGGACATTAACTGTGCTGCTATGCTGGTTTTCTTCCTAGAAAGGCCTTTAGTCTCAAAGACCTTGAAATTTAGTACAGTGGTTTTCCAACTTTTGTGCACATCAGAATCACCTAAGGAGCTTTTAAACATCCAAATGATCTATAGCCATGCTACCCTGAACGAGCCGGATCCCGTCTGATCTTGGAAGCTAAGCAGGGTTGGGCCTGGTTACTACTTGAATGGGAGACCATCTAGGAAGACCAGGTGCTGTAGGCGTAAATAAAATAAATAAATAAAAATAAATAAGGGATTGTAAACTGACAAGTTCCTTGCAATCTGTGAGGTCAACCAAGGGTTGCCTTGACTAAAAAAAAAAAAAAAAAAAAAAAAAAAAAACCTAAAATGGTTGGCTTATCCCAGAGCAGTTAAAACAGTGTGTGTGTGTGTGTGTGTATGTTTGGGAGTGGGGTGGTGTCCCAGGTGATGGCATTTTAAGAAGTGATTCCTCTGTGCAGCCCGAGTTGAGGAGCCTTGCTCTTGAGGAGGGAAAGGGAAGGATGATGTGAAGTCCAGGCACCAAAATGAAGAGAGGAGTAAAGAGAGGAGTATGTTTGTTCCGGTTGGGATCACCTGTCAGTGTTGCTCACCTCTCTCCAGCAGGCAGTTGACCATTTATGTCAAGGTGAGCACCTGTGTGCAGAAGGAGCTCCAATTTGGTAACAGTTATAATAACAGATTTTTTTTGAGTGCTTGCCCCTTGCGAGGCAGTTTAAAATTTTCATCTATATGAACTCTTTTAATTCACACTACAATCTAATGCAGTAGGTCCTCCCTTTTCATCAAAACTAAGATGCTAGGCAGTCTAAGATGCATCATTGTTTTACATATAATAAGAAATAAAGAAAAATACTACCAACTAATTGTAAGTCCCCATAAATTACGATTTTTTTTTCAGAGATGTTAAAATGTGAGAAAACATGCATCTTAAAACTAATAAAATATGATGGTGTTATTTCCACTTACAGATGAGGAAACAGAGGCAAAGAAACTTAAATAATGTGTCCAAGATCACTTGGCTAGGAAGCATATGAACAGTTACTGTGCCATCAATATTCTTCCTAAACATAATTTTTAATGGCAACATTAAGTTTCATATAAATATACCCTAATTACTTTAATTACTCTCCTAATCTTACTTGATTATATCTTGATGTAGTTTTTATATGTGTCTTTTCCCAGGGCATTGGCAGCCATACATTATGTGCTGACTATTTTACAGCCAATAATTCAGTTGAGTCATCTGCATGGATTCTCCATGTGTCTTATGTGGAATAGATGCTGGGACACTGTGGGCCTCTTGCAGAGCTTTCTCTTTTTCGCCATTTTATGTTGAACTCTGGATGGTAGGATGCTGATTGGCTGCACTTGGATGGTTTTATCATCCAGCATCTCTAGTCCATTAGCCTCATCTCAGGCTTTCCCTCTACACTCACCCAGCTGCTCTCTGAGACCTAAAGACCAATGGTTGTATAGTAAATCAGGTCTTGGATGCATTGTTTTCTTCAGCACTGGAAGTGAGTGGAACTTTGTGACCCGAGTGGTGACCACATCTGATGATCAGGAAAAAGTTGTTGGGGTTTTTTGATTCTGGGAGATCCAACCCTCTTCATGGCAAACAACTGTAGACACCTGGGCAGAATAGAGATAGAGGAAAGACTGAGACTGAAATCAGAACAGAATCACTGAGAAAAACTTTAGGGATGTTAATAAAAAGGGGGAGGACTTATGAAAGCCAAGTAGGTTTAAAATTAGGGCGAAGGCAATGTAGCACAGGCTTCTCAAACTTTTATGTGCAAGGAAATTACATAGAAGTCCTGACAAAATGCAGGTTATTATTCACTAGTTTAGAGTGGCATCTGAGAGTCTGCATTTCTAACAAGCTCCCAGACATTGCTGGTATTGCCTGTCCAAGAAAGATCTAGTAGAAAGAAGAAAAATGAAAAAAATTCTCAGTATAGAAAAAGGTAGGTAAATCTTGGAAGCAGTGCTAAAAGGTGCTGTTAAAGGAATTACTTTTCTCTGGACTGCTCTTACCAGCATTTCTCTAGAAGGAATAAAAGACTGTGAGGCAATACCCTTCCACCAGGCAGGTGTGTGGGAGGGAAATGCCTCGGGTTTTGGTCTATTTATTTAGTATGATTTGGCAAGTTGAAATCAGTTATTTTCTTAAATATTTCCCACTGAACACTCCCCTCTTCCAGTGGATTGGGATCCAATTTTTTTTTTTTAGCATCCCCTGTAAAATGATCTCAGAGGTTCATTCTTTGGGTAAACAGGGAATTCACTAATTTTGAAACCGCTTTGAGATTTTGCACAGATGCAATGATAGCCTAAAATTCATTTGAAGAGCAAAATAATGTTTGAAGACCTCAGATGGTCAATGAAGATGAGAAATACTTGGAAAAAAATCTATCTAAAGACTATTTCCCATTTAAAGCTATTACTTATTTTCATTTTTTTAATCATATGGCAAGACTTTCATTTTCTCAGTTCAATGTGGTAACCATTCTAATGTGAGGTTACTTCGACTTCTAAGAATATGCTTCTGGTTTCCCAATAAAATCCCGTTAATCCTAGAGGCACTCAAGAAACCAATGGTCTCCACTGTACCTACATGGAGGTCCATGTCTCCATTCCATCTGAGATAGATGGGCCCAGGACCACCATGACTTCCATGGTGAGAACTGTGTATAGGCGGTAATGAGAGGTTAACATCTCTGTAGATTTGTGACCCCCAACTACTCCCAGCCACTATTCAGATAGACAGTATCTCCTGTATCACATCTCTCTGTCATAACCTGGGACATAATGGTCAAGGTCCAAATAAATGATACCACTCAAGTTCAGCTGGTGATTTTTGTATCATAATAGTTACTTCAGATGTATGCTCCCAAGCTCTGTGAAATGCGGTGTCATATTTGTTTTGTGTGGGAACTGTTGATTTGTAATACTCATTTTCCAGGTAATTGTTTTCCTTGGTCTGGTATCACTACAAACCACTCCCTGGAAAGCTAATATTGTATCTTCTTCTTTTAAAGTGGTCCATTTTAGATAAGGAAACATGATTTCAGATTCTTATCCAAAGCCTATGCAAACCACTTTGGTTTAGAAAATTGGTGTGTAAATCTTACAGGATCAGGATTTTCTTGAGCACTTATGTAATTTCAGGTGGATCATAAGTATTCATGTTGTCTGTCCTTAGAATTACAAGCATTGCCTCTTGAAGCCAGCCTAGAATTGCAAATACCGGGCAGTGTTAGAAATGGAAAGGAGAGGTACCTGGATGTTTTGAACCCTAAACGTTTCCATGTTAACTTGAAGGCCAGTTCTCTTTGATGTCAAAGCTTAGTTTGTCCTCTGGAGCTCACCTAGCCTTGATAAAAGAGTTTGCCTGCTCTCCAGGAGCTGTAGCTAAAAGCAGCCAGATTGGGGTAATGCTGCATCTGCCTTGTCTGGTGAAGCTGAGCTGTGTGTGATACTCCTGGTAGCCAGTTACAGAGAAGGTAACAATGGTACACAAGTTGCAGATGTGTATGACTTGTCAGGGGAGAAATCAATAATAACTGCTACCATTTATTGTATGCCTATTGCTTGCTGGACTCTGCAGTTATTATATCATTTAATTCCTTCAATGGCCATGCAAGATAGGCATTATCATTCCCATTTCCCAGTAGAGAAAATCACAATTTGGACAAGAGAAGTCTTTCTGCCAGTATGATAAAGGGATTGTCAATACAGCTAGCTTTAACAGTGGCAAACTTTAGTTAGATTGGTTTCTACTTCTAACCTCTTCTATCCCTTAGTTGCTTTGTCTTTCCCCCTTCAGAAATCCGGAAAGGGTAAGAGGAAAGAAAGGAGGAGAAGCAGAAAAAGAGGATGATATTAATGGTTCAAGTTAGGAAAAGGACTGTGCAGGCTCAGAAAGTGGAGGTGAATGGAATAAAGTTGCTCTGCCTTAATCCTCTAGGCCCTGACATGCATGAGCATGTTTTCATGGAGGGAGGCATGAGTTGTCCGGCCAAATTCTTCTTTGGAACACCGTGGACGGCAGAGGTAGAAGAGAGGCTCCCTGAGCAAGCTCTCCTTAGCATCATCGCCTGCACCAAGGGTGCTGTGATGTTGAAGATACAGGAACCTTCCATTAGTATAGGGGGCACTCCCCTATCCTCTAAAGAGAGGCCAGTGGCTACTATTTTATTAACATTCAGAACGGAAGTAGCTTTTTCACTTTTTTTTTTTTTTCAGTACAAGGAATCAGCCTTTGAGGAAAGTGCTTCCTTTCCTTTGTTAGATCTACACTGTGCCCCAGGGGCAAAGACGCAAGCTGCACAAGGCTTCACAAAGCTGTGAGATGAAGCACCTCTGCCTCTGGTTCTGGAAAGTCGAGCATTCCTTCTGGAATCTTCCATAGAGGCTCAGGATTTGCAAGGCAGCTGTCTCTCTTCTTTGAAACTGGGGTTATTTGCTAAGCAAAGGCAGCACCATCACATCTTGCTGATGCTCCGAGCAAACATCAGTAGCAAATGATCCTCTTAAGCAAGTGCAAGTGGCTGGAGGCAGTGCTGGGGGCTAAAAATGCAGAATGGACTAAAACCAAAACAACTGCTCAACCTCGATGCCACTGCATCAGAGGGCCCCTTCAGAATACTGATGTGGGGAAGGCGCCTTAGAACTGGCAGGCTGATAGAGTGGGAAAAGGGCTTTCTTTCCTTATGAGCAAACTGCTCACATCCTGAGGCTCAGAGTCGGTGATTTCAGCTTTCCTGCTTTGTCTTTCTGGTTAGGCAGAGGCTTGGCTACCGAGGCCAGCTTGGATGAGGGTGTAAGAGGGCTGGACCTGAGATGAGAAGGGAAGTGCCTTCTGCACACTCCAGCTCTTTGATTTTAGCAAGCCTTGTTGCTTTGAGTCCGGTGGACCATTTCCCATCCTTTTCAATGGATGGCAGAAGTCCCGGCTACTCAAGTAAATGGTCTGTATTGTGATTTTGGAAATGAAAATCCTGGATATTTTTCATCTAATCCTTGTTTGTTCTTAACATCCTTGTCAGCAGTTTATTCTAAATCACAGGAATTCTCTTTCCTGATGGATGCCTGGCACAGGGCTCTTTGCATGGAAAGGGCATCAGGGAATGTTGGTGGCTGGTGGCACTTGTGTTACTAGGTTATTAGTAACACTAGGTTACTACTTCAACTGGGACACATAGAAGTGAGACCACTTGAGGATTCAGCTTCTTAATCATGGAGCTATTTGTCTGTATGGGGGTGGTGTGTTCCGATGACTGTTGGAATAGTCCATGGGATTTGATGTTGGCATTTTTCTGGAATCTCATCTCCTTTCTCTTCACTGGAGTCATTAGGGTCTTGTTCACTTCCCAGGTTGTCTGATTTCCAGCCTTTGTTGTCTCCCCTCCCCAGGGCTCAGTCTTCCTGAATGGCTGTAGTTTTAGCCCTGCCCTGGGCTCGAAGACTAATCCCATTTCCAGGTAGGAGAGATTTAAGTGGTTTTAGGCTTCAGCATCAAATGGCCTTTGGTGCTAGTACAGCTTTGATGTCATGCCCCAATTCTGATAACTGAAGTTCTGTGCTGGTTCTGAGCCATCTCACTCTGAGCTTTAGATCTGAGAACTGGGCTTCTGTCTAGCACCCAAGACCTAATCTTTATTGTTGTTTTCTCATTGCAGAGTTGAGTTTTTGTGTTATTTGCTTGTTATGTACTGTTTCAATAATTTTGCATTTATTCTGGTTTCTCCAGGATAAGGGTTCTGCTCTTATTAGATTCCTCCTCATCCTCTCTCCCTGAATACCTTCCATCTGCTGATAGATAGCTCTGATGCCGCCTGCCTGTCGGGGCTGCTGAGTTTCTCCTGTGTCCCTCATGACCTCTGATTTTCTGCCTTTATAGGTAACGTGTTAGCTCTTTTTGGACTCTGACTCTGAATGGCCAGTCATCTACCCATCTACCCACCCATCCACTCGCCCGCCCATCCATCCATCCATCCATCCATCCATCCATCCATCCATCCATCCATCCACCCACCCACCCACCTACCCAATCATCCATCTATCCAGGAGTTACTGAGTACTTACTCTATATGCCAGGCATCATCTTCTGTGACTATGCTTTTTAGAGACTGTGTGGCACCTGGCAGGCTGTGTTTCCTTCCAGCACTCATAACTGGGTTTATCATTCAACTCCACGAGTGGATCCAGGCACAGGTCATTTCTCTCTGATGTCAGGTCCTATTCTAGCTACTCTGTCTAGTTGTACTTTACTGAGATTTCTCATTTGCCCTTATATGACAGAATCTTCAAATCAGTTTTTTTATTCTTTTTTTTTATGATTCTGATCATCATCATGAAAATATTTAGTTTAACATTTTAAATTTGATTATTGTGAACTCCATGATATTTCTTGGACCTTGTTTATGAAGACTCAGAATTTAGTCAATGTAAACATGATTCTGTTGTTTTAGGTAGGCTCAAATTTCTTCTAAGTTGTACAATTAGTTCATATTAATTCTACTCCTATTCTTGTCTTGATAAATTTTAATGTTTTGTTCTTCCGAGAAATTTTGTACTATTTTGTTAAAATCTCTCATATTTTCAACACATTTATAAACGGAAAAAACAAGGTGACAAAGAATAAATGTCTTGCCAACTTAGGCAACCTAAGAGTGACAAGACTAGAGAGAAAGCCATTCAGTACTCTCTCTTCAGACTACTCAATAGGTAATTATTGTTCTGCTTTGCAAATAATTGTTTAAAATTATTTCCTTTGAAGTGGTAGATTTGTTCTGCAAGACAGTAAAATGATAAAAAAGAGTTAAACAGTTAAGACATAATAAAATTATTTGGTTTAAAGGAGTGTGAAAAGACATTTAATAATCTGAAAATACGGTAAAGGAAATTTTTTTTTCACTTAAAAATTAGTGGCATGTATAATAAATTAGTCTAAAAGCAAGTTCTACATGCAAATTAAGTGCTCAACTCAGTGAACTGATGGAATACATAAATATCTCAGGGAAAGGAGATTGGTCCTTTTTGAGGAAGATTATTGGAATATGAGTGATGTTCTCTGGAAGGCTGGAGGTCCCAGGATTTGTGGGGAGAGATTTAAAGACAAGCAAATGACACTGGAATCCTGAACACTTTCATTTAAACTTCCAGACAGTGTGTTCTGAATGAGCACTTGAATAGTTCCTCTGGGCAAAGTCCTTAGATGTGGTGGCTGAAAGCCAGTCCTATTATCTCCACAGTCCTCCTTCTCTCTCTTAAGCATGGCAACTGAATTCCTTGGATTTTGGGTGCAGTGTTTTCTCCTCTCCCATCAGAGCGCTTTGATCACAAACTTCATCGTCCATGTCGTTGCAGTACTTGGCTCTATAACCTCTCACGCGCTGCCATCAATGTACCCTCTGTTCCACCTTCTGAGACTGTATCACTTCACGTTTACGTGCGTTCATGTTTTGAAAACGCCCTTTCTTACCTCGGTACCACACAATCCCATCCATGTATCTTGTGCTCCCCACTCTATTTTGGAATGAGGTACTGCAGTTAAAAAGCCAGCAATTTTAGTTCTATGTATGTGGAAGATGGGACAGAAACATTTCCTGTGTCTTTTGTACATACACCTTTGCAGGGAACAAGGCATCAGAGAAGGAGGTTTCAAACAAAAGCACTTTCTTTTAAAAGCAACCTATAGTTGTTTTAAGTAGTTCATTAAAGTTTAAAAACCTAATTTTGCATAAATTTGGATGAGTTCATTCTTTTCTACCTAATTTTTTTTTTTTTTTTTTTTTGCAAATTGTTAAGACCTAACTGCTAAATTATCCATGTTCTTCTGCTCTTTATTATGGCATGGTATATTTTATTTATTATAGAATAGCATGACAGTATGTTATATGTTACTTAAGTATAATCACAATCTTTTGGACTCTCATCAAATTTATAATTATAATAGGTGCTACTTATTAAGCACATATATGTAAAGCAGTGATTTTCAAACTTAGGTGTACCTCTGAATCACCCAGAGGGCTTTTAGAAAAATCCCAATGCTCAGGCCATATCCCCAGACCAAGTCAATGAGAATATTGAGGGGTGGGACCCAGTCATCAGTATTTTTTAGAGCTCCTTGACAAGGTGTAGTAATGTTTGAGAACCAGTGATGTAAAGCTTTGCTACTCTAAGCTTGGTCTGTGTACCAGCAATATTGGTGTCACCGGGGAGCTTGTTGGAACTCTCGAGCTTCATCCCAGAGTACTGAATCAGAATCTGCATTTTCTCAAGATCCCAAGATGCTTTTATATGTACTTGAAGATTTGGGAAGCACTGATAGAAATGGAATGGCACTCTACTAAGCATTTTAAGGCCATTCATTCATAAACAATTGATTATCCTGCTACAGCTTGCTGGACACTGCTCAAATCCATCGCTACCTGGCAAAGTGGTATTTGAGCATTATTTTATGAGGAAATTGAGGCTTGGGCAGGCTAAATACCTCAGAAGAGGCTCAGCCAGGATTTGTACTGTGGACTTTGTTACTCTGAAACATAGCTTTTCCCACAACACCAACCTGTTTCTAAGCATAGTTCTTAGATATTTTCTACAGTAAACCAAATGAACAATGCTTCCTAAATCTTTACCCTATTAATAACATCTTTAATCTATTTATCAAGAACATAATTAAAGGTAAGATTCCCTGGTGAAACGTCATTCCTGGCAGAGAAACATTGTCGGTGATGAGTTCTTTTTTAGTCACCAATGCAGAAGGCAGGAGGCAGGACAAAAATATTCCCCTTTGGTTTGGAGTGAGTCCCAGGGGACACATCGAATATTCATTTTAAAGAGGAAATATCCTCAGTTAGTTGTGTAGGGCTCTAGTGTGCCTGACTTCCGGTAACTGGTCTGGAAGAACCAAAATTGCCTGTGGCGTAGCTTCCTGTAATTCAGCATCATTCTCATCATCTCGCTCAGCTGTTTGCCTCAAGGGCATCATTCTGGGTCTATTTGTTAGAAGATTTTGTGTAAGCAATTCACAGGGACTCTAGTAGCTAGGATGTGAGGGATATTTGATATGACTGAAAATGTGCTCAGCAATGTATGTTGTGTGTACTGTTATTATTTCAACTAAATAATAATCATAATGACCTGCCACTGTAGTTCTCTTCCACAAATCTCACACTTGGCTCTCTTGTGTCAGTTTTCTTCCCAAATTAGAGATGATTTTATTGGAACATTTCTAAGATATATTAGATATAATAAAATGGAATAGGTAAAATAAACCCTACCTTTTCACTTAATTGTATTTTTTCCTGTCATTAAAAACCATAAACATGCAACAGCTTTTCAAAATCATTTTTTAACAATCTGATCTACATCATAATTTACCTCACCATTATCATACTTTGGGTGCCTCACATTTTTTTTTCTATTTTATATGAACATTTTTATCCATAAACCTTTGTTCATAATTTAGATAATTTACTTAGGATGTGTTTCCCAAGTGGAAATAGTGAGCTAGAAAGTATGAATATTAAAATCAGAAAGGGAATATATTAATTTACAATGAAAAAGATAATTATCAAAAGACCACTCATCAATACATGCATTCTCTCCTTGTCATAGAAAAAGTACAAATATCTTGAAGGCTCATGATACATATTGTAAAGTTGCTTTCCAGAGTTTGTCCAAGTGTGCATTTGCACCAAACAGGGGGCATTTGAACACCAGCTGCCCCTACAGGACTTGTGATGGAGGTCAGCGTGGCAGGAGTCGATACAATTGGAAATTAACCCTAGCTCTGCCATGTCCAAACTCTATAATGTTGGTGATCATCTGTGGTTGCTTTCTTCTGCAAAAAAATTCAAGTTATTTAGCAAAAATGAGAAATCCAAGAGGATGAACCAGGCCACAGGCACAACTGGACCTAGTGGATCCATTGTTATCATATCAGTAAGATATCGTCTCCTTTCGCAGATCTTTTGTTTCTTTGGGTTCATTTTTTAGGTGAACTTTTTCTACTTTTTGGCAAAAGATATACTTGGATAGCTTTAAACTTAGATATTCCTCATAAATAGCAATCTCGGTTAAAATATATGAAGTCCTCTTCCCCTGTATCCAGACCAATTCCTGAAAATGTTACACATCCATTCCTGGACCAAGCCCTAGGTCCTGGGAGATGTATATTCTGATTGGCCAGCAAGATCACGTGTCCATTCTTGTGTTTGAAAATCCACCAGATAGAGAAGGAAAGCTACCCAAAGAAACAGTTGGAGGACAGAAAAAAATTAAATCTTGTGGAAGACAGAAATAGTTCATTGTGTATTTCTCTGGGCTCTGGACAAGATAATCTCTAAATTTCTTTTTAAGGAATTGGACCAGATAATCTCTAAATTTCTTTTAAAAAACTTTATTGACTTACCTGATTCTCAAGGTAACATGTGTTGGTGTGAAAATTAAAATAATATACACACTTATAATATAAAAGAGGAAAATCACTTAATCTCCAATTTAGTATGTATTTTCTAGGTTTTTTTCCCCTCACACATTGCCAATATTTATTTTACAAAATCTTATCTACCGTTGGGCTGCTAGAACAAAATACCATGGAGTGGGTGGCTTATAAACAGCAGACATTTATTGCTCCCAGTTCTGGAGGCTGGAAGTCTGAGGGCCTCCAGCAGGATGAGGCGAGGGCCCACTTTCAGATCTCATATTTCTTCTCAAATCTTCACATGATAGAAGGAGGCCAGGGAGCTCTCTGGAGCCTCTTTTACAAGAACACGAGTCTCCTTCACAAAGGCTCTACCATCATGACCAAATCGCCTGCCAAAGGTCCTACCTCCTCATGCTATCACACTGAAAGGATTTCAACGTGCAATTTTTTGGGGGGACACAAACGTTCAGTCTGTAACTAATAGTACGTTCATTTAAAATATATGATGTCAAGTGATTCACCAAAATGTTGTGTGAATTTCTATTCCCACTGACAGTTATTGAGAGGACTTGCTTCCCTATACTTTCATCAACATGAAACAAGATTGTTTTTTTTTAATCTCTGCCAATTCAACAGACTAAAATATATTTTTGTGTTCCAATTATAATTACCATTGACCAAATTCTTCGGTTTATCTCAAGGCTTATAGAGTCAATAATCACTTTCACAATTTCATGAAATGGACTCGATATGGTACAATTTTAAGGATTTGAGGGGCTGCACATGGGTCACGATAGTACATGACTGTAGCAGAAAGTTCTGCATTCATTAATTCATTCAACAACAATTTATTGAACACCTATTATGTGTAAGGCACTATGTTTGGTAGTGAATATAAAGATAGATATGATTCCAGTCCTCTTCCTTAAGGAAGGACAATGGATATTGCACTATTGATTACTAAATGAAAAGTAGGATGCACTGGGGATTTAAAATAGGGGGACAAGAACTTGTTTGGAGAATTGATTAAGCTTCTCTAAGAAAGGGACATTTCTATTGAAATCCAAATGATGAGTCGGCTATAGGAGTGAAGGTAGAGAAACTTTTGGGTGGAGGAAGGCTTGTGGGAAATATGGGAAGGGCTGGACATGAGAGGAGCATGATCCACTTAAAGAAGTCAAAATTGCCTGGAACAGAGAAAACAAGAATGGTAGTGGCTCTGCTGGACAGGTGGGCAGGGCCAGTCACGTGGGTCTAATAGGCCATGAGAGTTTGGGTCTTTTTCTAAGGGCAATGGGGACCTACCTTAAGGTTCTAAGCAATAAATTGACATGATTGTATTTGCATTTTAAAAAGATCACTCTAGATGGAGTGTGGATAATGGATTGGAGATGAGTAATACAAGAGTCTGTTGAGTTCATTAGGAGGCTGTTGCAGTGGTCTAGGCAAGACAGAGTAGTGTCTGGACCAGGAAAGGACAGCAGAGGTAGATAAACGAGGAGAGATATGGGAGATAGGTGGGAGAGAGAATCAATAAGACTTGGATTCAGGGATGAGAGAGTAGTAAAGGGTGTATTTGATAGAAGGCTTGCTTAGATGGCATTCAGAGTCCTTTGCACCTCTGAGGTGATGACATTCCATGAGCCTCGGGTGTATTAGAGTCATACAAATTTGAATTTTTTTTGTTAGGAAATGCACTTGGTTCTAGGGAGAAAAAGATAATTTTCAAACACAGGAAGAATCCTCAAAGCCAAGATAAAAATAAGCATAAAAATGATGATGATAATAATAATACTTGTGTATTATTTTTTCAGTATTTTGAAGCTTATTTATTTCTAAATAGCTTTATTAAGATATAAATGACATTCAGTAAACTACATATATTTAGAGACTACAACCTGATATATTTTGTCATGTGTATGCAACCATGACATCGTCACCACCATCAAGAGAGTGAACGTACCTATCACCCTCAAACATCTCCTTCCCTATCACCCTATCCCCAGGCAACCACTGATCTACTTTTCATTACTGTTGATTAGTTTGCATTTTTTAGAGTTTTATATAAATGGAATCGAACAACATTGTACTCTTTTTTGGGAAGAAGTCTGGCTTCTTTAGCTCATGAAGCTCTTTTATGTACATTTTCTTATCTAATTATGATAACAATAACCCTGTTATCATTAAACTGATATTCAAAGAGGCTAAGTTCCAAGGTCACCCTGCTTAATAGTGACAGTGATAGTCTCAGAGCCCACACTTTCCCCATCACCACACACAGCCTGACTGGGACGCACCCCACAGCACTGTCTGTGAGGAGCTTCATCCCTATGGCACGAGTCAAAGAGGAGGAGTCTAGCCATGTCTAAAGGGTTTGGAGGTTGTAATCATGACCTGGAGGATCTGATGATGAACTCCTTACCTCCCACGACAGTGTATGTGCGAAGAATTCTAGTGGCAGAGAAAACAGATACAAGTGGCCTGAAGTTTGTAGAATCTTCGATTGGGAAGCCATTGGAGGCCTGGGCTGCTGGAGACAGGAATCAGAAGAGATTGCAGAGGTTATTCTTCTCTGGTTTTGAAACAGAACCCAGGGCAGATTTGGGTTTAGCAGAAGGTGGGAGGAGAGGTCTGGCTGCCCACCTCTGCCTCAACTGGGGCAGCTCTGTTCTTATCTATTTCATATATTGTACTTTTGGATAAGATTTCTTTTGACTTAAGACCTGTGTCCTTAAAGTAAAAATCATCGATCTAGTTTAATATTCCACTTACAGATGAGGAAACTGAGGCCTCGATAAGGTTGCCAGATAAAATGCAGTCAAATTTAAATTTCAAATGAACAAGGAAAAATTTTTTAGTATACGTATGTCTCAAATGTGGCATGGGACATACTTATATTAAAAGTTATTCATTTTAGGGAGTATGTCAGATTTGGCTCAAATAAACTCATAAAATTTTTAAAAAAATTACTCATTTTTGCTGAATCTGACAGTGCTAGGCCTAGCACTGCTCTGCTCAAGAGAAGATCAAGGTTGATAAGGCACAGGAAGCGATATGTGGCTGATTCAAATGAACAGCGTCCTGTCCAGAAGTGGATCTTGGCAGCATAAAAGTACAGATCTTTCCTGGGGGGTGCCTAAAATTTTCAACAGAGCCACACTTGTTTAAGAACTGGAGTGAGAGAGGCTAGTGGATGCAGGCCCAGATGAAGCCAGTGACCCCACTATTGTTCCCCATTCTCTGTGTACCATTCTGTCTTCACCTCTCACCTGTGCCCTGGGATCTTGGGGCTGAGCAGCCCATGATACTTGGGATGATGAGCCATGTTATGGCTCCAACATTGGTACCTGGTGAAGGGGGCACACTGAATTCTTGTCCTGAAAGCTTCCAGTTTTCTCTCTGGAGCACGGGAGAAAGGAGAGGAGAGGGTGAGAAAAGAGGCCTGAAAGTTAACAAGCAAAATCGCTCAAATGATCTCTCGTCTTATTCTTCCCTGACTTGGCCTCATTAACACAAAGAGGTTAATATTTGGCTCTGGAGCATGGCAGGACTGAAGCTCTCTCCAGGGGCTCTGTTAAATGTCATAAATTGTGAGAGCACAGCTTGAGGAGTTTGTGAATGGCATCTGAGCCTGAGGCCATCTAGTAATATTTATACTGTGGAAGTTCAGCTTTTTTCCCCCTTTAAAAAAAGTTTCTGATTTGTTTCAGAGGTTGTCCATCTTAATCACTGTTTTTGGAGCTCTAATGGGGAAAATTCTCAGGTCCCAAATGCCAGGGGAAGGCCGTGGAAGAAATGAGACTTTGCACTTGGGGAGGTGCTTACAGGAACTCAGATTCTGGATCTTTTTTCCTACCCAGCACCTTCTTTCTGTTTGGGGTACAGTTAGGAAACAGGTCTCTAACTGTCATGGGCAAAGAGAACCACACTTACTTTTAGTCTATAAAGCCCAGAGAATAGAATTAAATATGCCTATTTACCTATTCCAAAGGGCGTAAACTATTCAAGAGGATGATAGAATATTACCAATAATAATGAAAAAATAACTAATGCATACCTAGGACTTATTTGCCAGGCCCCGGTTCTAAGTCATATTTAATCCTTCATACAATACTGTGAGGTACGTACTGTTATTTTCCCCATTTTAAAGGCTGAGAAAATTGAGGCTGAGGTCTTAACCACTAATCTCTGTTATAGATCCAAGGAGATCATGCTAGCTGCTCACACCTAGGCTGGCTTCTGAACCCCATAGTCTGGCATTCCAGAACCCTCAAAATTTATCCCCAAGCTGCCTTTTCATTTTTATCTTGCATGACTCATCTTTAGGCACAACTCAGATGTGGCAGGTCTCACTGTCCCTGAGCTCATCATCAAGCACATTCTCTGAGATGCTGAGTCCATTGGGTATGTTGAGAATATTGCCTGCCCATCTCTTCGTAAAGAAAAAGAATTCCATCCACCCTTGCATCAGGTCCCACCTCCTACCCAGGTATCCTCCTGGCCATTCCGGACCATTGAGATTTCTCTCTTGGTCTGAATTATTGAAGAACTTCTATTCAGTCAGTTAAGCCTGTACAGCCCTGAGGTTGCTTTGTACTGTAACTCAAGTCTGGTGCTGTTTCTTAATGACTCATCTGTCTTCTTCTCTAACTAAATTATAAGCTACTGGAGGGAAGAGGCTTTATATAAACATAATTGTCCCTCAGTCAGAGATACTGAAGGATAAGGGACGGGGAGATTTATTTTATACCTGCTGACACATAAAAGAATCACAAGAGAGGTGAGTGGTGCTCTTCATGGACAACTGGGATGCTCTTGGTGTCTCTTGGATTAGGCACGGTCTAAAATTTAATATTGAATATAAGCAGACAGCTCTCTCACTTATGCAATGCTGGTTTTATGGTAATTTTATTTTCCTCAAATTATTTCATAAAACATAATAAGATTTTGGAGTTGGAGAACGTTTGTGTTCTTACAGGAACAAAGAGTCAACTGTTGCGAGCAGTAGCTGCTCTAAGGAGGTCTTTCCCTTTCGTTCGGGCATTATTTTGGTGACCATAAGACTCATGATGCATGAGTTTATCTTATGTCAGTATTATTTTCCCATTAATTGCTATGAGTTCCCACTAAGTGCCTTTCCCATTAATTGCAGAGCAGTGATTTAGGAGAGACTAGAAGTCTGACTAAAGATGTGAGGGTGAAGTCCGGTGGTGCCAACATGGACTTTGTGTCTAGCTATGCATGGTTCATTAGATTGAGCTCATGCTTATTTTTATAATGCAAAAGTGCATTCTGAGAGGGGACTAAAAGGAACAGAAAATTATGCTGAAATATTCTTGATTTTCACTAAATATGAGTTTCGCAAGACCTTTTCAGTTGAGTGTCACAGGAAGTACTTGTCATTTGTAAATCTGGGTAAGATAAATCGAAGGTGAAATATTTCTGGAAATGCGTAAGAATTTTGGGTCTTTACCCTTTGTGAGGTCGCTCAGCTCACACCTATGGTACTTCTAGCCTCCTGGCCTGTCATTAGCTTTCCTCATTGTCCAGAGAGCTGTTTGTTCTCATGACAAGGGGGAAGAGGCCTTCTGGGGACAGAGAATAATGACTGCTTTTCTTTTATATTCATCTTAAAGATCAATAATCTATATATAGTTTCCACATTGGGCCACAAGTATAAGTAATTACAAAATAACAAATGTGCTAAGGGTGGCCAGGACTGTTCAAAAGTAATTGTATAGCTAACTTCTCTAGGCTGCCTTCACTCTCAGATGAAACGAAATAATTTGAAATATAACATTAGATTTCAGAAGGGACAGTTGAGTCCTCTTCTGTGTCCCTGTAATAGAACTTTTTTCTTTCTCAAAATGTAATGAACAGATAACAGTGTTAGGACCTCAAACAAGAGCAGGAACAAGAGGGATTGAACACCGAGCCGAGGCAGGGCTGCCGCTAACTGCCTTTGTGCACGCCTCTGTTAGAGTCCTGCCACACTCTCAATGTCTAGTTCAAATGCAGCTTTCTCTCGAAGACTTCTGTGAACTTAGTTACCTGACCCAAACCATAGCACTTTCTACTTCTTTAGTAGAACTCAGTAAAATCTGTCTTATTTTATGGCTATTTGATAATAAAAACCTTTCTATATTGCTTTATAATTTATATAGCATTTTTCATATATCTTATTTCATTTTAATCCTCATAATTTTGGGAGGAGACACGGTAATGCAAATTTATAGTTGAAGAAACTAAAACTCAAATAATTTAAAATAAGACTTTTAAACTCAATACTTAGAGGAGCCAAGTAAATACAAACACAAAGTAATCTGTTCAGGAATGTATAGTCAGCATAAGCTAAACTATGTGCAGTACTAGAGTGATCCCTAAATCTTGGTGGCTTGTATCAGTAAAGCTTTATTTCTCAATCAGGTTTCATGTTCACTGTAGGTTGACTGTTGCCCTGCTCCATATATCTTAACTTTGGGATTGAGGCTGACCACAGGGACATTGGTAGAATGAGGCGAAAGATAATACAATACAACCATGTGATGGCTTCTAAAGATCCTACTTGGAAGTGCTGCATATCTCTTCTGCTCATAGATTAAAACATGTCCTTTTCCTTGGGCTTCGCTAGTAGACCTGCATGAACCAGACATTCACTCTGCATTAGGGGTTGGCAAACTAATGCTTGTGGGTCAAACCTGGCCCATTGCTTGTTTTTGTATGACTTTGTGAGTTAAAAATGGTGTTCAGATTTTTAAAAGGTTGAAAAAAATCAAAAGAAGAATAATATTTAGTGAGACACAGAAATTACATGAAATTCAGATTGTAGTGTTTTTGTGAATACTGTTTTATTTGGACAAAGCCACTCTAATTGTTTGTGTATTATCTAAGGCTGCTTTCCTGCTATAATAGCAGAGATAAGTAATGGCCTAACAGCAAAGTTTAAAATATTTACTGTCTGGTCCTTTACAGAGAGTTTGCTATTCCCTGTCTTATATCACTGGTCAGATATCAACTTGGTCAGGCAGGAGCGCTATCTAAGTTAGTGTCAGCTGTGTGTGGGTTTGTTTGTTTGTTTGTTTTTCAGTTTCTATGGACAATGTGTTTGGAATCCAGGGCCACTGTATACAACTGTGCTTACCAGGGGGTGTTGTTCAAATAGCTTCCAGTGTGACTGGAGCCCTTGAACTCATGTGATGGAGCAGCAAGGCTGTTAGGGTCTACATGCAGGAGATTTCTTATGTCTTACTTGCAGCACTTTCAAAATGGAATATGAATTGTGACTAATGCAAAAATACCCTAAATTATATTAAAAAGCAAATGATAGCCTATGGGAAATATTGGCAACAAATATGGTAGACCAAAGAATATTTTAATGCATAAAATGCATGAAATGTCTCTTACAAATTAATAAGAAAAAGGGACCTTCTTAAGTCTCTTTTGCACTGCTTGAAATTAGAAATGGGAGTTGGGTTGGGCTTGTAAATGGAGAACCAGTGGTCTCAGTCAGGGGACTTGTTTTGAGGCTGAAAGCCAGCCTGAGACTCACACTGTTGATGGGGATTTTAGGAAAATATTCCCATGGGGTTTTCCTTCTTTCTTTCCTAATGGCTTATCTTTGGAATATCAAGGACTTTGATCTGATTGGATGAAAATCTGAGGTGATTAGAGAAGAATAGACATGATAAAGAGCAATTGAAGTTGGACTTGTGGAGAGAATTCCAAAATGAAGCAGAAATTCTTGCAAAGATATAAAATTATGAATGTTGAGAGAGACACTAAGAATGTAAAGATTATTGTTCATATGATACATTGCTTTCCAATTTCAGTTAAAGAAAATGAGTACAAACCTATTCTTTAGGTTTAGACCCTTTGCAAATAATCTAAAATGATTTATTAAGGTGAACATTCATTTTTATTAGTTTGTAAAATTACTACCACTGTAACCCTTTCAGCAATGCATTAAAAATTCAGGATTTTCTATAGTTGTGACATAATTTCCACTATGGCATTCAGTGAAAATAAAATAACGGTGCCAACTCCCTGAAGCCCACAGGAACTGTGCCATATTTGCCTCTGTCTCTCTGATCCTCAGCTCAGGGCATCCCTCCTTCTAGTGGGCCCTCGAAAAAGGGTTGTTGAGCTGAACTGAAGGATAAACATTTTATTTGATTTTACAGCTCTACTGAAGTATAATTTATATTAAAAAAACTGCATGCATTTAATGTACACAATTTGCTAACTTTGAACATATGCATATACCTGTGATGCCAGCACCACAGTCAAGTTAATAAACATATCCATCATCTTCAAAAGTTTCTCGATAACATTTTTAATTGAATGTGCTCCACTCTTAGAAAATCCAAATAACACAGATACATATGATGGTGGTGGTGGTTTGGATGTGAGGGAAGTTAAACTTAATACTACGAATGATTTCTTATTTTACATAGTAAAAATGCCCTTAAAGAGAAAGTTCCTATGTTGAATTAAAAATAAGATTCTACTTGGGGAAATTAATCTTTGCATCCCTTTTGGGGGACGTGTTAATTTTATAAACTAAAAAACATAGATATGACTTTTTCAATTAAAGTCATTAAAAAAAAAGCTTGATTTTTCTTGAAGTATCAGAGAACATATTGTTCTCTGACAGTGATGAGGAAAGGAACTCCTTCAACCCTGCCATGGACCTAAAACTTAAATTCCTAAGACAGAAATTCTAAGCCTTCCTCTTGCTCCCCCACTGAAGAACCTCTACTCGGTTACTGCACCCTTGGACATGTGGGGGAGCCAAAGTTTTGGGGACAGAAAGTTCCTGGACAGGAGGTGTTGGTGTATCTTAGCCCCATGTCTTCCCAGAACTGGTCATTCTTGGTGTGGGAGTTCTTCTCTTCAGAGAAATGAATGTCTCTCTGGGCGCTTGTAGGCAGAGGCAAGACATCAGTAAAGAGATGATACACTCAGAGAAGACAATTCCTAAAATATAACAGATGGCAGTGAGTTATTCACTGTTGGGCTGTAAGATTCAACCTTGTTTGTATTGCTCTGGGATTACTTATTTACCAATGCTGAGAGCTATGCCACTAACGTATTTGAAGTATCTTTTCTGGATCAGCAGACATATTTCACAATCAATATTGGAGGCCGCTTACAGACACAATTTTCGCCACAAAAGTAAAGTAGATTAGGTCTGAGCTTGTCTCTTGGTCAAGGAATTTTCCACTGAGATAGAATAAGGTTCTTCACACAGAGATTGAATTTTTTAAAATGTCATCTGTGTTTCTAAAATTATTTCAAAATATCCGTATTATATATTGATTTTATAGCATATGATATGTAATCTGGCTCTCTCATACCTGCACTTCTCCCAGTCCTACTGTGTGGATCCTGAAGTCCAGCTTTGCTGAATCATTCACTTTTCCCTTTCTACTGCCTGTGGTTATTTGCCTTTGTGTCTTTCCTTCGCCTGAAATTCTCCCGCCCTCCACAAGTGAAACCTGTCTTTTCTTTAAGACCCTGTTATGGATGGTGTATAATTTTGTCCTCCCAAAATTCATATATTGAAACTCAATACCCAAAGTGATGGAAATCAGAAGCGGAACCTTTGGGAGGTGATTAGGTCATAAGGGTGGAGCACTCATGAATGGGATTAGTGTCCTTATAAAACAGGCCCTACAGACCTCCTAGTCTTTCCCACATGAGGCTGAAGCAAGAAGATGGCCTTCTATGAGCCAGGAAGTGAGCTCTCACCAGCCACTGAATCTGCTTGAGCTTTAATCTTGGACTTTTCAGTCTTTAGAACTATGAGAAATAAATGTGTGTTGTCTATAAACCATCTAATTTATGATATTTTTCTTAGAGCAGCCCAAATGGATTAAGACAGACTCTGCTCAAGTACTGATTCTCCATGAAGACTTTTGTAGCGTGATGGGTGCCTACCCCATTCCCTTAGCCCACCCAGGGGACCCCCAGGCAGGTTCCATAAACTCAAACTCCCCACTTCTCTTACCCAAGAGTATTCTCTGGCCACAAGCAGGGAATGGGAATTAATATCTTAGGAGAGACCCTTAATCTTGAGAGGTAGGAGTTATGGGACCAACACTTCAGCTTCCTCCTTCTCATTTTGATGGTTCTGAGGGATGTTCAGCCTCTCCCAGAGACTCCCCATGGGGGTGAGCCCCAGTTGCTTATAGCAGTAACTGCTCATTAAAGTATCCTGTATTAGTTTCCTTCTTTTTGCCACTTTGACCCCTGCTCCTTGTGCTCACTGAGATCTTCTCCTTCCCAAATAAACTACTTGCATTGAAATTCTTCTCTCAGGATCTGCTTTTGGAGAAACCTAAACTTTAGACAACTTCCACTATACTCCAAATGCCAATAATATCTTTCCATTCCTGAGACACATGCCATACTACCTGTATTTTTCTCATTGCACCTATTATATTTTACCTCATCTTAGAGAAAGTAATAGATGTGACTTATCTCTTCTAATAAACTATAATCTTTTTGAGGACAGGATGCCACATTGTTTAACATAGTACTTTTCACAGAGTAGATATTCAATATCTACATATTGAATAAATGAATAAGTGAATGATAAATAAATGAACGAATGAATGACAAAATTCCTTTGCACCTTGTGATTTATCAGCAGGTTTAGGCAGAGCACATCCCAGAGGCTCTGCATTCCCAGTCTTTTCACACAGAAGAGGCTCAAAGTGTTAGTGGCATAAAAAAAGATATTTGACTGAAACAGAGCAATCTGCAGGAGGAGCCAGAGATTTTACTGGACCCGTGTCCAGTTCAGAGTAGCTTGATCCAATAGTATTCCAGAAGCCTGCATGTTCTGCTGACTTTAGAGGCTGTTGACAGCCAAATCCAGTTTGCTGGGGCCTCTTGGAAAAAACCAAAACAGTCTGTCAGTCTGGGCTCTGTCCCTGTCTCAGTGAATGAGCCTCAGGATTGGCCGGCGGCAAGAGAGAGGCCTGGCTCCCTGACAGCTGTCAGCTGCCCATGGACAGTGGGAAACCAACTCAAGTTGTAGCCTATAAAATTCAGACTACTCTGAACCACTGAGGGAAAGCCTTAAAACCCCTCAGAGTGTGCCCTAGGGCCTGATCTCAGCCTGAAGAAACCCCTGGGGGGCTGGGACTTGGCCGGACTACACTAGGGATGGATAGGTGAAGGGAGCTCAGAAAATTCTTTGGGTTGCGGGAGTGTTGAAAGGACAGTGATTCAGGCTCTCAGCTGCTTGAAGTATTTTTATGCTGGTAGACTGTGTCGATACAGTCCAGGGTGGTAGAAGGGGTTACAACTCCTTCCTTGTGTCAAGGGATTGCTTAGTGTGTTAGGAAAAGACGTCACCAAAAAATGAGGTGTGCAGGTCAGGGCACTAACATGCATTAAGTGACCACCCAGTGCAACCTCTTGCAAGGAGTGGATGTGGGAGCTGAAATCACTGAGGGACAGTAGAAAAAGGCAGACCTAGGTCTGATGCTTGTAAGTCCTGGGCCGCATGTAAATTGCATAAATTGCTCAGTCAGTTGTTTTCCCTGTTATTGGAAACAATAATGACAATTTAGGACAATTAGGATTGTGAAAGTTAAGTATATAAAACACCTGTTCATAGTAGATGTTCAAAACATTATGACTTTTCTTGTCATATTTTTCCATTTCTTTCTCATTTCCATTACACCTTGAGAGAAAGAGTAATAAACTAGAAAGCAGTCCTGAAGTATCTAGTATTTTCTTCTTATCACTAATAAACTATTGACTGGTCTGTTTTTAAAACACTACAGTGGCACCGGCAGTACGTAGGTTCCAGTCACTTGTCAAGGGCAGATCTAGGTAGGGAGCCTTTTGTTTTAATTCTTCTTGTGGCCTGTCTAGGTCCCAAGCTTTGGGTGCCTCCTCCCACCCCTGTGCCTGGGCTGGACCAGCTTTGACCTGAGACCCTGAGCTTCTGCCTGAGAAGTCTCCAGGGAAGCCAATGCCCTCAGGTACATTAAATCACCTGAGGCAGACCCCTTAGTGGGACTTGGGAGTTTCTGAAAGTGGAAAAACTCGAAAGCAGTCCAGTCATTGGAGGCAGTCTTATACATTCCTGCCTCCTGAAAGGAAGAAAAGAGTGATACTTAATTAAAAAAAGAGACAAAATCCTCTGGGAGCATTCTATGCAACTCAGAAAAGACATAAAAGATGTCATAATTTTTAGTGTGAAAAGGTAATAATTTAAATATATACTTGACAACAGAGAAATAAGAATGTTGCCTAGGGAATGAACTTTAATACTTTTATTTTTGTTGGGAGGTTGGGAACAATGAAGGGAAAGTAAACATTTGTGAGCCAAATGTGCTTTGTTAAGGAGAGAAAATAAGTTTTAAAAATCTCTTAGTACAGATAAGTGAAAACTTTCTTCTGTCACAGCTTCTTTTATAATGTTGGCAACTATACTTTCTACTACTTTATTAACTTATCTACATATTCTTTTAAAAAGATTTGTGCCTCAACAGAGCAACAGAGGGCTTTGTGTGTTTCTATTGATCTCTGTCAGTAATACTGAGGTAAACTACACTTTGATATAATGACATACAGTGTTACAACCTTGTCTTGGTATACACATCTATTAATCAGTTGTTATGGGTTAGATTTGTATGTTTTACTGCTATAAAGTGCCAATGAAAATAACTATGTTGGCATTCCAAATACTCTTTCTTACTTTTGGTCAGTGAAATGACCTTAAAATGCTTATGTATAAAAAAAATGAGATGTCCAGAAAAAAAATATTATTCCCTCTCTTCCAGCCTCAGAATTGCATGTGAACTTAGTTATTGTTTAAAACGATCTACCACTTTGAATGGGGAGAATGATATGTGTACCTATGGTTGCCATAGCGACTGCAATTAGCCTTGGCGGAGGGCATGAGGGGCTAGGGTGAGCATGCAGATGGGTGGGGGCAGAAGCAGGAGACGCCTTTCCACTGGAAGGTCTTTAGAGAGTCAAGCTAAGATTAGGGAAGCTCATGTCTCCATCAGTCCATAGAACCATGGGAGGTATGGGAGCTCACAGGGTGCCTGTGGGTAGCAGGAGAGGAAAAATGAAAGGAAAGAGAGGTCAGATAGCTTGGCACAGTCTAGCTCCTATCAGTCATGAACTTGCCTAGAACAGATCAAAAAGGCCCTAAATGCTCATGAGCCCAGGGTTTAGAACCTTGAGATGGGGAGATTACCCCGGATTATCCAGGGATGGAGGTTCGATCTAATCACATAGGTTCTTATGAGTGGAGAACCTTTCCAGGCCATCGTCAGAGAGATGTGACTACAGAAAAGTGGTCAGAGAGATACAACCTTGCTGTCTTGGAGGATGGAGGAAGAAGGCCATAAACTAAGGGATGCCAGGAAAAGGATTCTCTCCTAGAGCCTCCAGGAAGGAACGAAGCCTTGCAGTCACCTTTATTCTAACCCATGAGACCTGTTTCAGACTTCTGACCTACGGATCTGCAATAAATTTGCGTTGTTTTAAGCCACTCAGTTTATAGTAGTTTGTTACAGCAGCAATAGAAAACTAACGCAGGAGTAAACTGGATTAAACGACTCCAGATCTTTTATAGTGCTTTCGGTTCTGGGATTCCTTAATTCACACTGGTTAATTAAATGCCTCCTCCTTTATGAATAATTTCCCCATTAGCATCGCATATTTCCAGAGATCATGACACATATTTAATTCAAGACAAGCAGACTCAATGAGTTGGCTTATCTTAATTTTTATAAACATTTTCTCATTGGTCAGTTTTTTTTTTTTAATTTTTTATTTTATTCTGCTCACTCAAAAGAGTCCAGTTCAAACACACTTCCTTTGAAACTGAGTTCATGTGTGTATCTCATGCACATCATCAGGGTTATGTGCTTTAAGACCTTAGGAAATTAACTTTTGTATGTTACCTTTTAGCTGCCAGGACGGGTCACCGACACCTTAACAGACAAGATTTAATTAAAGCTTAAATGAAAATGTTCCAGTGTGCTCCTCAGAGCAGACCAGTCCTGGCTGAAGAGGGCTCAGGATGGCACTGCCTCTGAGAGTCAATTAGTGGTAGAACGAACCCTGGGAACGAGAGCAGGGAGTCATATCGACCCAGGTCTCACTGGGCTGCTCTGTGAAGGCATTTCCCTTGAAAAATGGCCATGAAGCAAAACACCCCCAAATAATCGTTTTTAAGGATAAAAACAAATATCTATACTAAAAAGACTAAAAGATTTTGAAAAGGTCATTGGGTCTGCCTAATTTCTTCCTAGAGTGTTTTACTTTACCTGTTTTGCCCCCTGGAAAGAAAGAGAACTTGCAAAGAGAAGCATCTACTTTTCAAAGACAAAAACAAATTAAATTTCCACTTTTCAACAGGTGAGATGGTCACAGCCACTGAATCATGAATTTTTTAAAAATCACTGTTCCCTAGATCTCTTTTTACCTCAAAGCTTTCCGGAATCTCTAGACAAGAAGATAAATATAAGGCATACCACTCTATTCTTTTTATGTCATTCCACTGAATTAAATTCAATTTATGTTTATTAAGCACCTATTATCGGTCAGGCATTGTACCAAGAGTTGAGAAAACAAATCAATAAGATACAATTTTCACCCTCAAAGGACTCACCATCCAGCAGGAAAAACATGCAAACAAATTTCAGTTGAGGGATTAATGCCACAAGATTAATGCCATAAAGTGCAGAGGGAGCAGAGAAGGAAGGGACTAATCAAGGGGGCGGGGAGGATATCCAGGAAGGCTTCCTAGAGGAGGTGATGTCTTTATTGTGGTTTCATTGTGATTGTTATTTTAACAAGCTGCAAGGGGGATAGTGTTTTGTAGGTGGAAGAAACAGCCATGCAGGTGCATTCTCACCCACCTCTGAATGGCTGACTGGAGCCCTTCAGAGCAGACTGGGGATGAAAGTGTCATAAATATATAGACCATGTACTCTGTTTCCAGAACGACCTGCATGTGAATCTTGCCACAAACTTCTTATGTGAGATAAAAAATTACTTAACTTTTGAAAGCCTCAGATTCCTTTTCTGTATAATGGAGATACTAGTAATGCCTTCCTTATAAAACTGTTCTGAGGATTAAATGAGCTAATGCTTTGCATAGTACTTGGCATCCAGTAGCAAACAGTATTGGTTATTTTTATCCCTACCCTAAGTTTGCTCCTCCAAGAACTCGAGGGCAGCTCTTTCTATTACTACAAGTCTGCTTAAGTCACTAAAGTGTCATAGATATTAACCTATTTCCTCTCTTTAGCCAAAGACACTGGAGTCAGAATTGATTAGGCATGAGCAGTGGTGCAACCAGATGGCCTTTGTGGCTGAAACAGATGACAAGCAAGTCTGGCTTCATGGGCATGTGACCTGTGTAGTTGCACAGGGCCCCGTACTCAGCAGGACCCCCATGCTTGGTTTCTGCTGTCACTGTCTTGAAATTCTTAATTTTTGAACATGGGACTCTGCATTTTCATTTTGCATTAGACTCTTTGAATTATGTAGCCAATCTTGGTGACGAAGTTGTCTCAGGGGTGGCTTCTCCCTTTTATGCCACACTCTCCTATTGCTTAGGGACTGTGAGATCACACCCCTCTTGAGATTCTTCCTGGGGGATGGGCTGTGGCACCTCTTCCTATGGGTTCCTCAAGGTTCCTGGTACAGTGCCAAGGCAGGGCAGAACCCCTTCATCCACCAGCTCATCTGGCCCTATTTGGGAGCATTTACAAAGATGAATTTGGCATAACTTCTGCTTGGGGTAGCTCATATTCTAGAGATGGAGACAGTGTATATAAATAAGTAACTACAGATTGATACAGTTGGTGCTAGAAGCAGGATACAGATGTTGTGAGATGTGCAGAGGTCACATTTATTGAACATTTATGACCTTTGGTGTGGTCTTTCTAGGTTCTCTTGGCTGGAAGAATCATTTTTTCTCATGATTTATCTCCCCGAATAAAGATCCAGGGAAGGGAAGTTTTGATAGTACAATTCTTGAAAACTCAAAAGGCACAAAACTCAGACGTGTTCGGGCAGAGGTCTTCTGCCCCTGAAATCTTACAGCCCGTTTTGGAAGTTCCGCCTCCCCAAACAGTGAGAATGGCTGCTGGTAACTCTTCAGTCTGGCAAACAGGCACCTGAAGCTGACAGGGGGCCTTAGTCATTATGTCCTTAACATATTTTTAAATAGCACTTCCCTGGGTAATCTCATCCTTTCCAAAATAAGTACATCTCCTTCCTCCCTTGGGAAAGTCTTGAGCGTTATCTTTGCTAGAGGTGAAAAGATTCTGAAAGGAATATTTATTCAATGCTCTCCATTACAAAATGTTTTTACTGGTCAGTCAAAGAGATGTTTAGCAGATTTTTAGTTAGTTTTTTTTTTCCTCCTTCTGGCAAAAGAATGGTAAATATTTAGACTGAAAAGTAGCCCCCAATAGAAAAACTGTTATCTCTTCATACTAAGCTCCATTAAGGCACGGCTCATATCCTATTGATCTTTGTCTCTGCTATAACTAGCACAGTGCCTGAGACCTGGTAAGAGATCAGAACAACAGGTGTTGAAATTGAGCAGAATAATAGCAGAGTGGGAGTGAATGCCTGTAGGAACAGGAGTATCAAAAGGCAATTTTGAGAGGTATAACGGAGCTTCTATAGTGTAAGCTGCTGAAAAGTAGCGAACTACACCAAGCTCCTGGTCAATTCGGGTTCCTAGAGTGAATCTACCTTTGGATACCCAAGTTATGCCTCCTTGATGCCGAGCAATCTCATTAACCGATTTTGGCTTTCCCTGAATGGATTAGTTGTGCGCATCTCATGTGGACAGGACCGCGGCACCCTCCAGCTTCTCTTTAGTTGCATAACTTGAGGCCTGAGCCCTTGTCCAGAATATTTCCCAGGTGACTTGTGTTGCATGATTCTATCTAACCTAATAACCTTTCCAGGCAGAAACAAGAGACCTCGCCTCACTTACAGCCAAGGCACGAATATGCACATCTTGAACAGAACAGCAGTGGTCTTTCAGAGCGAAATCCCAGCTTAGAAGTTGATGTTGCTCCTTTGGAAATCACTTGGAGCTAGGAGTCCATCTCTGCTGACATCGACCTGCACTTTTGATTTCAGCCACGTTCTTCAACAGCCAAGGAAAGTGTTTAAGGCGAGCAGGAGCTCTCGGGAGCTGAACTTCTTCTGTTCCTTATTTCCTTATGAGAAGATCTAAGGCTTCTCATAAAATAACACTTAGCATTTGTTTTATTTAATGGGGACAGAAAAAGAAAGAAAACCCAAGTAAAACAGAATACATTTAAAATAGGAAATCTTTGTAATTGAAGCTCTGAGATCAGACTCTTGCTCTGGATGTCTTTTTCTTCATTTGTGTACCAAGCAGCAACTCGTTGATCAGATGACCAGCATTGCCATTATTATTATATATCAGTCACATAGCACTAGATCTGTGCAAAGTGGCTTACAATCACGCTTTATGATGTATGAAAGAGAAAATAATTCTTTAAAGAGAATTGAATTTTCATCTTGGGAGTATTTGTCTACTGATCTCTGGTTCACTTTACCCAGACAGCAAAAAGGAATGGTTCATTTTCACTCCTAAATTTGAGCACATTTGTACACAACTTCCACATTTCAGAATTAGTTTGGTGAAAAGTAAAAGACAGATACGGTTTTTGTGAAAAATTTTTAGCCTTTCATTAAAACATCTCTTCTGTAGAACTTGTAATATTGGTAGTTATAGTAAATCGAAATTAGAAAAAGAGAAAGTAGGTTAGGAGGAAAAAGAGACTGACTTGAGTTTAAAACCAATGTCACCGCCACTATCACTATCCTAATGTTGGCATGCATTGTTTGGGGTAGGCAATTAGAATAGCTTATTCTGTCTCCCCCTTCTACAGTTCACCATCCACGGTAAGAGGTTGATAGAGGTGATCATGTCATCCCTTGCTTGAACTTGTAGATGGCCTTCCACTGCTACTCAGTGTCTGACACACAGTAGACACAAAGCAAACTGTAGTGGAATTTGTTTGTTGAAATTCTCATTTACGATACCCCTAGGCAATAGGGGAGGAGTTAGGAAACAGAGAGGCTTTTGATTGATTACTAATGAGATGGAATGTTTTCCCCTTAAGATTATTGAATTTGTGCGTGTGTGTGCACATATGCATGTATGTATGTGTGTGTGTATGTGTATGTGTGTTTGTGTGAATTTACCATTTATGTCCCTTATCCATTTTTCTGATGTGGTAGATGAACTTTTATTTCTTGGTCTCAACATACATTATTTAAACACTTCCTTGTAAAGCATCATGGGTCAACTCTCAGCTCTCTTGGTCATGAATGTGTGCATGTGTGTGCACACATACCCAGAGCTATTTTGTGACCTCTGCTTTGCACTATCGCTTGCTTAATTGTGCTTAAACTGCTTCAATAAAGGAGTTACAGTCTCACATTCTTTTCTATAAACTTTGCCTTTACTCTCTGTCCTATATTAAAGTGCATATTAACAGTACTGACATTGTTTAGGCATTTAAGTCTCATCGACGTAGAAGCAAGCACAGGGTTAAATGAATTCCTTCACTTAGGAGCCTAAGCTTTACTCCTGGAGTGAGCGCCATCCCCTCTCTTGGGAATCCTCCCCCAGGTCCTCACTGCCCATTACTCCTATCTGCAATCTGCTCCATGTCCCCATCTGCCCTGTATGAAGCTGGTAATGAAGGACTACAAAAGGAACTGATGTTCAATGAATGCCTTATGGAGCACTTACTGCACTCTCATCATTGGGCAACTTTCAGAGAAGACCTGACTCTGCCCCTCAGGAGCGTGGCCTGGTTGGGTATTTGAGCCATAGAGACACCAGAGGTTTTCGTCATGAAATAATATGAGGCCATAAGTGGTTAAGAGTTTGAGGGAATGGTTCAGAGAATAAGTGCTATAGGAATCAAAGAAAAGAGAGAGCTATGGAAATTGAAAAGATGGGGAAGTACTGCTAGAGAAAATAGGAGTTGGTATTTGAAGAGTGTCTAGTTTGGATTGCAAAGATGCTCCAGGCAAGAAGAGAGAGTCTGAAATGGGGTTTCTGTTGCAAGAACAAACAGGCTTGGCCAGATAAAGGGTTTGATAACTGAAGTTTAAAACATGGCTTTCTGGTGGGGTCACTGACAATAGCATGTGTAAAGTGGGAAGTGAACTCTGTTTTTGGTCTTTGGTGAAAGAACCAAAGAGCTGGAGCACTGGTCCTCTGAGTGTTGGGGTTTTTGTCTCTCAGCCACGTCCCTCCTTTCACAATCATCTAGGGATTGTTTTGCCGTTTTGGTGCCACCCTGGGCTGTAGGAGATTTCATAAGGCCATCAAAGGATCTGCCACTTCTGTTCTGCTCCTGAACACACTAATTCATTCTGCTGCTCCCACGTGATGCTAGGAGCTGGAGTGGGTGTGTGGAAGGACTTATCAGCCTAGACGAAGGGCATGGCCATTTTTTCCTAGGGCACAGGAAGCTCTGCATCACTCAGCTCTTTCTCTGGGGCTCTCCAGGAGGGGCTTATGTTCTCTTTGCTCTCAGTTTTTACAACCTATCATCATACTTCCATGCCCTCCCCAACACACACACACACACACACACCACGCCGCGTCTTGTATGCCTTCCTTCCTTCCCACTACTACACACACCTACAGATGTGGCTACCTACACACACACACACACACACACACACTTTTTACTTCTCTATGTCTCTTTCAACTCTTCTTTTACCTAGGCAAGGAAATCTTTATCTATTCATGGAGTAGAGAATGTCAGGGAGGCTTTGCTCTTCTTCACATTACATCTTTCCAATTATTTTGTCTATGTCACGGCTGAGACATTCAAAGCCAAGTTGTGACTCTGGTGTGTTTTCTACTTTATGCTGTGTCATCTCTTCCTTGTGGTAATTAATACCACATCAAGAAGAAGAGGAGAAATAAATACTAGGAAAAAATCCTGGCTAACAATTCAATATATGAAACAAACTTGGGGATGGGAAGGTATCCTGCTGTTTTACTTAAAATCATATTTTCACCATTTTCTTGTCTCAGTTAATATTTTCTAAAATAACAATTTTAATGACTGCATCAGTTTTTAAACAACCTTTCTATTGCCGGAAATTCTTGTGTCTTAGTTTGCTTGGGCTGCTATATCAAAATGCCACAGAACGAGTGGCTTATAAATAGTAGAAATTTATTGCTCACAGTCCTGGAGGTTGAAAGTCTGAGATTAAGGTGCCATCGTGGTCGAGTGAGGGTCCTCTTCTGGGCTGATTGTATCCTCACATTGTGGAAGGAGGCTAGAGAGCTCTCCCGAGCCTCTTTTATTTATTTATTTTATTATTATTATTTTTTAATATTTATTAAAAAAAATTTTTTTTGGTAACATTGGTTAACGAAATCCAATAAGTTTCAGGTGTACAATTTAACAACAAGGCATGTATATATTGCATTTTGTGTTCCCCTCTCATGGTTAGATTTCTTTCTGTCACCACATATTTAACCCCTTTTATCCCATCCACCTCCCATCTCTGGTCAGAGTCTCTTTTAAAGAGCAGTAATCTCATTCATTAGGGCTCTACCCTCATGACCTAATCATCTCCCGAAGTCCTCACCTACTAAAACTATCACTTTTGAGGGTTAGGATTTCAACATATGAATATGGAGGAGACACAAACACTCAGACTGTAGCACATTGTTTCCCAGAATTTTTTTTCAGTTTGAAAACTTAGTAATAAAAAACATTGTTCATTAGTCTTTGGCTACATTTCTCTTCGTTTCCTTATTATGAATTCCTAAAGAGGAATTACTGAGTCAAAGCACAGGAATATTTGAAGGACTCCTGATAATTGTGTCCAAATTGCCCTCCAGCCAAATTGTTCTAAATTCTCCGACCCATAGCACCTATTTATTTATACCGTCAGCAGTCTTATTATATTGACTGTGATCAGTTATAAAATATTCTCCATCTTGAGATTCAATCTTCCTGTGTAGTTTTAAGGTCGAATGTCTTTATTTGCAGTGAATTTGAATAAGCAAAAAGTATTTTGGAAGCTTTCTGGAGAAGTGAGATTGGTGTGAGTTTGCAAGGGAAGAGGGTAAAGGCCTTGATAGACTTGGGAAGGGATTACTGTCTGTGCCCAGGAGGGCAGGTGGGGAAAATGAGAGCTCAAGCAAGATGGTAGGGTGAGGTTCCTCCTGGGAGAAGGAGACAGAGTCAGGACATCAACTACTCATAAAGTTCAATGTAGTCACAGTCACTTTTATTTTGCAGCCACTATATTTTTCTAAGTAAACTAGAAGACAGGAAAACTGTAAGGCTGACATATAGCAGATTCCAAGTAGGACTATTTGCTGGCTAAGCAGTAGATCAGCACAAATTATGAGCATTTAGACATGTGTTAACCTACTATTTGAGGGGTGGGGGGGGACATTAGATAATGCATTCTCCCTAGATGCCCTTGATCTCCCGTCTCCTGATTCCTGAAACACCAATTAACACTCTCAGTCAATACTAGAAAACATATGGTGAGGATAAGCATTACTCCATAAAGAATCTCACCCTGGCTAGTCACAGGACATTAACCAACCCATACTGGCACCACTAAGGGGGTGGCAGCAGCAAATTGTAATGCAAAAGTTACTATTTTCCTATTTAACTTTCTATTTGAGAAAATATCCTTTGAATGTCTAAGGACAATAGAAGGTTGTGTGTGTGCGCGTGTGCGTGCATGTACATGTCTGCTGGGTCTTGTGGTCTGTCTCATTCTCATTCTCACTCACATGTGGTCTGACTGTTGTTATTTTGGTATAAGGTCAGCCTAATTGCAAAGGTGGTTAGAGGAGTGAGTACATTATGCATTTTGAGAAGTCATCCAAATGGCTTCCCAATTGATGTCCGAAATTTTATCATTGGTAAGTCACCTTTCTGTGTCAAGTAGTGCCCCTTCCTCAGGGGAGCTGCTATATCATGGGAAGTCCCTTGGCATGGATTATTTCACTACTTCACATTCTTTCCTGAAACGAGAGATAAAGCCACCTTGCAGGCAGCATGGTCTGGTGGACTCCCTGGGAAGGACAGCAGCACTGGCCCTTTGGCCAAGGGCTCTCTATAGGCAATGCTCTATAGCTGGAAGTTCTTCTCTGCTCTGTCCTGGGCCAGTGCCTCCAAAGATTTTGCTTCTCCTGCTCTATATGCCTATGGTAGCCAGAATGATGGTTCACAAAGCTGTCTACGTCCTAGTCCCTTGAACCTATAAGTATGTGAGTTTACATGGTAAAGGGAAATAAAATTGCAGATAGAATTAAGGTTGTTAATTAGTTGAGCCTGTGAAGGGAAGATTATAGTGAATTAATCAGGTGAGCATAATAAAATCATATGAACCCTTATAAATGGAAGAGGGAGGCAGATGAAAGAGAACCAGAGAGAAGGCAGGATGAGAAGGAGTTGCCTGACATTGTTAGCTTTGAAGATGCAGAAATGGAGCCATGAGCCAAAGAATGCAGGTGGCCTCTAGGATCTGGGAAATGCAAGGGAATGGACTATCCTCTAGAGTATCCAGAAGAAATGTACCCCTGGGGACACTTTGGTTCTAACCCAGTGAGACCTGTTTTAAACTTCTGAAATTTAAAACTTTAAGGTAATAAATTCGTGTTGTCTTAAGCCACTAAAGTTTGTGGTAATTTGTTACAGCAGCAACAGGAAACTAATACAATGCCCAATTTATTTCTTCCTCAGCCTGGGACCACAGTAGGGGCATTGTCTGAGTTCCCACCTAACTTGAGATTGTGCTGATTCTCAAGTTTGTATATGTTGTTATTAGTAGAAGGTTATAATTGTCGAAAATGAAATGCCTGGGACACTTGGGAAGATGCTGCAGAATATTTCTAAATTGGGCCAGCTCGGTTGGGAAGGAGATGGGAAAGATACAGGGATGACACCTTTGAGTCCCTAAGCATTTTTTAACTCATAAATAATATTTTTATGGTTCCCATTTAAATCATTAAGATCCACTGTCCACTTGATTGTCTCCTTGTGTTCCTGTTCAGTCCAGGTTGGTTGCTCCAGGAGGTCTGTGCTATTTAGAGCATGAAGAATCATGAAAAGAGATTTTTGTCTTTAAATGTAGAGCTTACTCTAAACATTTATTCATTCATTTATCTAATGCAAATTAACTTTATGTTTTTGTTATGTAAGCTGGTAGAGGATACTATCTCCTCTTCAGGAAATGTAAACTTATGGGAAGCCCGAGAGCAAGGACATACGATCTTGCCCTTGAAGTCCTTACCCTCTGGTCAAGAAACTGAGATTAAAAATGCCAACTCTGTTATAAGGGGGATTGTGGACATCCCCTAAAAGAGTTATGTGAGTTCAGAGGGTCAAAGATAAAAATGCATATGCTGAGACAGTAGAACTAGTGTTTAAAATGGGACAGATCATCTATTGCAAGTTCCTTGTACTTTGGATGGAATTTAGTACAGTATTCAGGGCAAGTTTGGCTTGAGAGATAAAACTCTCAGTACTGCTACAGGAAAAAACCAGCATTTACTCTTAGGGCCAGAAGAGCTACACACATTTTTAAAAATCAGTTTACTTCTTTCAGGTCTCATACTAATGATGCAAGTGTACACTAAGAACATATTGTCCTCAAACAAAAGGTTAGGCTCTAAATATAAGTGGTCAGAGTATAACAATGTCCTAAGGATGTGGACAATAGGAGGGCAATGGCAGAGGGCTTAAAATTGAGTTGCTTTGTTGTCTAAGCTGGAGTAATGAGCCAAGCAAGTGTATGTGAGTCATCCTACTTATGTTTCCAAAACAGACTCACTGACCTGATTTAAGAGGCATTAAAAGGGACGAAGTTGACATTTGCAAATATATTTAACTTATTTGTCTTGCAGGCAGAGAACATGTTGGGACAACTTTCAACTGCATTATGTGTGGTCCAGGAGCTTTGATCTCTTTATGCTTTCTTTATATTGAAAAAAAAGCTTTGAAGTATCTTGCAATAATGAATATAGCAGATGCCTGTTGTAATGGGTTGCTATGAAATTGATTTGACTCTACGAAGGGTCAACTCTTGTCTCCTGATGAAACCTTCATGTGCTGTAAAAAGCCTTTTGCCTCCCAGTAACCTAAGAGAGCAGTGTTAGTCATACTTCCTATTTTCAGCATAGGGAGGGGTATTTACCATTTAAGTTTCTCCTTTAAGTCATTGATTAGATGGGATATCTCTGCTAGAATGGCTGTCACATTAGCCGATAAAAGTGGAAGTGACGTGATTCCCATGTATCTACCTCTAGGTGATTTTTTTTCAGTGTAAATGAACTTTCTGAGTGATGCTAGTGATTTTGACATGATGCTTTTTCTTATGACTATTCTATCGATCAAGGAAACTAAAGCAAAACCTAAAAATAAAAGCCTCTTGGATTTATAGTATCCATATATCATAGGTAGGTTTAGTTTGATTTTACCTGACAGTTTAAAGCACATAAAAAACAAATCTCGTGTTTGATCAGCTGAGTATCTCTTTCTGAGCTCTTTGCCCAGGCATCCCAAATTGGACCAAAGAATTGGGAGCTCTCTAGCCCCTGAGATCTCACCTTTGCTGGGTCTTGGGACTCAGAGCCAAGAGTTCCTGAAGGGGGATGGCATGGGTCCGTTCTGGTCACTGTAACTCCCAGCCATTCTTCAGAGGATATTTCTGCTTATTTCCACTAAGCAGAAATAACTTTCCTTTTTCTCCTTCTTTCTTTCTTGCCTCCCATCACATTCTGGTCCTTTCACATTCCCAGGCTTCTGGTTGCATGGCCTTACTATCTCAGAATTGTAAATGGGTGATCCGGAACGGCACATTCAATGTGTCCATGTTTATGATTTCTTTCTGTGCTGAGATGGCCATGTGTGGGATACAGGAGTTTACTGGGGATTTTCCAAAACCTTGTCAAATCTTTTGTGAAAGCCTTATTCAGGTCAGAAACACCCAGAGAATTTTACGTCTTCTGGGGAGGCTAACTCTCTATACCTGGGTGCTGTTTTGAGAAGGCATGAACAAAGTGGTGGGCCCAAGTAACAAGTATGTCCCCTGTGGTGGGGAGGAGATGTTTTTATGACTTAGGAAGCGTGGCTGTCGACTTAAATAACGAGTACTGGAATTCCAACAATGAGACATTGGTCTTTAATAAACTCCAAATAATCTCCTCTCACTGGATTGACTTTCACTTCAGGAAGATCAATTTGTGACCTGAAATGCATTCACAGTGCTCTTTTAATGAGAAAAATAGTGACCTGGAATGAGAAAGGCCTGTTTAGAGCACAAATAGCTATTATTACAATTTTTGATAACCCAGTCTAACAGAAGGCCGTTTGATTGAAAGGACAGTTGATAAAATCTAAATATGAGTAGAGCTTGAGAATATACTCTTTCTTCTAGTACTATCTAGTTGTGTTTGTTATCTAACCCTGTAATTAGGATGGCATTCAGAAAATATGAGGAAAGTTGGTATTCTTTTCAAAACCCCCAAATCTTTGCATTGCTGCATGAAACTTTTGGCTTCAGCTTTTCCCTGTTCATTAACCATGCCAAAATTTTTAATCTAACACCACTGTTAAAGAGTGGCAGGCTTCCAGGGAAATATATCAGCCAGGCTTATTAATTTCATGCCAAGTGCTGGAGGCGTGAATGTAGAGAACGCTGTTTGACTTTGGATAATAGGAATCAGGCAGCTTAAAGGCGAGGGATAAAGATCAGGAGCCCTGTGTCTCAGGAGGAGGAGCAGGTGCAGGCTTCAAGCAAGGCCTTTAGGCCCAAAGGGGCAGCCCATGCTTAAAACAATCTGCAGTGCGTTTTTTTTTTTTAATTTGGCGTGTGCCTCTCACAGCTTAACAGACCGCTGCTCCACAAAGAGGAGTAAACAGAGAAAGGGAAATTAAAAAGGGAAGTCCCAAGGTAGACAAAAACAAATTAGGGCAAACAAATTACATAGAGTCAACAAATAAACAAGGGAACATCTGTGAATATATTTCTTGGATTTTTCTGATTCTGAATGCAACCTGAAAAATGGTAGAGGGAGGTGAGCAGTTTAATCTAGAGCAAAGTCCTTTTTGGAAGGAATGAGCAAGCTGAACACAAAAAGTGTGAGAGATTCTTAGAAGTCTAACCCTCAGCAGGTGCTAGAGAAGGAGGTCAGAAACATTGCAGGGGGGCTGAGCAGCTTGTGGTGGTAGCCTGGGTGAGCTGGTCTCCTTGCTTTCTCTGCCGCACCCTGTCTCCCTTGGAGGGCAGTTGCTGCTGTTGTTTTTGCCGACCTTCTCATAGGAAAGGACTGTAGAAATAGAAAGAGGTGGCAGTCCACTCACATCAGCGAAACAAAATAAAGCAAGCAACATTCCAACAGTGAATGTGTTTGCCTTATCTATTTTTCACATCTAATTCTAGTGGGCACACTTAATTCTTCTAACCAACTAGATGCTTGCCAGGTGTTAACTGGATATGGGAAACATTTGAGTTGCTCCTTCTGGCATTTTTGTCGCAAATGACATAATTTACCTTTTACCCCAAGGCTGGTGAGATAGGCTCAAGGTTTTACAGGAAGTTAGGCATATTGCATCCTGTTAACCAGAGCTGGAAATAATGAGTTAAATTTAGAGACTTACCTGTCTTTATCTAAAAAAATGGGAATTGGCTTACAACATCTTCCATGGATCCTCTCACTGTGGAGAATGGACAATTATAATATAGGAGTGAAATGATAAATATTTGATTTCTTCATTGCATAAACTCAAATGGTACTCATAATTTCTAAGCTTTATGAAGTGTGCAGTTGTTTAGGGTCTAAACTACTCTTTTTCTAATCTTATTGTTCTACATGCCCTATTTACCTTTCTTCTCTTTTGCCTCCATCATGCAGGTGTATTAACCTACTAAAGACATTCAACAGGTGGGAACATTTTTTGGTGAATGCAAGAAGGAAACGAGTGTCCATTCCTCCCCTTATTCTTCCCGTATGTAATTTTGCTTTATTTCTTATTCCTAAATAGAGCACAACAGGTGAGTTGTGCATTAGAAGAATTACATTAGATGTGGCCAATTTACAAACATAGAAATGGTACCACTATATTAGAAACAGTCTAATAGTTAAGATTTGGTCTATGAAGTAGACTAGTGAGTAAGAGTAAGCAGAAAGTCAATACTAATCAATAACTCATTAAATTGGTAGTGGGGACACTTTGGCACTCTAGTTCGCTGAGGTGGGCCTTTTGTGTGACCTTTCTTGAAAAATTTAACTTCTGTGTGCTTGCTGATTTGTAAAATGGGCATAATCATATTTGTTTCTTCCTAATTTTTCAAGATAATGTAAGAAGTCCAATGGTCTTTATGAGATACTTTCAATTCTGGACAGAAATTGACTATAAAAATGCCAGCCTCCATTTATTATTAATTCTCAAGTCATAGGGTTGCGAGGGGCCTCGTGAGGTCAGCCTATTTGCACCCAGCTTGTGGTGCTTGTTACTTGGAATCTTGGAGAAGTGCCATGATGGATTATTCCAAATTCGTTTGTGTCAAGGTATTAAGATGAGGTACCCAATTACTATCAAAGCTCCACTAAAAACTCATTGTGAGATGCAAGAAATCAATATCATCAAATATTTATTGGGTGTCTATTGGGTGCTTTGTGTTTCATTTGTAACTATTTGCCATGATTTAGACTTCAGGTTTACAGGCCCTTGCTTGCTTATTTAGTAACTTTTCAACACATTTAGTTTTTTTTTTTTTAAATCTTTTTAAATCTTTAGACTTCTGTGCTCGCTTCAGCAACACATATACTAAATCTTTAGATTTCCTTTAGAAGCTGAATATGCTTCTCTGGAAAGAATTTTTAAGAAATTCAGGTTTAATGCCAATTCTGGAGAGAAGACATGAAAAAAACTTCAATTTCATAGAACAAAATATCACTTCAAAGGCTACTGCTACAGTAAACCTGGAAGGATAAACAAAATACGGTTTGTAATATTGTTATGTTTGCATTTATATGAGAAACTCAATTCTGAATTAAACTGCAGTATTTGTTCTGCAAATCTTATAGAAAATTATTTCCCGGTGATTATGTTTTTAAAAACATAATTTGAGTAGCCTTGGTACCAATCTATTTACTCTGTTTGATGAATTATCCAAACCAGCACTTTGTACATGCCACATACTTCCCATATGCCTTTAGGGCACTAGAGGTTTACGGGGAGTGACATGCTTAATATGAATCTTGCTGTACTTATAGAGAGTCTGTTTCATAGGATTTCATACCACTTCTATGATTTTGGGCAATCAGCATGTTTAGTATTCGTTTTTATCTAATTTATCTGAATACCTATGTACCTGGGAATTTGTTATTTTATTCCATTACCCCAATTTTAAATTTAAAAATTAGAGCTGGAGGGAACTGGTAATGGTCTTTTGTTAATGTGTAGAAGTGCTTTGAAATCCTTGGAAGAATGGTGCTGTAGAAATTCAAGGTGGTTATTAGTCTAATTAACCAAATAATTTAATGAATCCAATTAGTTCTTAACTTTGTATTTCTTGTAGCCTATTAAAAAGTAATTACTACTCCTGCTTTTGATTAAGATTAAGTAGCTAGTATCAGACTAACCTTCCTGCTAAGAGTAACTAAAACAAAACAAAACAAAACAAAACAGATGTTTGAAGCAATAGTGGGAAATCAAGGCAGCCAGGACTTAACAGATCAAACTTCCAAAGAAAAGAAAAATACATTGATGTGAGCCCTATAGTCACTAGCAAGTTTTCCTTGTAGGGCATTTGCCAATCGTAGGCAGTACAGAAAGTCTGAACAGAAACCTGTAGCAAGTGTACACATTGGGCTGGGAGTCTAATAGTAGAGTTCAAGTCTCCCAAGGCAGCCAGGACTCGAGGAGCAAGATTCTAGAGGAAAGGGTGCCACCTTGAATTTCTACAGCACCATTCTTCCAAGACTATTGAGTCTAGTATTCTACCTGCAATTTCTCTTTGAGTCATTTATTGCTTCCTAAAAAATGCAATTTCTCTTTGAGTCATTTGTTGCTTCCTAAAAAATGCATGCTTTGGATGGGATGCTGAGAAACTAAGCAGAAAGTGGCTTCAAGAAGCTAAGAAGCTAAGCAGAGAGAGTAGTAGTATCACAGTGCTATGGAGGTTGACATAGAGTTCAGGAAGAGGGGAAGCAGCAGATGCCTACAATTAAGACTCCTGAAAGGCCAAGCATTGGAATAAGGGAAAACCAAAAATAGATTCATCTTACCTGGATCAGGATGAGCTCTTAGTTCTCCATCTGTCTTCCAGAAGGAAAAGCCTCATTGTGAGATCATATACACAGGATTTCTCACACATTAAAATAAAAGATTACCAGGCATAATAGGGAACAGGACCAAATGACAAAAACAAAGAAAAAAACAAGGAAAATGATAAAAGAAACAGACCCACTGGTGATCTAGAGGTTGGGGTTCTCAGATACAGGTATAGTTTAAAATAACTGTGATTAACGTGCTCAACAAAATAGAGGTAACAAAGGAAAATTTCATCAGAGAACAATAACCTATCAAAATGAAGCAAATAGAAATTCTATAACTGAAATTACAATAACTGAATTTAATAATTCAATGGATGGGTAAATAGGTTAGATAGAACTCAGTAAAAGAGGATTGTTAAACTGGAAGATAGGTTAGTAGAAATTAGCCAGGTTCATGCACAGAAGGGAAAAATCAAATGGAAAATATACGATATAAGATATATATGGAAAATGGTGAAAAGCTCTAAATATATGTAATTAGAGTCCCAGAAAGCAAAAGGAGAGATAAGTAATATTTGAAGACATGCTGGCTGACAATTTTTGTAAATCCATGGGACACCAAACCACAGATGCAGAAATTTTATATATTATAATTAGGATAAATGCAGAGAAAACTACATCTAGGCATACCATACTAAACTGACGAAAAACAAAGACAAAAACAGAATTTTAAAATGAGCCAGAAAAAAAGGAAATGTTTGCAAAGATGACATGATCACTACCTGATTTTTCTTTTTCATTTAATTTTTTTCAGCTTAAAAAATTGTTTTTAAGTTAAACATTTAAAAAAAATTAAATGTATTAAGGTGACATTGCTTAATAAAATTATATAGGTTTTAAATGTACAATTCTATAATACACCATCTGTATATTGCGTTGTGTGTTCACCACCCTAAGTTAAATCTCCTTCTGTCACCATATATTTGACCCCCTTTACCCTTACCCCTCTCCCTCTTGTCCCCCTGGTAACCACTAACCTATTGTCTGTATGCTTTTGTTTGTCTGTCTTGTTGCTTTCAATTTTATATTCTGCATATGAGTGAAATCATAAGGTTCTCGACTTTTTCTGTTTGACTTATTTCACTTAGCATGATTATCTCAAGATTTATGCATGTTGTTGTAAATGGCAGTATTTCGATTTTTCTTATGGCTGAGTAATCTTCCATTGTATATATGCACCATATCTTTTTTATCCAATCATCTATTGAAGAACACTTTGGTTGTTTCCATGTCTTGGCCACTGTGAGTAATGCTGCAGTGAACATCGGGATGAATATATCTTTATGGATAAATGTTCTTAAGTTTTTGGGTAGATACCCAGAAGAGGGATTGTTGAGTCATATGGTAATTCTATTCTTAATTCTTTGAGGAACCTCCATACTGTTTTCATAATGGCTGTACCAATTTACATTCCTACCAGCAGTGCATGAGAATATCTGACTTTTAAGAGAACTAATGGAAGCTAGATAAAAATGTTGTGTCAAAAGTAAATAACTGACACGACCTAGAATTTTATATCAAGGAAAACATTCTTCAAAAGGAAGGTAAAATGAAAATGACATTTTGAGACAAACAAAAGCTGAAGGAATTTATCTCTAGCATATGAACACTAAAAGAAATAGTAAATGAAGTTCTTTAGGAAGAAGAAAAATGATCACAAGTGGATATTAATATTAATATTAGATAACGTAGATTTTTAAGGCAAGAAGTATTACTATAGATCAGAGTTTCTCTATTAAGCACAATTGGCATTTTGGACTGGATAGTTCTTTGTTGTGGGGGCTGTCCTGTGCATTGTAAGATGCTTATAAGCCTTTTGACTCCAAATTATAACAACTAAAAATGTTTCTAGACATTAACAAATTTCCCCAGTTGAAAAGCACTGTTGTATAACAAAACGGAAACAGACTCACAGATACAGAGAACAAATTTATGGTTGCCAGATTGGGGGGGTGGGGCTCTGGGTAAAAAAGGTGAAGAGATTAAGAAGTACAAATTGGTAGTTACAAAATAGTCACGGGATGTAACGTACAGCATAGACAATATAGTTAATAATATTGTAAAACCTATGTATAGTGCCAGGTGGATACTACATTAATGGAGGCATCACTTCGTAAATTATATAAATGTCTAACCAGTATGCTGTACACCTGAAACTAATATGAAATAATATTGTATGTCAACTGTAATTGAAAAAATAAAAGAAAAAAAAGCACAGTTATGGATAAAAAGAGACATTTAACAATGTTAAAAGAGCCAATTCAAAAGGAAGATAAAACAATCCTAAGTTCAAGTTTTACTCTTCTTCCAACATAAGCGTAAAAGTTATAAATTTTTTCTAAGCATTGTTTTACCTAATTTTCATTGTGAACATTTCTTTGATCCAAGGGTTCATTAGTATTATATTGCTTAATTTCTAAACAATGTTACTTTTCTATTATTGATTTTCAGACAGCAAAAATTGTTAAGCATATAGAAAATGTAAACAGTATGATGCATAACATTTACTTAGCTGCATATACAGAACACTGTATTGAATGCAGATATACACTTTCTTTTCCAGTGAATGTGGCACATTTACCAAAATAGAGTATATGCCTGGCCATAAAGCACGTTTCAACAAATTTTAAAAATCAGAATTGTAGAGTATGTTCTCTGACTATAATCAAATTGAACAAAAATTTTAGCAGAGTGAAGGAGAAAAAAATATTTGATCACTTTTATGAATTAGGAAAATGCATTTGAGAAAATTTAATACTAACTCATGAAAAAATCCTTAGAGAAGTAAAAATAGAAAGTAACTTTCTTAATTATAAAACTTTTCACCCTCTTGAAACCCAAATCAATAGCAAACATTACTCTTAATGATTAAATAGTGAAAATATTTCCCTTGATATCAGGAATGAGGCAAGGATGTGTCTTATTGTCACTGTTATTTGTCATCTCATTGGAATTTCTAGCCAATACAATGAGACAAGAAACAAAACAAAAGACATAAATATGATATAGGAAGAAATACAACTGTTTTTGTTCGGAGATGACAGGATTATGTACATAAAAGTTCTAAAGGAATCTACAAATGAACTATTAGAATTAATAATAATACATTTAGCAAGGCTACTGTATACAACTAAGTCAGTACAGAAAATTAATTGTATTTATATGTATATAAGCCACATAAAATTTAAAAATAAATTTTTAAAAAGATGTCATTTGTACTAGCATCAGAAAAATATTAATAGTCAGGAAAACTGTAATAAATGCCAGGCCTCTACACAGAAAACTATAAAATATTACTGAGAGAAATTAAAGATCTAAATAAATGGAGAACTATATAACACTTTCATGGATTGGAAGGCTCAGTATTGAAAAGATACCAGTTCTCCCCAGAATGATCTATCTTAATAAAAATAGATCACATTTTTGGGGTGAAAATTAACAAATTGGTTCTAAAATTTATATGTAAATGCAAAGGGTTAAGAATAGTGAAGACAATCTTGAAGAAGAACAAAGTTGGAGGACGTAGGCTTCCAGATATCAATACTCATTATAAAACTACTGTTGGCCCAAGTTTAGACAAATTGACTAAAGGAATAGAAAAGTCCAGAAACAGACCCACGAATATCCCTGACTACCTAATTTATGACAAAGGTACCATACAAACACAGTAGCAATAACCGGTGCTGAATCAACTGGATTAAATAATGGGGAACTTTGTCCCCTATCTCAGATAATGCACAAAAATCAATTCTCAGTGGATCACTGCACTTAATGTGAAATAAATATTTTAGACGATAATATTGGAGAATGTATTTAAGACCTTGGAATATGCAAAATTTGCTTAAATACGACACAAAAGGAACTAACCATAAAATGAAAGTTTGTTAAACTAATTTCATTAAAATCAAGAATCTCTTTTCTTACCATTAAGGAGAGTGGAATAACAAGCAACAGAGGAAGATATTTATGTCAGACAGAAGCTATTTACATCACTAATATTAGACAAAAGACTAGCATCTAAAATTTATCAAAAATATCCCATAAATCCATAAGAGAAGGAGAAAATCCAATTAAAAATGGACAAAAGATCAAACAAACAGAGACTCATGGACAATATAGACTAGTAGTTGCCAGAGGGTAAGAGGTAGTGGGAAGGTAGATGGACTAAAAGGGGTCTAATATATGGTGACATGAAGAATTTATTTAAAAAATATATATGTAAGTCAAACCATTATGCTATACACCTTAAGCTTAAACAGTGATGTATGTAAACTATATCTCAATAAAACTGGAGAAAAAAGAAAAAAGTGACAAAAGGCTCAAATCTGCACTTTTCAAAAGAGAATATCTCAGTAGCATTTTTGCATACAAAAAGATGCTCAACATCAATAGCCATTTGGGAAATATGAATTAATACCACAATGAGCTATTAGAGCCAACCTTCAGAATGCTTAAAATTTTACAGATTGACAATACTAAGTGTTGTAGGGCATGTGGAGGACTGGAACTTTTATATATTGTTGGTGAGAATGAGAATTTGTAACATTACTTTGGAAAACTATTTGACGGTATCTTCTAAAGCTGAACATATGCATTCTCTATGCATTCTTTACTTCTAGGTAAAAACCCAACAGAAATTCATAAATGTGTGTGCCAAGAGACATGTACAAGAATGTTTATAGCAGCATTATTCATAATTGCCCAAACTAGAAATGATCCAGATGTCTATTAACAGTAGAATGGATAAATAAATTGTAGCAAATTCATATGATGGAAAATCATACAACAGTGAAAAAGAATGAATTAATGATACCCACTACAACATAGAATCATGGCCTGGGCATATCTGAACAAAAGAAGCCAGAAATAAAAGAATGCATATGGAATGATTCCATTTATATAAAATTTAACTATAGTGATGGAAGTCATAATTGTAGTTACATTTGACTAAGTGAATAACTAGAAGGAGGCTTCTGGAATATTAGTAACATCATATATTTTGAGCTAGTTACGCATGGTGTTTGTTCAGTTTGTAAAAATTCAGGTATACGCTTAAAGTTTGTAAATATTGATATATTTATACATCATCAAAAGTTTATAAAAATAGTTACTATCCGATAATCTGGAGATAAATCATGGTTGCTTTTCCAGAGTAGTGGAGAAGTACTTTGATTGGAGCTGAATCATGGCAAGTTTCTAACTGTAGGCAGCCTTCTATGAGGGAAAATTGTCTTCAAATCCCTCTGATCTCTTGTTTACTTGGAGATTCAATTGTTATGCTAAATACAAGGGGTGATTCTTTTTTTTCTTTTTTAAACCAGTCAGGCTGATTAGTTAAATCTGGTTCAATGACAAAAAGTTGTTTAAAGAATCTTGAGACAAAAACACACTTAGGAGTAACAAACTCTTTTTCTACCTTTTCTATAGAACCAGGGGACCAGACCGAATTGGTAAAGCTTTTCTTACGCTTGAATTTTAAATAAAAGAAAAATGACTTCCAGCCTGGCATCTTTTGGGGCAAAACAAAAGGAAACAGGTAGGTGAGGCTGAGGAAGGGGAGCATGAGTCCCCAGATTGGGGATTAAGAAGGACCAAAAGATCAGGATTCAGAGCATCACAGGGAGGGCAAGGGAGTAACAGAGGCCAAGAGTTAAGAGACAGCGAAGGAACCTGGAGTGAATCAGTATTTGTTCATTTGGATATGTAAAGCACCTAAGGGAGAGGAAAACAGGTGCAATATGAATGCATTAATGGAATGAAAAATGAGGCTTGACCTATGAATAAATATTCAGAATAAAAGCATTTTAAAATGTATCTTGGTTTTAGGGCACTTACTCTGTCTGGCAGCTAATTCAAAGTTTTCATGGTCACACACACTCACATGGTTTGTCAGCTTCCTGTGGGGCTGAGAAGCACTCACTGAGGGTCTGTGCGTTTCATCCTCCCTCTTCTGTTGCTCAGCCTTGTTTCTCTTATCAACAGAGTCTGCCTATATTTTATAAAATAAGATCCCTTATTATATGAATTCAGATGGTCAAATTATGTACCAGAAATCACAACCTAGACCCAAAAGCCCCTAGCAGCAATCCCGGAGGCTGGTTGCTTGGTCCGAGTCGCCCAGAAGAGTGTTTGGTGGCACTTGCACTGTGGCCTTGAATTTTCCCCAGTGCCGCGATCAAAATCTTACCAGACAATGATTAAAGAAAAGGATAAGTTATTCAACCCCCCCCCACCCCCCGCCTTGTGGCAGGTTGAGAAGAGACTTCCATTAGTTCAGACCTGTGAGGAGCATCTCTGAAAAACAAGGAAATAGGCTTTCAAAACAATCTCCTCAGCCTGGAGATGTGCAGGGGCATCAAGAAACTGAATTCCACACCCAGCTGTCTCCCTGGCCTGAGACCTGAGCACAGAAATAGGGCTTTCCTCAGTTTAAAGAATTGGCCCTCTGCCCCTGCCCAAATATTGAAAAGTTTTCTTTGACTCAGGGGAGACTTTTCTAATGGGACAACCTAAGATCCCTCAGAACAGGCAGGCTTCCATGGTCCCCAGGGGGAGGGGCCCCTTGCTCCATTGTCCAGGAGCAGGGCTTAGCCTTCTCCATCCTCCTTCAGCTTGCCCTCTCTGCGCTGGCCTTTGAAGGTTCTAGCCTGCCTCCATCAAGTTATTTAGCTTTTGAACCTCTGTGAGTGGTATGGCACAGACAAAATACTGAAGCTGTTCAGGGACTGGGCATGGGATCAGGTGGACATGCCATGATACTGCCACAATAATTCTGTCAATAATTCTGTCCTTACTATAGTCACTTGTGAAAAATGACTCTACATCTTTCACTCCCTGAATCCCCTCCACCTATTCTCTAGGATCGGCTTTCAATAAAATTTCAATTGGTACAAGGTAGTGATTGACCAAATGTTTCCTTTACATATTTGTGCCTTTTCTGGAAAAAGGATCTTTTATGACAGAGAAGAGCCTATACTTTATCCCTAAGATTTACAAAATTCAGGATTGCAGATGTTGATCTTAATCGAATAGGCGGATATTTCTCCAGCAAAATAAGTTTGGGAACAAAAAAGAATTGTAATTGTAGACTGCGCAGTGGACCAGCAAACCAGGTGCAAGTCCTTAGAAACAAAGGAGAGAAACTTGTTGATGGACTTGGGGAGAGGCTGTGGTAAAGGAAGAATCCATTGGAGGAAACTGAAAATGTGAAGTATGGTGACTTTTCATTGGCTGAGAGCTATGGTCGGCTCCCATGGGTTGAGCTGATAGTGGGTAAGGAGGAATCTTTTCTTCCTGCAGCTGAGGTAGTAAAGTAGTATCACTTCCTGCTGGAGATGCAAGGTATAGCTCTTCCTGTTAGGGTCAATAGTCTGCATTGAGTGACCTGTGCGATAGTCCTTTCCGCTAGCCTCCTGACTCCACTTTAAGTGAAGTTTTTCTTTATTAATTTTCACACAGAAATGACCAAGGGCTTATTGAATTTCCCTGTGATTTGGCATAGGATCAACTCCAGGTTTGGGAAGGGTTGAATATACAGCTGGGGTTCCAGAGGTTCAAGAGATGGGGGTTGAGGAGTGGGGCAGGAGAGAAAAGGTGGGGGATGGGCAAGCCAAGCGGGTCAAGGGCATCTTCTGCTTTTTGGGGTGGCTGCCCTCTTGGCTTAGTATTTGGAAATGCTAATGTGTGTTTCTCCTTCTGTACCCCACGAGATAGTGTTCTTTAATGACAATGCCTTGAAGATTTTGTTAAAAATTTTTATTCTCTTCTTTGCCGTTATTTAGAAATGTCTTTGTTAGCAGTAACAGTAATAGCCAAAACTTGCATTAACTCATTTATTTTTACAACAGCTCTGTGAAGTATGAACTGTCATTAGCCCCAATCTCACAGAAAAGGAAGCTGAATTACAGAGGTAAGTGACCTGCCTGGGGTCACCAGCTGGTAGGTAAATGGCGAAGCTAAAATCTGAACCCTTGCTCTCCACCATTATACTGCTTTTTCAAGAGATCCTGAGCTTATTTTGATAAACTACAGGCTATGGAATCAGATAGGGTGTAGATAGCCTAGCTACAGAATTTCTCTTCCTCCTATATTGCTTGATTGATTGGTTGATTAACTCATTTGATTAAACAATGAGAATCCCCTGTGTGCCAGACGTTGTTCTGGGTGTAGAAAATTCAGAGATGAGTAAAACAGAACTCACCATCTATATTACAGAAAACATGTTCACAATTATTTACTAAATAACAGTACACATGTGAATGTGAAGATAACTATAACATGCATTTGAATCATCAAGATAAAGGCAAAGGAAATCAGGAGATTACAGAGCTGACATTTGAGTAAGGCCTAGTAAGAAAACAAAACAAAATAAAAACAATTACTGGAGAGATACAGTTGCTGTATAAAAATACAAACTGTTACAGAGTGTATTGAATAGGAAGAGAAAAACTATTCCTTCGCAGAGGTATCTATTAAAAGTTTAATATGTATTCTTCCAGATATTTTTCTATATATTTACATAACCATGCCAATATACTAATACAGAGTTAGGACTAAAATGAAATAGGTGCGTATTATACATGTTGTTCTGTACATTGTCCCCCCGAGTTATTGATACTATCTTAGATATTTTTCCATGTTCTATCATATAGGTCTGTTTCATTCTGTTAATTATTGTGTAATAATTGATTAAATGATTATAGCACAATTTATTTCCAATCATGCTACTGATGTGTGTTTAGTTTATTTCCATTTTTTGCTATCATAAACAATGTTGCCATAAAAATATGCATATATATCATTGTCACTGTGTTTGGAATATGTATTATTGTCACTATGCATCATTCCTGTAGTATATATGCTCATTTCAAAATTGGATATACACTGACAATTTAGCCTCCATTGAGGCTATTTCAACTGTTGAGTGTTGAGAGCCCATTTCCTCATACACTTGTCTATACTGGATGTTAATTTCTTAAAATTTTGCTAATCCGATCATTAAAAATGTTATTACTTTAATTTTTATTATGATATTTAATTTTAAATTTTTATTTCCCTGATCACTAATGTTTGTCCTTGCTTGTAGCATCTTGCTTTGTGCTTTCAGCTTTTGAAGTTTTATTACTATTACTTTGTTTTTAGGATTTTGCTGTATGAGATATGTTTTGTTTGTTTCCTTCAGTGATCTGTATGGCTCACATCCTGCTTGAAATGTCATGTTGCTTACCACTTTGATATTCAAAAACTTTCTTGAGTTTACATTTCACTCAGGATCAAGAATTTAAAGTTCTCTTTTGCTCTGCTCCTCTACCATGTAAAATGAATTCTTTAAGCATTATTTTACTGTATTCTCTGTTCTCTGCTATTCCTTGCTGCCTTCCATTCTCTTGGTTCTTCCTACTGACTTTGGGGGTCCAGATCACTGTTGTTAAACTATCATCCTTTTACTTTTCACATTTTCTCTTTAAATAAAATTTCTAGATAGATGTTTTTGATTTTGCATCCACATATGCCTATTTTTGCCATTGACTGTTTACAATATTTACTGCGAATCTTTTTATACCACAGCTTCCAGCTCTTTATTCTGATTTATCACTCATTTGACTAGAGTAGGTTTTCAGTTATTTTTTCGAGAAAGGGAAGAGTTTGGTATGTTTTCTGGGCCCCTGTATGCCTGAGGATGTTTTTCTGTTCTCTTAACACTTAAATGACAACATCGTACATAATTTTAGGATTTTTTGTTTCTGTTTTTGTCAAAAGTATCTTTTTGGGTTTAGTATATGAGGAGACATCTGAGCTCAGACTGGCTTTATTTTCCCTTTATATGAATTTTCCCTTCCCAACTTGGTTGCTTGTCTCCTCCTGCCTCCTCTTCTATTTAGAAGAGTTTAAAAGGTATCAAAAAGTACACAGAATAAGACAAACATTAATACTCTTAATACCCAGGATGAACAACTATTTATATTCTGTTTCCCTTGCTTCAAGTCTTTCCATTCTTCCCCCTTTTCTTTCCTTTACCTCCTTCCCTTCCTAATAGATATTACAGATATAGTCAACGTACCCCACTTTCCATGCCACTCACTAGCTTCTTCCACAGCCACTCAAAGACAGGCACTATTAAGAATTTGACATCTAACTTTTGGGCCATTTAAAAATAATTGTATATACATATTTATACATCCATGAATAACATATATAGTGTTTTGAGAGTGTATGTGGTTTTCTTATTTGTACAAATGGTATCATACTAGAGATATTCTGTATCTATCTTTTTAAAGGATTTATTTTCTTTAACTCCCATACTTAAAAAAATTGCCAGGTCATGTTGAGGTATGGTCTTCTTATTTATTTCGAAGAATATATTTTGATCCTTTTTGATTTGTACATTCAGGTTTTGTTTATTGCTTCTGATTGAATTGTTCTAGTCTTATAATGGGAATTATAATAATTTGTAGGGTGAATCTAATTGTTGAGTACTTGTTTTTTCTCCTTACTCTTGTTTTGATGAGGAGAGGTTAATCCAGACTCAGTGTTTATTAACAGACAGACACATGGATTTTGTTGTTTATTGCGCATTATTAACAACCTTTTTATGGTCATAGCTATGGGGAAGATTGATATGCTCCTTTCCTAGCCAAATTCCCAGTTTCTCCAAATTTTTATCTCGGACAGCTTGAAATTACTAGAGTGGGAGCATTTTTACTATTCAATTCTGTGTTCCTTGATGAACTGAAGAGAAGAAGTTATCAAAAGATCTAAAATCTTTAAAGTCAACTCACTCAGGAATCTTCTCATCTCTGGCCCAAACCACTTCATTTACATATATGGGATAAACTTCCCAGGATGCTTTGCAGGACCAACAGAATCACCACTCCTACAATTCCTGCCTTGTTTTCTGGAATTTGCTATCTCAGAATGGATGAAGAAAGATTTGGGAGGAGCAGGTTTGAGGAGTATTTTAGACTTTTCTAGACTTTTACATGTCACAGGGATCCTGGCAATAAGCTATCTATAACTTAAGTTGTTAGTTTTAGATGATAATTATGAGCACACATACACTCTCTCTCTTTGTCTTTTTTCTTTTAGCTAATTTAATGGTAGCTTAAGAAGGGACAATTAGCCAGACCACATTTTAACTGAATACTTTTTAACTTTTATAACTCTAGGACATCTTAGCTATTTCCTTTATGCCTTGGCGCTTGGATAAAATGAGTTTTTTTTTCTTCTGGTTAAGCTTTATTATCCCAAATGAGCACTGATCCCAGTGTTACTTAATCTCAGTGTTGGCTATATACTCTTGAGTCTCAAAGTTTTGCTTATATCCCAGTTTAAAGTGCCATCGAATGAGGTACTTAGAGTAGTAGCTTCTTAGGAGGGTAAGGGCAGAATGGTGTGGTGCTGGGGTCAGTGGTGATGTGGCATTCTAGATAAAGGAGAAAAGACAATGCACAATAGGAAAAATATGGAAAGAACATAGTGCATGTGGGCAGTGTTAAATTGTTGATGAGACTACCTTAGTCTTAAGAATCTGGGTTTTATTGTTAAGACCAGCTCCATTACAACTTTTACAAGTTACTGAAACATTCTTCACTTCCCTTATCTGTAAAATGGGAACACTAAGAGTAGCTAACTATTATGATATTTGCATAGAGTAAATGATATAGTGCATGTATGCTAAGTACTTAGCACAGATTAAGAGTCAATACTATTATGTTCTATTACTGTTATTATAGTTCATGGTTAATTTTGACCTAAAATGCAGCTGGAGCCATAGGTATGCTCAAAGGATAGTCAGAGGTGTGAACAGAGGATGACCTATGATTAGAGCCATAGGTGTGGTCAGATCATGAGAATCCACCAAAAAGAGTAGGAACACTGACATGATCAAATCTGTGTTGAAATGCTGTCTGCTGTGTTTTGAAGAACAATTTGAATGCAGTTGCATGCAGACACTAAGAACAGGGCCATGGTGTGCCGAAGCCAGTACATATCAGCTCATGAGATCTAGTTGTTAGGTTCTCAGGAATTTTCTGAGTAGATTATTGAGCACAGATGTTATCACATGGTAAAGAATATAAAGTTATAATTAAGCTATATTAAAAAACAAAGAGTAAAAACTTAAAGCCTATCACTTCTTAATTACTTTACTACGTTTTACTATCATCTGTGCTCTTGAGGTTATTTATATCTATTGTGTCCGTATGGTGGAAAGGCTACATAATTGTAAGCTACTGAGCATCTCTTTCTGACATTGTCATCAGTGATTTCACTTTAGTAGCTTGAAATGATTCAGGGTGGGAGTGTTTATACCATGCAAATCAGCAGATTCTACAAACGAGGGCTTATGCACCCCCTGGAAAATTGGTGGTTAAACATTTACTAGCACACTACTGGGCCAGAGAGAATCCTAGAAAGCTATTGAAGTGGTTCTACAGAGAGTGCTTAAATCTTGGAATGGAGAGGAGACAGATTTGAGAGACATTTTAGTGACAGGACCAGTAAGGATTAGTGACTGACTGAATGTGAAGAAGAGGAGGTATCTGGTTTAAGGAACTCTTGTTGTTGCCTCTGATAAAGCAGGCTACTATATCGTGACCCGCCCTATGGAAAGGCTCATGTGGTAAGGAACTGAAGGTGGCATCTGGCTGACAGCCAGTGAGGAACTGAAGCCCTCAGTCCAAAAGCCCAAAATATACTAAATCTCGCCAACAACTATGTGAGCTTGGAAGCAGATCCTTCCCCAGCGAAGCCTTCAGATAGGACTCCAGTTCTGGTTGATAATCTGATTGCAGTTTCTTGTGAGACATTGAAGGAAAGGACCCAGCTAAGCTATGCCCAAATTTCTGACCCACCAAAACAATAAGATAATGAATATGGTATTTTAAGCTGCTAAGTTTGTAGTAATTTGTTCTGCAGCAGTAGATAACAAATTTAGGGCCTTTATCTACTTAGCTCTGGGGAGCACCTTCCTGTCTTGGGGATGAGCTGGCTAGAGCCTGGCTTTCCAGTCCACTGAGCAAAGTTCTACAATGGAAACTTCAGTGGGCGCTTGTCCTTCTGGGTGACAGGTGAGTAGCTCAGAACTTGTCATGCTGTACCCTGCTTTTCCTGTGTGTACTGGGTGAAGTCTTCAGGCTTCTGGAAAGTGGTCAGCAGTGCCCTGGGGTAAGAGTGATAGCTGACATGAATCCTGTTCTCACAGGCAAAATCCATCACTGATCTAGCAGCCAAGAAGAATTTTTCTCTGGTGCAGGAGCCATGATCTTTCTTCTATGCATGACTTCTGAGGTGGCCCAGAATTCATGTCAGAAGATCTGTTCGTTTTCCAGAGATGAGAGGACCCTCAAGAGAAACATGGGTTATTTTTAACATTAATTTTTTGACATGAGAAAGACCATATGATACCAGATACTTTTTAGTTCTTTTGTTTTTCAGTGGAAAGGATTTAAATTTTTTTCACGAAGATTTTAACTTATGCAACATAGAGAAAAACTGACAGTATATATTTTGAGATGATGCTAGTCATAAAAGGAGCTCTGAATGAGGTTTGGAAACTAACTGGCAAAATCGTGGGTCAGTATCTTGCTCCTGATCCCTCAGTCTGAAGAAGACTCCTTGTGTTTTGACTCTGTGCCCCAGACATGGTGTTTAAGAAGGACCATGGTCAAGACAAGAGTCTATTAAAGTGACTTATCTCCCCGGACACTCATTTTAAAAAATAGTCTAGTTGCCTATGGGGAATTTAAATAACAAAATAACATAATTTATTTTTAAAAACAATTACAACATTTAAAGACTGTCTCTGTAGGATGTCATGATGAACCCCTCACTTAAACTGACCCCTTAATAACACACTCATTGAATTTTTTTTTTTTTGCTTAAAACAGGCTAATTTTAAATAAGCATTTTTTTTGGAGGTAATATTCATTTATTTATTCAACAGATTTTTATGGAATGACCACTTGTTGCCAGGCACTGTTCTAGGCACTGCCTTCATTCTAGTGAGGAAGAAAAACAATAAACAGACAATGTATTTTATAATATAATATAATGAAATATTATTAATAAACTATAAGTAACACATAGAATATGATATTAAGTTTATTGACTAAAATATATTTATGACAGATAGTAAAATTATCTTGACAGTAATTTTTAAGTGTATTGATAATAAATATAATTATAGTAATTACATAACTTCAGGTCATAATATTATTATTAAATTTATAAATGCACAAAATCTAAAAATTTATTCCTTTCTGGCACCATGCTAAAATGGAAAAAATATAATATACTCGACAGAAAAATAAAGACTATTAAATAAAGCCTCTTTTTCAAAGTGGGAAAGAAATGAAGAAACTTCTAAGGTAGCTTTGGATAGACATTTGGTGGCTCTAGTATGTTAGGTAGGAATGCTTTTGTCTGCTAGTGACATAAAAACCCTGCGTATAGTGGCTTATGTACTAAGGGCCAGGGAGGCAGGCAGCTACTAGAGCTGGCCCAGCAGCTTGACAATGTTAAGGCAAGTTTTCGATCATATTTGTTGCCTTGTAGTCACAAAATGGCTGCTCCAGAATCAGATGTTGCACTCACCTTCAAAGCAGAAAGATGGGATGGAGGGAGGGATGAGACAAGGCCAGCTATATTAGGAAAATATAGCTAGAAACCAAAAGGTTTCCCAGGCTATCCTCACCTCAATAGACTTCTGCTACATCTTATTGGACAGATCTATGTCATAGGGTTATTTCTACTTATAGAGGAGCCTGGAAAAGTACATATTTATTCATTCCATGTTCTGTAGCAGAAAGGATCAAAGGAGCAAGAAACTGGGTATGGATGCTGCATTAGACGATCAGCAAGAGTTGCCACAGGCGACAGGGATCTCTGAGTTAGGGCTATAAAATGAATCGGCTTGCTCTCAAAGCTTTTCCTGCCTTCCATCCTTACTTGCTACCATGGTTTCCTCTGATTTGGAGAAAGGCAGCAGCAGCTCTACAGGAACAAACTCAGGATGCACTATATATTTATTTTGGTGAAGGGGCTTTAGGGAAAGGGATGAATCATAATGATGGCATAAAATGAGAGTTTTTGGTTTAAAAACATCAAGGAATTGACAATAATAGTCTGGCTCTATGCTAGGGGCAGGGAAGTCCGTGGATTAATTGGGTTGTAAGAAAAAACAAATTGCTACTTCTTGGCAGCAAGAGGGATGATATACTTTTAAGGCTAATCCAAATATGACATAGCAGAGGTAGTTAAAATAAAACAAAAGATTTTAGATGATCCAGAAATATGTGATATGGACTAGAGAACTCAGTATTGGGGGAACCAGGTTGAAAGAGTTCTGATGTTGGGTGGAAGCTGGGACTGTGTGGATATTGAGGGTTGATGGAAGTAAAGAAGGAGAGGAGCAGCCCCTGCCATCCTTTCAGAGGCCATGGGCAGAACACCTGCTTGCGTGCAAGGCCAGGAAGTAAATATAAAAAGACAAAAAGCAGAAGGCACCAGAGGGTGTGTGGTTCACTCTCCATCTGCCTTTAGAAACAAAGTAATTGGGATAAATCCCATTATTTTCTTGGTAGAGTTGGCTTTATGCTAGTTCACTATATGCTTACTGGACTAGTTTGGAATAAACCTGGGTCATGGCAAGGTCTGACGTGTGGGGATGGTTCACTAGTGTCTGCATATAGGGTGATCTTTGTTATACAGTGATAATCTTTACTGATTAGTTGAGAAAGCATTGTCATGTTGAAGAAACTCTAGAGAGAGGCTTACAGGCTGACATATAAGAATGGCGAATATCAGTCTCTATCTGGTGTGCATGGATACATTGGTTGGAAAGCAGGCTCTTCCTCTGGAGGGATTACGGGTATTGGGCTTAGCTTATAAGGATTAAATATGATCGTCATTAGGAAATTTAATCTCCTAGATTCAGAAGTAGAATTTTAGGGCACTTTTATAGGGTTAGTTGAAAGAGTAAGTGTTTTGAAGTGTTAAAACAACCTTGGCTAGACCGTTGAATATGACAGGAGCCAAGTGGTTTGCCTTGTATTTTAAGAAACAGTCACCAACTATAAAAAACGTAATTTCAATCTTTGCTTGTATCACTTGAAGGATTAAAGAGATATTTAATTTCTACTTTATAGTATAACTTATTAAGATCTCCTTGAAAATTTCTAAATTTCTAAATTTCTAAATCTCTCTTCATCGTGACTTTCTCCAAACACTCCGAACACATTGTTTTTCTGTCTTCTTCATTTCCTGAGTTCTTCAGTATGTACTAAACATATAAACTTATGCTTTTTGTCTTATTTTGTTTTTCTACTTATGGGCTATTTCCCTAGATTGTCTACAACATAGAGGAGGCCAGGAATTGACCTAGTAAGTAAGTTTACATCCCCCCACTCCACCCTTTACCCCTGGAAATTTAGGATATTTGAATCCATTTCAGTAGGTAAGCCATGAAAAAGGTAATATACTCAGAAATAATCGCCGTGAGGTAGTCTCTGCCTTTTGGTGACTTTATATGTCAGAAAACTATATAAGAGCCTTAAAAGAAGTTGTTCTGGCTTTGAATCATTTGGCAGAAGCAATAACGTCTTGGGCTGCTAGAATAAGGAAGGGGAGCACGGGGAGGGGGGCAGAATTCGGTAACTTATTAAGGTCAAGGCAAAAGAAAAAAGCACTTTGCTTTATTTTATATACTTAATTTGAACAAGAAAAGCTTAATATAAAGAATTATTAGTTTATAGGTATAGAGCTAGAGGAAAGAAAGAGCAATCAGGGGGATCGTTTTATAAACTATATAAATGTCTAATCAATGTACTGTATACTTGAAACTAATAAAAAAAGAGAATTATTAATTTAGTAGGGTATAGGAATAATGAGGGATTAGCTAATAAGATATAAAGAGAACCTAAAGAATACAGGCATAGCAGATGTAAGGAGCAGCTAGTATCCCTGTTCTAGGCCTGAGACAGAGTGCCTGAGGAAGAGCCCCCAACACTTCACCCCTTTGCTCCAGGGCTGAGTTCACAATGTTGGGGCTCAGTGGATGGCAGAGCAGTTGCTGACATGCTTTACCATGGGAGTGTGTTGGAAAATCTTCTTTTGGAATGCAGGGGAAAGGATCCACAGAAAAGTGCAGCACCTCAAAACTGGCTGTGAAGCCACTTGAAGGGGGTGCTGGGGGAATCTGTAGGTGCCAAGCCCAGGAGAAGCCATGTATACTGCCCTTCATTTTATTTTTCCGCCAAGAAAGTACTCTAGGTATGAGCTCGATGTTTCACCAATCTCAGTTTCTCCCTTGTTAAATAATCAAGCAGCTACTTTCTGCCAGGTAACTTCTGAGACTGGAGAAAGAGCAAAAACACCAGTGCAGACCGTTTTTGTAGATTCATATCCGTGGGAGTTTCCCTTTGGCTTGAGGTTCTGTACTCTGTTAAAATGCAAATACTCTACAGAAGAAATGGCATTTTAAAGCTGTTATCAATCATTTATACCTGAGTGTGCACGAAGGTACTGTCTCCTTTCCAGACAGCAGGGTTTGATGTGCTGGTTGGGAATGGGAGGGAAATAAGATGATGCAGGGCAGCTAAGGACTTTGGAAAGGGATGCTCCCAACCTGACAGAGAGTGGGGAACGGGACCCAGGGATACCAGCCATGATCCACCCTACTTCACAGTCTTTGGGAGTCCTGTTCTGACTGAGTTCCATCAAAACATCAAATACAAAATCCACCCTCTTTGTAGAACATTTCCCTTCTGTTTCTTCTCTTTTCTTACTTGCTTCGGGGAAGTTTATGGTTTGAAAAATTAAAGTGCGGATCTATTTTCATTACCAAAGGATTTGCAAAACTGAGCTGGGCCTGTCTGAGCTCACATTTGCATTTGCCATCCCTTAAGCTGATTTTCAATGCTGAGCAGCTATTTTAAATGTTTTCAAGAGCCTCCTTTTTAACTCTTTTTCTTACTTGTGTTATCTATTTCTGCAGTTTAAAGAAATTTCATTGCTGATTCTTGGTGGAAAATCCCTATGTCAGATGCAGATGCAATCATGGGTAAGAGTATTTGCTCAGGGAATGACTGGGCAGTTGGAGCAAATATCCAAGGGGTGTTTCACCCTGAAAAGCTGGGGTGGGGCGTGGGGCAGTGGCAACAGATCTGGAGCCTCAGAGGATTTAGATGACTTCAAAGTTTCTTTATGGCTAGGGCAGTGATCCACCCAGCGTTGGTATACAAGACATACTTGTTGAATACATGAATGGGCTCAAGGAAAAAAAAATTCTGAGCAAATGAGGAAATCATCCATTGTTCAATAATGCTAGGTGAATGGCTTATTGGCTACCCTTTCCTTATAGGAGAGATTATGCAGTCCTTCATGTGATATGACCCTTCATAATGTGGCACTTGCTCATCTGCCCAGCCAGACCTCTCCTCCCTCCCACCCTTCACATTTTATGCTTTGACCTGGAATGCTGCTGAGGCTTCTTTGTGAGGTCTGCCCTGATGCTTCTGGGGTGTGGCTCTCCTGGGCTGCCACTACACCTTGTACATCCCTCATTGAAATAATGGTCATCCTGTTTTTACATACTATAATATAATTTGTTGGCTTGTCTGTCTCCTTACTGGACTAAAAATTTGTTGCTTCCAGGACTCTTGTCTTAATATTTGAGCCCTTCATTAAGTGTTTGTTGAATGAATAAGTAAACTAGCAACTATAAACTACAAGCAGATTAGCAGAATTGTATCTAAGTAGCCAGAAGTGTTAATAGCTTTTAAGTTGGCTCCAGGGGCAGTTAGTGGTGAGGCCCGGTGCTTGGTGCTAATGATCCAGTCCAGAAGAATTGTACACTAGGAGGTCAATCCATTGCTGATTCCAGGACCAATTATTAGCCCCACTCTATGTGTTTGTGAGAAAATGATGGTTATGGTTAACTTTTTGTATTTTATTTGTACATCATTTTACTTGTGTAAATTCATTTCTTTTTCAAACTTTCTTTTTTTGGTAGTAGCTTTTATATGAACTTGTCCTTGGGACCCAAACCCTAATTGGAGGGTCTCTGGTGAAAGCGGGGGCAGAGAGTGTGGAGCCTACAAAACAGGCCCCCTTTCACTTCTGTAGGTGTTAAACCCTCAGACTCCAAGAAACACAATTTGAATACCACCGATTTGGATTAAGGAATGAAGTGAACACATAAGAATAAATCTTTTCCCGATATATTAAGTAGAAGCCCTTTGGCAACCAGGTTATATATTTACCAAGCCTTTCATATGACTTGAAACTGTAACTCCAAATCAGTTTTTACAGCTTAAAAATTGATATTGAAATAGTTACTTAGATTTAATTTTAGAAGACTCAGGTCAATCAATATGTATGACTTTTAAGTTTAATCCTTCCTTTGGGGATCACAGAAGCTCCTTCCAGCTCCAGTGCTCTTTGATTTTCTGATTGTGAAGGGCAAGGTGGGGAAGAAATAAACAAGGTGACTAGGTTTCAAGGGCTAGCTTTCTTGGCATGAATGAGTAATTGAAAGCCAGCATAATCAAAGTAATTTCATCCATCATGTACAGAAAGGGAAATAGAATTCAGGTTATTAAGGTTGCATGAAACTGCTTTTTGAATGTATGTACATATTTCTTCCTAGAGGCTAGATAATGTTTCCCATTTTTATTTCTAAAAAGAGTTATGGAAAAAGACAACTGAAAATAAAACAGGAGCTGTGGTCTCAGAGCAAAACTAGAATAATTCATTAAAGCAAAGAAAAGAGTTTTAGGTTTCCCTTTTAAAAGAAAAAGCTCAAAAACCAGAACACATGTTTTCAGCTCCTGAAGGACTCCCAGCCCATGAGTCAGCAGTGTTCTCTGTGGCTTCTGTCCAGGATAGGGCCTGGCCAAAGGGGCAAGCAAGCTCCTCAGACTCTTGGTCTGGAAAAATGAATCATGTAACCTTCTTTTGGGTTTCATGATTGCCTGGGTGTGTGACCTTTGGAATTTGAGGAAAACAAACAAAATGGGGGAAATTAAAGGAAAAGAGACCCTCTAGCCCAGGTAAGAGAGATGGAGAAAGAGCCAAGGAAGGCCAACTGTGTAAACAGAAAAGAATTAGATTGCCAACTAGAAAGATAAGGAGAGTAGTTCCTGAAAAGGAACCAGCAGAGAAAGTCTATATGTTTAGACTTAGTGTCAGAAAGGTGACTTTTCCTTGTGGAATAGATTAAAAAAAAAAAAAAAATCTAAGTTGACTTTTGCTTACTCGTGGGGTATTAGAGCTACGGTATATCCAAAACCTTGTTTACCTCATTCT